>NC_044326.1:2435612-2738043 GCF_007399415.2 Gopherus evgoodei
AGGTCAGCAGACCCAGAACAACACTCAGCTTTCTGGGCCCTTCTCTCTCTCTCTCTATTTGGACTATTTTCCCCCTCTATGTGAGGTTTTTGTATTTTTCATATCTAACAGTTCATTTCCCTATCCCCACAAAACCATCCAGGTCTCTTAAGTGATCCTACAATAACAAATCAGGTCCACGAGTGTCCAATGCAATAACCCCTTCCTGCCTTCTTGCTTCAGGTCAGCCTATCAACCCGCATGGTCGCATATACCCTGAGGAGATGATCCAGACTGGCATCTCGCCCATCGACGTCATGAACAGCATCGCCAGGGGGCAGAAGATCCCCATCTTCTCTGCTGCTGGACTTCCTCACAATGAGGTAGGACCACGTCTTTCTGCCCATCCCTCCCTGTCCCCTTCTGCAGCAGGGGCGGTCAGGACACATGGGGCGAGGGCACACCCGTCGCTACTTTATGTTAACATAGACGTGCTGGATGTTGGGTTCTCGTGGCATTGCAAGTGCTGGGACCACCGGGCCCCCGGTAACCATGGATGTTTCTTGCAGAGAGGGGTGGCTGGCCCGCGGATTGGTAATGGTGGTCACAGTTTGAACCCCCTGTTCCTAGCTGGCCCAGTTCACCCTTCCCAACAGCTGTTCTTCATTGGCTGGCTGTGAGATGCACCTCAAAGCCTCCTTTGCCAGCAGGCCAGCCCAAGAACCCCCCAGCACCGCTGAATCCCACTCCACCCCCAGACTGGCAGCCTCAACAGGGATGCCAAAAACTGGGTGGGCCCTGAAGAGTGAACAAGACCTTAGACAAGGTACTTCTGAGTCAGAGTTGAGACTCCGGGCAGAGCCGTGTGTGTGTGAGAAGCCTGCCCTGGCTCTGCCTTGTGTGCTGCCTGCCCTATGTGGCACCTGGTTTCAGGCCCAGACTGTCACCCTGACACCATCTACAATCCATCCATTCATATTGCTGCTCTGCAGCAGGTTCTGCAGGCAGGGCACTGCCTGGCACTCAGGAGACCTCGGTTCTAGGTCCAGCTCCGACCTGCCAGGTGACATCCAGCAAGTGGCTTCCCCTTCCACCCTTGTCTTTTCTAGAATCATAGAATATCAGGGTTGGAAGGGACCTCAGAAGATCATCTAGTCCCACCCCCTGCTCAAAGCAGGACCAATTCCCAACTAAATCATTCCAGCCAGGGCTTTGTCAAGCCGGGCCTTAAAAACCTCTAAGGAAGGAGATCCCACCACCTCCCTAGGTAACCCATTCCAATGCTTCACCACCCTCCTAGTGAAAAAGTTTTTCCTAATATCCAGCCTAAACCTCCCCCACTGCAACTTGAGACCATTGCTCCTTGTTCTGTCATCTGGTAGCACTGAGAACAGCCGAGCTCCATTCAGTCAGGGAACAGAGCCACACCATGTGACCCAGCTGGGCCTCCACACACTACTAGCAAGAAACAGCGAAAGCTCAGAAGAAACATTTTGTAAGCGTTGCACTGGCTGAAGGCCTGTGGTCCGAATGGTTCAGCAAGTCTTTAGGAAGAACAGGTGTGATTGCAGGAATTATTCCCCAAACAGTTTCGGGCTCAGTACTCAGTGACTAATCTCTGCAATGGACAGTTTGACCAGCTGTAAAAAACACAGTGTTTTCCTAAGGGAAGGCCTATGTAAGCAAGATACATCAGGAATTTTGGATTCAGTGACCTACTCTGTGGGCAAGCCACTTCCCTGCTCTGTACCTCCGTTTCCCCAACTGTAAAATGGGGTTAATGCTACCACACCTACTTTTATGAAACACCTTGAGGTGATAATAATATATAACAAATGGAAGAAAGGGGAAGTTGACAACAATCTATCAGTCAGAAGCTAGGACGTATGAAAATTGATAAGGGAGGCACAGAGAAATCTATGGCCAGCAGAGTTAGGAACAACAAGAAGGAGTTTTAAAAGTATATTAGGGACAAAAAAACCACATGTAAAAAGTAGGATTATCAATAATAATATTGAAAAGGCAGACGTGTCCAAAATATTTCTGTTCTGCATTTGGAAAAAACAGATGATGTGATCTCATTATATGATGATGATAACTCTCTTTCCATTCCACTGGTATATCAGGAGGCTGTTACACAGCAGCTACTAAAGTCAGACACTTTTAAATCAGAAGGTTAGGATAATTTACATCCAAGAGTTTTAAAAGAGCTGGCTGAGGAGATCACTGGACCATTAATGTTCATTTTCAGTAAGTGTTGGAACAGTGGAGAACTTTCAAAAGCTAATGTGGTGCCAATATTTTAACAGGGTAAACAGGCTGACTCAGATAATTCAAGGCCTATCAGCCTGACATCAATCCTAGGCAAAATAATGGAGTAGCTGATATGGGACTCAATAAAAAATTAAAAGAGAGTAATATAATGAATGTCAATCAACATGGGTTTATGGGAAATAGATCCTATCAAACTAACTTGATATCTGTATTTGATTATATTACAAGTTTGGTTGATAAAGGTAACAGTTCTGACATTATGCACTTAGACTTCTGTAAGGCGCTTGACTTGGTACTGCACAACATTCTGATTAAATAAACTAGAATGATATAAAATGAACATGGCGCTTGTGAAATGGATTAAAAGCCAGCTAACGGAGAGGACTCAAAATATAACTGTAACGGGGAATCATCATCAAGCAGGTGTGTTTCTAGTGAGATCCCACAGTGATCTAGGCTACACCATTTTAAAACATTTTTATCAAGTGAGAAGAAAACATAAAATCATCACTCGTAAAGTTTGCAGATGACACAAAAATTGGGGTAGTGGGAAATAATGAAGAGGAGAGATCAGTGAGTAATACAGAGCAATTTGGATTGTTTGGTAAACTGGGCACAGGTAATGATATGCATTTTAATACAGCTACATGCAGAAGAATGGCCATATTGGGTAAGACCAATAGTCCAGTATCCAGGCTTCAGACAGTGATCAATGCCAAATGCTTCAGAGAGAATGAACAGAACAAGGCAATTAGTGAATGATCCATCCCCTGTTGTCCACTCCCAGCTTCTGCAGTCAGAAGTTAGGGACAGCCAGAGCATTGGGTTGTACCTCAGACAATCTTGACTAATAGCCACTGCTGGACCTATCCTCCAGGAATTTATCTAATTCTTTTTGAGCCCAGTTATAGCTTTGGCCTTCACAACATCCCCTGGCTAGGAGTTTCCACAGGGTGACTACATTGTGTGAAGATATACGTCCTTATGATCGTTTTAAACCTGTTGCCTGTTCATTTCATTGGGTGACCCCTGGTTCCTACAAATATATACCTCTAGGAACAAATAATTTAGGCTATACTTACATGATGGGGACTCTATCCTGGGAAGCAGTGACTTAGAACAAGATTTGGGCATCATGGTGAATAATCAGCTGAACAGGACTCCCAGTGTGATGCTGAGGCCACAGGGGCTAATGTGATCCTGGGATGCATAAATGAGAATCTTGAGTAAAGAGGTTATTTGGCACTAGTGTAACAACTGCTGGAATCCTGTGTCCCGGTCTGGTGCCCACAGTTCAAGAAGGAGTGGATAAATTGGAAAGGTTCAGAGAAGAGCCGCGAGAATGATGAAAGGATCAGAAAACTGCCTGATAGTGATGGGCCCACGGAGCTCAGTCTGTTTAGTGGAAACAAAGAGAAGGTTAGAGGTGGAGTGATCACAGTCTATAAATGCCTACATGGGGAACAAATATTTGATAATTGTCTCTTTCAGTCTAGCAGACAAAGGTCTGACACGATCCGGCGGCTGGAAGCTGAAGCTCGGCACATTCAGACGGGCGGTAAGGCGTGCATTTTGAACAGGAGAGTAATTAACCATGGAACAATGTACCAGGTGCTGTGGTGGACTATCCGTCGCTGGCAAATTTTAAATCAAGACTGGCAGTTTGTCTAAAAGATCGGCTCTAGGGATTATTGTGGGGCCGGTCTCTGGCCTGGGCTAGGCAGGAGGTCGACTAGATGATCACGATGGTCCCTTCTGGCCTTGGGATCTGTGAGATTCCACAAGGAAGATGAAAGATGTTGTTTTGTTTGTATCTTAGCCTGGCCAAAAGAAGGCTGCGGGGGATATGCTTGCTCTATATAATATATCAGGGGGGGTTAACGTTAGGGAGGGAGAGGAATTATTTAAG
Organism: Gopherus evgoodei; assembly: GCF_007399415.2. Taxonomy (NCBI): domain Eukaryota; kingdom Metazoa; phylum Chordata; order Testudines; family Testudinidae; genus Gopherus; species Gopherus evgoodei. Next base: position 2,439,775 of record NC_044326.1, read on the forward strand.
TTTAGTTCTAATGTAGGCACGAGACGAATGGGTACAACTGGATATTAGGAAGTTTAGACTTGAAGTTAGACGAAGTTTCTAAACCATTAGGGGAGTGAAGTTTTGGAACAGCCTTCCGAGGGAAGTAGTGGGGGGCAAAAGACTTATCTGGCTTCAAGACTAAGCTTGATAAGTGTATGGAGGGGATGTTATGATAGGATAGTTTAATTTGGGCAATTGATCTTGGATTATCAACAGATAAGTCTGCTCAATGGTCTGCGGGGAGATGTTGGATGGGATGGGAACTGAGTGACTGCAGAGAATTCCTTCTTGGGTGCTGGCTGGTGAGTTTGCCCACATGCTCAGGGTTTAGCTGATCGCCATATTTGGGGTCGGGAAGGAATTTTCCTCCAGGGCAGATTGGCAGGGGCCCTGGAGGTTTTTCGCCTTCCTCTGCCAGCGTGGGGCATGGGTCGCTTGCTGGTGGATTCTCTGCAGTTTGAGGTCTTCAAACCAGTTTTGAGGATTTCAATAACTCAGTCCTGGATTAGGGGTTGTATAAAGTGGATGGGTAGGGTTCTGTGGCCTGCCTTGTGCAGGAGGTCAGACTAGATGATCATATTGGTCCCTTCTGACCTATGAGTCTATGAGTCTATGAGTATCTCTCTGCACCTCCGGCACCAGTGCCCGCACTCATCGACCAATCTCTAAAAAACAGACCTGGTTTGGAAGGGCAGGGTCTCCTCAGCCCTGTGTGCTGAGCCCAGCAAGGCCATCAAAGCCAGTGAGAGCCGAAGCCGGGCTGCGCTAGAAATGGCAAGTGAAGTTGGTGCTGAAATGCCAAGCTGCATCAGCCCCGGTCATAACCACTCGGTCGTGAACTTTGATGAACTCGAAATATCAGGTTGATCTATAAATGCAACTGGTGCTGCTGCTTTGGCAACGAACCAGAGATTCGCAGCCCAAGAGGTAATCAACCAACTTCCTCCTCTGACAACAGCCGCAAACGCCAGCCAGAGCACGAAACAGTGATGCAATCGGATGGAAAACTTGGCCTGACAGATCGGGAGTGACAGACGAAAGTTAATATAATAAAGTCAGGGCCCAGTGCAATGGATGCTGCGGCAGCACAAGCCAGAGGTGGGGAGGGATCCAGGAGCAGAGCCGGCCAATAAAGGAGGGCAGGGAAATAGCCTCTGGCTCAGCCCCTCTTTTTTGGGGATCGGGGGGCGCTAGTAGGCCTGGGTCCCTGTTTTAAAGCCAGGCCTCCAACTGGTCCTACCATGATTCTGAAGCGGATTGAAAGGCAGAGTTAGTGGAGCAGATGCCCATGGTAGGTACTTACAGGAAGGATCAGATTAGAGCACGAACTCTCATTACAGGGAGAGAGTTATAGGTCCTTCCCCACCCGCCATAACTGCCCTCTGCCCCCCATCCTCCATCACTTCCCTCTGCCTTCCCGCCCACGTCCATCCTCCATCACTTCCCCCTGCCTTCCTCCAACCCTTCATCCGCCATCACTGCCCCCTCCCTTCCCCCCAACCCCCCTCCTCCATCACTTCCCCCTGCCTTCCTCCAACCCTTCATCCGCCATCACTGCCCCCTCCCTTCCCCCCAACCCCCCTCCTCCATCACTTCCCCCTGCCTTCCTCAACCCTTCATCCGCCATCACTGCCCCCTCCCTTCCCCCCAACCCCCCTCCTCCATCACTTCCCCCTGCCTTCCTCCAACCCTTCATCCGCCATCACTGGCCCCCTCCCTTCCCCCCAACCCCCCTCCTCCATCACTGCCGCCCGCCTTCCCCACACCCTCCATCCTCCATCACTGCCCCCTAACTTCCCCTCACACACCACCCAGTTCCCAACAAGGTCCCACCGCATTAGCAGAACAAGTATTATCAACCCGGTGCCGGGCACTGGCGAAGCTGCCGGCTGTCTGATGGGAAAGCAGCCCCTGAGCCCTGGCCTGGACAAGGGCAGTGAGTGCAGATCAGCCAGCCAGCTCGGTAGGGAGCGCCCTCCCTCCGTAATACACCTAATAGCAACAAAACTGTACAGCACCTGGTGTGTTGGGAACAGCACAGCCAGGTCTGAGCAGGGCTCTCCCCTCCTGCGTCACCGGCTCCCCAAGCTTTTCAGCTCGTGTTTCTAGCTGGAGCTCCTGCCATTTTGGTACCAGCTGTTTAAATGCAGGCCGCAAGAGATGGGACAGGCCATGTAACTATACTCTTCTAGAGGCCAAGGCAGGCTCCTCCCTCTCATAAACAGATAGTTAAGGGTTAATGTCTCTTTTACCTGTAATGGGTTAACAAACAGGGAACCAAACACCTGACCAAGAGACCAATCAGGAGACAAGATACTTTCAAATCTCGGTGGAGGGAAGCCTTTGGTTGTGTTTTTTGGGTTTGGCTTTGTTCTCTCTGGGATCTGAGAGTGACTGGAAGTACTACAGGCTCTAATTTTCTATTCAAGTAGTAAGTGCAAGTAGAAAAGCGGTTTAGTCTTTTTAATTGGTTTTCTTTATTTGCAAATGTGTATCTGGCTGGTAGAGGTCTAATGTGTATTGGCTGGAAGTATTTTAAAATTGTATTTCTGCTGAAGGAGGCTTTTCCTCCAGTTTCTAGAAGCTGACAGACCCTGTAATATTCCATCTTGAATTTACAGTGATTTCTTTATTCTTTTTTGTTAAAAAAAAGCAAAACTTTTAATAAAAGAAAAAAAGAATAAAGAAAATCACTGTAAATTCAAGATGGAATATTACAGGGTCTGTCAGCTTCTAGAAACTGGAGAAAAAGCCTCCTCTAGCAGAAATACAATTTAAAATACTTCCAGCCAAATACACATTAGACCTCTACCAGCCAGACACACATTTGCATATCAAAGGGTTTTCTTTGTTTTAATTTAAACGTGAAAGATTAGGTAGAAGAAGTTAAAAAAGGCACTGTTGCTAGGCAACCCCAGCAGGCAGCAGAGGAACAGCAGTTCAGGCAGTAAACACCAGAGGGCACCCCAACACAAGAAAGCAGGAACTATGACTACCAAGGACCTGAAACAGGAACTGCAAGATTGGATGCAGAAGAACACCTCAGAGACACCGACCACAAGCAAGACATGGAAAGAAAACAAAAAGAAATAGAAATAAGAGAAAAAGAGGTGGAGCTGAGAAAAAGAGAAGAAAAATCAAAGGGGAAGCCTACAAAAGAGAACAAGCAGCCAAAGACGTGGACCACAAAAGAAAATAGAGCTCCAAAGGAAGGCACACCAGCAGGCCATGGAATTAGAACAGGCTAAGCAACAGAACACAGCCAATCCTAACAACACTTTGCCAGTTGTTATTCCACATCCCAAAAAATTTCCCACCTACAAGGCAGGTGATGAACACTGAAGCCTTCTTAGAAAATTTTGAGAGGACCTGCCATGGATACAGCATCTCTGAAGACCAGTACATGATAGAGCTTAGGCCACTGCTCAGTGGACCCTTAGCAGAGGTGGCGGCTAAATGCCTAAGGAGAACATGAACGATTATAACTTTTTCAAACCAAGGCCAGATACAGAATGGGGATAACACCTGAGCATGCCTGTCGGCAGTTCAGAGCCCTAAAATGGAAAACAGATATGTCATTCCCCCGACACACCTACCACATTGCAAAGAATTATGAGGCCTGGCTATCAGGAACCCAGGTTAACAACATGGACGAGCTGCACCTCCTGATACAAATGGAGCAGTTCTTAGATGGTGTTCCTGAGGAAATAGAGAGGTACATCCTAGATGGGAAACCCAAAACGGTAACCGAGGCAGGGGAGATTGGAGCCAAATGGATGGAAGTGGCAGAAAAAAAAAAGCTACTGTCAAGGGGAGTGATACCTCAGGGGGCACACCGACATAAACCCTATAACCGAGGGCAGCATAAGACCCCACCTCAACCCAAGGAAAGCCCCAGACTACCTATTACCCCACCTCACCAGTCTCCAGTAACCCACCTCGGCCCAGTGACCAGTCAGCTGGACAATGCTTTAAATGTAATGAACTGGGACATATAAAAGCCAAACCCAAAAAACACAAACAAAGGCTTCCCTCCACCGAGATTTGAAAATATCTTGTCTCCTGATTGGTCCCCTGGTCAGGTGTTTGGTTCCCTGTTTGTTAACCCTTTACAGGTAAAAGAGACATTAACCCTTAACTATCTGTTTATGACACTCCCTAAGTCCATTCTCCAGGGCTTCATCCAGCATCGGTTTCAACAGCCCAACCATCTATTCCTCTTCTGCAGCCTACTAGATCTCACTAGGGAATGGCAGCATGAAGGCCACTAGCTCGGCTAATGCTAGGGATTGAGGACAGGCCCGTCCCAGCTGGAAGTTCGAGTTGAGCAGAAAACAAGGCTTCAGAGCTGGGGCTGCCGCAGACTCGTCCCCTCTATGGATCAGGCACAGAGGCAGACACTTGATCCCCACAGGCCTGTGGGATAATGATTATTATTGATGTTATTTATTATTTGTACTGCCTGCAAACCCTAATCATGGGCCAGGTCCTCGCTGCGCCAGGTGCTGGACAAACACAGAAGAAAATGTTAGTCACTGCCCTGAAGAGCTCACAGTGTAAGACAAGAGACAACAGACGGATACAGAGAGATGGTGGCATACAAGGAAACAATCACAGAATCACAGGACTGGAAGGGCTCTCGAGAGGTTTCTAGTCCAGTCCCCTGCACTCATGGCAGGACTAAGGATTATCTACAGCCTCCCTGACAGGGGTTTGTTTAACTTGTTTTTAAAAACCTTCAGTGACCGAGATTCCACAACCTCCCTAGGCAATTTATTCCAGTGCTTAACCACCCTGACTGGAAGTTTTTCATGTCCTACATAAACTGCCCTTGCTTCAGTTTAAGCCCATTGCTTCTTGCCCTATCCTCAGAAGCAGTATTAGCCAGCAGGAAGGCCGGGGTCCCGTTTTTTATAGGATTTGCTGCAAAGGAGCATTTTGGGGTGGGGGGGGAGGAAGAAGAGGAGGTGGTTCGGGGCTGTTTACCAGGAACTCCTCCCCAACACGTGGGGCAGCAGGGGAGGAAGCACCAAAGGACTTGTCTGAAAATGTAACAAGTGGGTGCTGGTGATAGACATCAGGAGCCGTTTGGAGATGAGCTTCGACATCTCCATAGTGAGCGAGAGGTGATAGGAAAGGTGGGGATTGGCCAGGTGAGGCCTTGACGGTGAAAACAAGCAGCTGGTGTTGAATGCTAGAGAAGGGGGAGGCAAAGAGAGGGATGACGTGGTCAAGTGCCAGGCTAGGAAAACCACCTTTGCCGCCATCCTTAGCGTGGAGCTGAGAAGGGCCAGGCTGCCATTGTCCAGGCCAGAGAGAAGGCTGCTGCAGCAATCAAGAGACGCCTGGTGATGGGCGTTCTGGCTGTGCGGAGGGACAAGAACAGCCATATCGTAGAGACACGGCACAGGCAGAATCAGCAAGGGTTAAACGTAGCTGGAGGTGGGGACCTAGAGAGATGGCCGAGCCAAAGAGGCCGCCCGATTCTGCACCTGAGTGACAGGCAGGACGGTGGTGGTGGTGTCCACGATGCTGGAGAACGGCAGTGCTTAGGAGAAGATTAGGATTCAGCCTCCATTTTCCTTTCCTTAGCAACATCCCATGACTCAGTCCTCTCCTGTTACTCCCTCAAATACTCCCAGAGGCAGTTTCCATGTTCCCCCTGGCTCTGTATTTGCTGTGGTTTGACCAAGCTTCAGTCTCTGTCAGCCAAATTCTTTGCTGGCATAACGCGGCTGGCTTCCGTGGAGTCATGCCAGTGTGCAGTTTGGCCCCCCAGATCTGAGATGGGCCGGATCCAGAGCCCAAGTGAGCTGGCAGCCTGGGCATCGGGCTCTGAGGCCGGGCTGAGGTGCCCGTCTCTGGGTCTGAGCCCTGTGTCTCTCCCCTCCGCAGATCGCCGCACAGATCTGTAGACAGGCCGGCCTGGTGAAAAAGTCCAAGGACGTGATGGACTATCACGAAGAGAACTTCGCCATCGTCTTTGCAGCCATGGGAGTGAGTCCAACCGGGGGCTGGTGGGGATGGCGCAGGCCTCCCACCTCCGTGCAGGGCCTTGCTTCAGGCAGCAGGTCCCGGGGCGGAGGGCTGGGGACAGCATCAGGAAGCACAGGCTGCTGGGAGGGCGCCTCACCAGCTGGGCCCCTTGCAGCCCCATGCAGCAAGGCTCTGAGGGTGCCCTGGACTAGGGGTTTGGGTCAAACCCAGAGCCAGGTGTCCAGACCTTGGCTGGGGATCTGGGGGTCACAGTCATCGTGCTGCGGCTGGGTTCGGGGACAAATCTGGGAAGCTCGGGCTCAGGGCTGAGGCTGGCGCTGAGCTTTGGGATCAGCCAGGGGCCTTGGTCAGGGGCATCCCTGCGGACCAGGGTTTGGGGCTGAGCCCTAGCCAGCGGGTTTGGGGACAGCACAGCCACTGGGGGATCAGCACGAGAGTGGGAGGATCCGACGTCCTGCCTTGGTCTCAGGGCCAAGGGCTTTGGGAACTGCTCCTGGGAGAGGCACGGCAGAGCGAGTGGTCAGTGGGGAAACAGGCTAAGCCCTGGAACTGCCTCCAGCCCCCCTCGGGCTGGGCCCGGGGACAGGGAGAATCCCCCCTGTAAAGAGCCGGGCGGTCGAGATCGGCAGCACTGTGCTCCCCCCTGGTGGACAGCTGTGTCCTTGCCACCTGCTCTGCTCCCTGGCCCCACACCACTCCCTGCCCCTGGCATCAGCTGCTTCCTCCAGAGACGGTGCCCGGCGACCCAGCGCCACACGGAGAGGTGCTCTGCAGCCAGGCCAGTGCCCTGAGGCACTCCGTGCCACAGCAGCCTGCCCCATCCTGGCAGGCCCTTGTGCTGCGTCCCCAGGGTGACATGGGCCCAGAGGAGTAAGAGCAGAAAGGAATGAAAAGATCCAAGTTATACTGAAGAGGCTGGGGTGGGAGCCAGAGACTGGTACTCAGGACACCTGGGTTCTAGTCCCTGCTCTGCCACTGACTCCCTGTGGGACTGTAGGTAAGTCCCTGGCCTCAGTTTCCCCATCTGAACAATGGAGACTGTTGTGTTGCTCAGCCCCGCCCCATTGTGGGTGTGATTGGCAGGTGAACATGGAAACTGCCCGCTTCTTCAAGTCGGACTTCGAGGAGAATGGGTCCATGGAGAACGTGTGCCTCTTCCTGAACCTCGCCAATGACCCCACGTGAGTACAGCCCCTGCCTGTCATCAAGGGAACTGCATCAGATCGGGCCCCATTAACCATAACACGCCCGGCCCCCTGCCTTTTGTTCTGCACGTGTGCAGCACCTAGCACAACAAGGTGCAGTCCATGGCTGGGGCGCCTGAACACTACCGTAATACACCTAATAGCAACAAAATTGTGCAGCGTCTGGTGCAACAGGGTTAGTCCATGGCTGGGCTCCTGGGCACTGCCGTAGTACACCTAATAGCAATAAAATTGTACAGCACCTAGCGCAATGGGGTGACGTCCATGGCTGGGCTCTTGGGCACTACCGTAATATACCTAATAGGAATTAAATCATACAGCGCCAAGCACGACGGGGTCCTGGTCTATGACAGGGTTGCCTGGGCCCTCTGATAATACAAATAATTAATGATACTGAAGACCTGGGCGGCCACAGGCATCCTTGTCTTGGCTCTGATCACCCTCACTGTGGTGTAAAGCTGGAGTAACCCTGTGGAAGTTGATGGAATTGTTCCGGTGTAAGTGAGAGGAGGGTCAGAGCCACAGGGTCTAGTTATCTCTGGAGTAATTCTACTGGGGTCAGTAGGCCCAATCCCCCATTGCATTATGGGCCCAAATGCCACTCTGAGGAGGAGCTCATCTCTTTGGGCGGCGCTCACACTCCTCTGCCATGGGGTGCATGCCACTTGGGTGCTACAGATTGGGCAGTCCTCCTCCTGCATCAGGAGGAAACCACCGGCAACTAGAAGGTGCCTCCACTCCTGCCGGGGGCACTAGTCCTGCTGAGGGGCCAATCTAGCATTGACTCCAATGGGAGCAGAGCCTCGGCTCCGCTTGACTCCAAGTAGAGTGGATGCTGCCCAGCCCCTTGCAGATTTCAAGCCCTTTCAATGCCCACCCCCGTGCCCCCTCCTCCCTTTGCTGGGTGGGGCAGCTAGGACATACTGCAGTGCGGCCTGGTGGCCAGTGGTGGAGAGAGAACGCAGCCAAGGGTTGGCTCACCCAGATCAGGGTCCCTGCCATGCTAGGGGATGGCCCAGTTCCTACTGAGAGTGTAACATATGGGCTGATATGTGTACACGGCTGCCCTCTGCTAGATAGACTCAGCACTGCTCCCCCACACGTCCTAGCCCAGCTGCGGCTCCTAGCAAGGGGAGCGTCATCTCCTAGCTCAGTGGGGTGGGGCTGGTTTTGCGGGGCAGGAGGTTCTGGGCTCGCTCTGCATGGCCCGCGGGTGTGTGCCGATGCTGTCTGTGGGCTTGGGGTGCTCACCACTGGAGGGTGGGGAACTCTGAGGTGAGCGAGAGTGGGGCCATCTGATCCCAGAGGGGATTGGCCCCCTGGTAACCTGGTATCTCAGGGGAATGGTGTGGCTGTGGTGAACGCGCTTTCAGGGGACGCTGCAGGATGCCATCCCAGACCAGCGTCCGCTAACGACCGTCTTCTCCCACAGGATTGAGCGCATCATCACCCCGCGCCTGGCGCTGACCACCGCCGAGTTCCTGGCCTACCAGTGCGAGAAGCATGTCCTGGTGATCCTGACCGACATGAGCTCCTACGCTGAGGCCCTGCGGGAGGTCAGTACGGAGACGCCTCCCATCCTGACGCCACAGCTGGACTCAGGCCCCAGCCTTCCCAAGAGCTGGAGGTGCCTGTGAATAGGCCGCACTGGGTCCCACTGCCCAGGGAGGGCTGGACTATCCCCAGGCGATCAGCTCCCAGCAACTCCCACTGAGGCAGGTGAACAAGCAGCGGGAGCAGCGGCCTTCATCTAACCCAGTCGTTTCCTTTGGGCTCCTAAATGAGAGACAAATGCTTTGGAGACTCTGCTCCAAACGGGAAATTCAGGGGTGATGTGACCAGGGGCGGTTCTAGGCATTTTACTGCCCCAAGCACAGCAGGCAGGCCGCCTTTGGCGGCTTGTCTGTAGGAGGTCCCCGGTCCCGCGAATTCAGCGGCAGCCTGCGGGAGGTCCGCCGAAGCCGCGGGACCAGCAGACTCTCCGCAGGCATGCCGCCGAAGGCAGCCTGCCTGCCACCCTCGTGGTGATCAGAAGAGCGACCCCCGCGGCTTGCCGCCCCAGGCACGCACTTGGCGTGCTGGTGCCTGGAACCTCCCCTCGATGTGACCCTGTTCCCCTGCCTGTGTCAGGCTCCTGTCCACTCCCTTCCAGCTGTCCCCATCCCCCTCCCAACACACATCGTCACCTACACCCGGGGGGGTGGGGGCTCGCAGGTTGGGGTGAATGTGGCCAACTCTCTCCCACAACCTTCTGGGACTCGCTTTCCTAGCTACGCTCCTTCCTTCCTTCTGGTTCTTTGGGCCTCACCCCCTGGCTGCACCCGGCATCCAACGGCCGCAGGGTAACGTGCATTGCAGGGGGCTGGGAAGGGGAAAGTGACTCCAGTCCACGCTTGCCTCTGTCCTGGGGCCACATTTGTATTTCCCATTGGGTGTCCTCCCTCGGGCCCTGAACCTGGAGATTGCTAATCTGAGCAAACCGCCTGGCTGGCAGCCCAGTGACCAGCCAGCGAGGGGTCCTAGGCAGTGCCAAGGGTTTTCGGAGGCATCGTGGCAAAGGCGAGTTTTCAGGAGGGGTTTGAAGGAGAACAGAGGTTGTTCTGGGGGTGTTGCTGGGGAGCTCCTCCCGAGCGCGAGGGATGGCAGGGGAGAAACGCAAAGGGACTGGTGTGAAAACTTGCCGGGTGGACGATTGGTGGCGCACGCCAATCGGAGCCGAGCGCCCGCAGTGTGATGGCAAAGGAGAGGTAATGGAGCCTCAGAAGTGAAGACAAACAGCTTGTGTGTGATGCGAAAGGTCGGGAGAGCAAAGCAAAGGGGGATGGGCTCAAAGCGGCTGGCTGGGAGACAGATCTTTGCAGCAGACCCTGAATGGGTCTGAGCAGGGCAAGATGGCGTTTGTCGAGGCTGGCAAGAAGGACACTGCACGTGGGGAGAGCCTGGGGGAGTTTTACAGTTTGGCTGCAGGAAAGGCAGAGTGAGATGCAGAGAGAATCAGCTGGGTTTATCTGTTCACACTAACAACCCTGGTCCAATAGCTCAATCAGTCGGGCCCTGTCCTGTTACAACTGGAGGCCCTGGGTTCAGTCCCCACGCAGTGACCCTGCTGGGGGCATCCCACCAATGGAATGGCCTGAATGTGGATTACACCGAGCCCCTGGGTCAGCGGGCTCCCTGTGGATAGGAGGCTTTTCAAAGCTCTGGCAGAGGTGTGACCCGCTGTCCTTTGAAACATCCATCTCCACTGGGAGGGCAGTTTCCCTTCCCCGGGGCGAGAGCTGAGCTTCAGGGGCTGGGTTTTATTTTGCTGGGGCATCTTCTTACTCCAGAGCCATTTATCTGACCCAGTAAAACAGCACTCAGCAATTCACATGCACCCAGCCCGGGTGAGCACTGGTGACCAGCCCTCTCCTGAGCGAACCTGGCGCTGGGAGAAGGGGCCAGCCCGCTGGATCGCAGTGGGAGGCGGGCAGCATGGGTTGTCCCTCAGGCAGAAAGAAACTGGGATGAAGTAAGCACAGGGAGAACCCAAAGGCAGGGCAGGAATGAGATCTGAGGTGCGGCAGGAGTGTGCCATGGGCAGAGAGCTGTGGAGGGGGCAGGTTCACCAGGCCTGGGGGCGGAATCGCGCAGGAGCGGCGCTGCTCAGTCACTGCCCCTCAGCCAGGATCCACCAGAGGGGGGCGTTGCACCTACAGAACAGCTGGGCAGGGGGAGCATCCTGCTCCGTATCACAGCCCCGGTGATGGGACCGAAGCTGGGACAGGTCCTCCCCACAGGGCCCCTCGGCAGATCCCAGGAGGGTGGGACCCACGACCACTGTCCTGCAGCAGTAACTCTTGCTCCTCGCTCTTCCCCTTAGGTGTCAGCAGCCAGGGAGGAGGTGCCAGGCCGCAGGGGCTTCCCTGGCTACATGTACACCGACCTGGCCACCATCTACGAGCGCGCTGGGCGCGTGGAGGGGAGGAACGGCTCCATCACGCAGATCCCCATTCTAACCATGCCCAACGACGGTGAGCGGCACAGGGCAAAGGGCACACAGCGGGCCAGCCCACGGCCCCCCCCAGCAGTCAGGCCACAGAGGGTACCGGGGGCATCAGCACGTTGCTCGGTGATTTGCTGCTGCTGCATTAGCAGCTGAGATCCCAACCGGTGGCCATGACTCACACCTGATGGCGGGAGGGATCTCAGCAGGCGGCTGTGCCTGCGCATCCAATGGGGAGGATCCCAGCAAGCTGCTGTGCTCCCATGCTCTCCCCCACGCTGATTTTGATCCCTGCAAAGATGTGGGGGTGTCGGACTCAGCTGGCCCCCCAGGGAGCAGGGCAAGAACCGGCCTCCTTCAGGACCCAAAACACCAGCTATGGGCTAATGACCACCAGCCTTCGCTTCGGCTAGCAGTGGTAGATCCTTTATCCTCTCCGTGGCCCAGCCACCAAAGGGCAGCACCGCTTACTGACTCCTGCACGCTGCACACAGGTCTCCCAGGGCCCTCTGGGGGACCCGGGCTGCTGCTGTTTCTGGTCCTTGAGCGTAGGAGAAGCAGGAAATGGAAAGAGGGAAGCTGCTGCCCAGGCATGACTTCTGCCCCTGCCTCTCAATTCCTTATCTGAGGTCCCACAAGTTCCCCTATTTGCAAGAATCATTCAGGCTGCGGCCCTCCCCGCCCCCAGCCGTCAGCATCCTGTCAGGAGGGAGGGGATGGTGGCCGAATGCGGCTCCGAAGACCTTTACGTGGGGGAGCGCCTTGGGGAGCTGCCAGAAGGTGGAGTGCTCCCTCTGCTCTGGGAGGAGACTCGTCAGGGGAGGATGGGTCTGCAGGGTGCCCCACGTGGGCTTTTCCTGGGATTGTGCCAGGGTGGTGTTCTCCCCTGAGCTGCAGCTCTGCCCCCCACAAACCCTGCGACCCTGGGACCAGCAGGAGGCCAGGCTGTTTGCACTGGTGCCCTGCGTCAGCACCGGGCCCCGATTCGGCTCCCTGATCACATGGTTTCATGGCAAGCACCAAATTGTCCATCAGTGGTAACATATCAGTCAACTGGGGGCTGAGCCGTCCAGTCAGGGTAAAGCACTGCCATGTGACTGGCATCTGTAACAATCCATCGGGAATGGAGACGGTCCAAGAGCTAATATTTGCGCCCGCTTCCCTACCTGCCAGGGCCGGAGTTCTGGCCAAGGGTGCTGGGTGGTCTTGTGGGTGGGGTAGTCCTGCCCTCTACCAGGGGGAGTGGGTGAGGGTCTGCCCAGGGCAATTTCCTCGGGCCGGGCATAGGCTGGCATCCAGGGCCTGGTGAAGTGAGCCACGCCAGCTGTCAGAGGGTGGGGTCCTTGCGGAGGGGGCCCTTGGCAGTCCTCACAGGCTACCATTGGCTCTGTCTTTTCCTTCTCAGACATCACCCACCCCATCCCTGACTTGACTGGCTTCATCACGGAAGGGCAGGTGTACGTGGACAGACAGCTCCATAACAGACAGGTTTGCCACCCCCCGAATCCAAGAGCTGCTCCTTCCGCCCCGTGTCTCGGGGTGGAGCAGAGGGCTCAGGCTCTGACCGCAGCCCGGGAAACCCACTGCCAAAGGGGCGACCCTAAGGCTGGAACCGCAGGGGTGCACAGAGCTGTGGCTTTGGGGGATCTGGGGTGCTGACTGGCTAGCGAGGGAGCACATGATAAAGAGAGGTGAGATCTACTGCCCAGGGCACAAACCTGGGTGCCAGGAACTCCACCCTTCTAATGCCAGCTGGCCACTGGCCGCTCCTGTGAGCCTGGGCGAATGGCTCGGCCGCTGTCCATAAAATGGGGCTCACAATCCCTATCTCCTGTCGGGGTTTCTTGTGGGGGGTTCACCAGCAGGTGTCCGTCCGGCACTTATCACAGCTGCCGTGCAGGGCGTGCTAAGGCCGTTGTGTTCGTGTGCTTTCTGCCACAGATCTACCCCCCCATAAACGTGCTGCCCTCCCTGTCCCGCCTGATGAAGTCGGCCATTGGGGAGGGCATGACTCGGAAGGACCATGGTGACGTGTCCAACCAGCTGGTAAGTGCAGCAATAGGAGGTAGGAATAATTTGCTTCGTCAGTCCCACTCACTGACGGATTCTCCATCCTGACCCCTCTCTCCTTCCCCTTCATATGGACAGCTAGAGGCTGCCCTCAGCCACACCAGCAGTGAACCGGGGTAAGTGCCCTGACGTCCCCAGAGAAGTATGGTTCAGTGGTTAGGGTGATAGCTTGGAACCCTCAGGTCAATTCCCTGCTCCGCCCCAGACTCCCAGCGTCCTGGGATCGGGTCTCTGCCTTGGTTCCTTACATGCAAATTGAAGATAACAGCCCTGCCTGGGGGATAATCTATCTTACATGGCGCCCAGAACTGTAGTATCTGGGCCCCTCGCAGTCTTCAGTGGATTTCTCGCCATGCACCCCTGTTGCGAGTTCTCCGGCACCCCATTTATCGGCCCATCTTTTCGGTCGCACCCCCAGTACGCCTGCTATGCCATAGGCAAGGATGTGCAGGCCATGAAGGCCGTGGTCGGGGAAGAGGCGCTGTCGGCTGACGACCTGCTGTACCTGGAGTTCCTGCAGAAGTTTGAGAAGCAGTTCATCGCCCAGGGTAAGGAGCCTGGCTTCCAGCTCCACGCATAGGCGCCCAGTGAGCAGGCAGAGCCCACGCGTCTGCAGCAGGGCGGGGAAGGGCACGGCTGAAGCAAGCCACTGTGTTTGCTACACAGGACGGGCTCGGTGTCCCCGCTTGCTGTGCCTTGGCTCGCAGGCAGGCCTGGCGGCCCAGTGCCCCCCTTCCGCAGAGAGTCCACAACCAAGTGGTGCTCATTGCAAAGACACCCGCAGTGGAGCCGACGTCAGGCTTTGCGGGCACAGCCTACGGCCAGCTCAGGACAGCAGGGCCTGAAAGCTCTCGTCATAAAAAATTGTGTAGCCCTAGTCTCCAGAATCCCATTCTCCAGCTTGTTCCAAGGCCCCAGGGCCCCCTGGCCATTTTCCAGTCTCTCCTGGGGCCTGGGGCCCTCTGGTTGTTCTCCAGCCTCTCCCAGGGGAGCCTGGCCGTTCTCCAGCTCCTCCTGGGGCCAGGGACTCCCTAGCCATTCTCTAGACCATCCTGGGGCTCCCTGGCCATTCTCCAGCCCCTCCCAGGGGCCTGGGTGTCCCTGGCCATTTTCTAGGACTTAGTGGGGCGTGAGGCTCTTTAGCCCTTTCAACCCTCCTGGTGCTCATGTATCTCTAGCCGTTCTCCAGACCAGCTTGGGGTGCGGGGGTCCATATTCATTTCTAGCCTCTCCTGGGGCCTTGTTTAGGTGTCCACCCTTGGGCCCCAGGTGTCTGCAACCAGTCTCCCAACATGCCTCTGTCCCACTTGCCAGGCCCCTACGACAACAGAACCATCTTCGAATCGCTGAACATTGGCTGGCAGCTGCTCCGTATCTTCCCGAAGGAGCTGCTAAAGCGGATCCCCGAGAGCATCCTGGCTGAGTACTACCCGCGGGAGGCCAAAGCACCAGGCCTGCAGCACCACGACACCGCCCTGTAACCGCCTGCTCCGCTGCGGGCCAGCCCCTCACTCAGAGCCTAGTTACCAGCTCCTGTCACCCCCTCTGGGCCCCACGGCGGGTGTATTTATGTAAAGGAACAGCCCCTAGTACAGATGGCTCTGCAGCTGGGTGGACTGCATGATATTTACACAGACGGCAGCTAGTGTACTGTCACAGAGTTGCTGTCCCAGCACACCCCCTTGTGGCTGGAGGTAGTGATGCCACAGATCTGCCTCAGTTTCCCCATGGCAATTTTTGGCCTGATCTGGCTGTAAAGGTGACTAGCCCTCTGGCCCAGCCACTGGAAAGCATTCCACTTCCTTTGGGGGTGTTGCTATTATTGGAAACCAAAGGTCTTTTCAGCCAACGAGGTCCAAATCAATACCTGAAAAGAGCCCTAGAGTGCCCCCCACCCCTGCCCTGGGGTGCCTGGGTCCCTCCCTCCCAGATCTCCTCCTTGTGCTTCTGGCTCCAGTCTTCCCAGCACGGCCACAGCCCCTGTCCCCGCTTGGCCTTAAGCCATAGCAAAGCCGCCTGTTGTACCGCACAGTCTTGCCAGACGTCCTTCTCATGGAGAGAGATCGCTTCCCACCACCTGCCCCAGGCCAGGAATCCTGGTTTGCACCCCCTGGCCTCAGCAACTCCAGGCCTGACCAGACATCGCTATTTACAATGTACCATGGGCTGGGACCCGCAACAGTGAGCAGCTAATTAACCTTCAGTAAAAAAAATGGGGCAAAAATCTGTCTCTGGCTCTTTAATTGTTTGGAAACGACTCCCAGCCTTTAGTGGGTGTTGAAAAAGCGCCATCCCACCCAGGCGGTCGGCTCTCACCAGCTAACCCTGCATCCCCACTTTCCAGCTGATCGCAGGTTTAACAACATCAAGTCTTAGCCCGAAGGCCGTGAAGCCAAGGCCTGGCAGAGGGTGTGGGTCGGAACGAGGAAGTTCCAGCCCATCCTGGTCTCTGGAGTTCTGCCGAGTGACATCAGAAGCGAAGGAGAGGAAAACAGACTCCAAAAGCTGCTGGCACTGGCTCCTGTGGAGTCACACTAGAACTTGGGGATGTCTTGGGCAATTGTGTCCACCCTGACCTGGCGCACTGGCCGGTTCCTGAGCAAAGGAACGAACACTGTGGGGTTAGAGAAGCACGGTGGGGCATGTGGGGGCAGAACACATATTGACAACAGGTGATGGGATCATTGCCTGAGGCAACATACCACTATGTGGGTCCTTCCCATGTGGAGCCCTGCTCCTGTGGGAAGCTGGAGGTGAGCAGTGCTTTGTACATGAGGGAACATCTCAGACCTGAGCTCCATCCACCAACAGAACTATACATGGCCCTGGATCTGAGCAGGGCAGACTTTCCTATAAACATTGGACATGTTCAGCACAAAACCATCATCAAAGTCCCCACTGCTGGCCTCTCCCCAGACACAGCTGGGACCAGATACTCCCTGGTCCACTTTCCCTTGCAGCTCCACACGATGCGTCTCAGCCCAAGGACAGTTACAGTACTTAGACTGGGATGCTTCTGAGATCATTGTCAGTCCATGTGGGGCTTGCAAACACTGTTGTGACTGATGGGGTCAGGGCATGTGGACCTGGGAGCTGAGTGGCAGAGAAGCCCGGGCCACCTGGCACGGAGGAAGAAGCGGGCACTATATGGCTCATGAAGGTTTAGCCTAAGACTTTATGCTCTGAAACTAACACAGTACATATAACCCGATGCAGGGAGGCTTATGCACAGACTGACTGGTTAGCTGTTACAACTGACTATTCGTTATATGCGAAATCCAGTCCCTCTTTGAATCTTGCTAATTTCTAGGTTTCAGTTACATCCTGTGGCAGTGAGTTCTACTGGCGAATTGGCTGTTACATGACAAAGCACTTCTTTTTAGTTCCCATTATCTGATGTAAAGGTCCTGTTTAGTCCCTGGAGTATTCCAGCTCTTGCTCCCCTATTCTAGTCATGAGCCACCAGCTCAGCTCAAGAAGAACAGAGAGGGAAGGCTGCTTGGTATGAAGAACCCCCTGGAGATGTACCAATTAAGGGCCAAAGTTATCCTTGATGTAACTCACTAAAGCCGGCACAGTTGCCCCAGGAATGAGTCTGATCCTGAGAGAGGAGTGATTGTGCAACCTGCCGGGGGGGGCAGAGGGAGAGATGTGATTGCTGTTCTAACTAGCTTCAATGTGAATTCCACTTCCCCAATTCCCTTTTCCTGGAAATCCGAACTTTCCGAATGCACCGTGCGCCCCCGGGAGTCCTATGTTACTGCACCCCCTGATGATTAACTAGCATAACCTCGGATTTCAGAGGATTTCCAGGGTTGGGGAGATAAAAGGGGAGGGAAAGGGGACGTAGCCACAAGAGACAGGCGCCGCTTTGGCGCTGGTTGAGCTCTTCCTGGCACTGGCATCCACAGGCGCTGAAGCAACAGTACAAATAGAGAGGAGTACGGCCAGCTGACTCCAACCATGGGCCACTGTCAACTTGATATACTCTGCAGGGACCTTTCAGGGTCCATAGAGCTAGTGAGGGCTTGTCAGCTCGGGACTGTCCTTGTGTCTGTGCAGCGCCTGGCGTAACGGTGTCCCGATCTCAGCTGGAGTCTCCAGGTGCTACTGAACTATCAAGAATACGATAAAGCCTGCCAGAGGCTGCTGTAGCCGTCGAATGGGTTAAACAAAACTGTAGCCAATCACTGGAATGTGAATTGTCAGACAGATGGACGATACTTTCGGTGAGTAAGAGAATCTCTAATGGTTTCTAAACTCTCCTAGGGATTGCCAGACTGGCTCAGCCCCAGACACTGTGGAGGAAGGTGTAAGAACCACGCAGCAGTGGATGTGGGATAATCTGACCCCACGGAGGGCTCATCCTGTTCTGTAATAATCAGATATTGGCTTAAGCCCTGAAGCAGGAGGTTTCATATCTCTACCATTATTTTAGTCAGCATTAACTATTCTACCTCTGGATGGTTTTGTTATCCATAGAAATGTCTAGTCTTCCTTTGAACTTTGTTAATTCCTTGGCCGCAACATCATCATGTGGCGGGGGGTTCCACAGGCTAATTACTCACTGTGTGAAAAACTTCTATCCATTTTCAATTGCATTGTGTGTTCCCCCTCCAACCCCCTGTATCTCTGAAACTCCTTGCTTGAAAAAACACAGACTATCCTCCAAAGCTGCGGGAGATGCCCAAAGAGACACATCAAGAGGAAACAGGTATTTTAGAAGAAGTTAGAAGTACAGGGGAGGGGAGAGGTGATGACGGCGCTGGCAGTGTAATGGACAGCTGGTTCAAATCTCCATGCTGAGCTTCCTGGCGAGATTGCACAGTGAGACGGCAGGAAAAAAGGTCAGTGCAATGATGGGCTGCCTCCACAGGGCATCCCATCATGGCCAAGGGAGGGAATACAGCTCTGCTGCCTGGAATATTCTTCTGGGCACCTCCTCCCCAGAAGGCGTTGAGAGAAGGGCCACAAAAATGGCCAGGGATCAGCTCACAAGGCAAGGCCTAGATCTGCTCAGCGTGGCTCAGGGAGGGGACGTAACTGCTGTTTACAGGTATCTGAAATGTGGAAAGCCTCTGTAGGGGAACAGGTGACCTGGGCTGGCACCGAGCGGGTTCCTGAGGAACACTGAGGTGGGATTAAGGACAGTGCGTGTAGATTGGGCAAAACTTCGGAAGAAGTATCGCAGGCAATGACGTGGCACTGGCTGCGTGAGGGGCTGGCTAAGGGACTCACTCGGATGAGGCCTGATTCATTCTTGTGATCACTTATGATTTGTTGTCCCCATTTGGTACTGGTGTAAAACGGGATCCGATCAGATTGGTGGGGCCCAGGTCTCATTTACGCAAAGGCCCCGTCCCAATGCTCTGGCAGATTAAAGGCCCGTAGAGCAGATGTGTTCACTTTAAAGCCACTTCAAGGCTAGCAGTGTAAACGGTCTAGGAGCTTGTCTGTGCCACTGACCGGAGTAGCTACGGCAGGGTAAATTATTCCACACTAGCGACGCTGGCGTAGCTCCTGGGCTGGGTGCTCTGCTCTCACTTTGGACTAGCGAGCCGTTTACATTCACTCTCTGCCTTCCACTGGAATAGCTTCCCCCTGCAGACAAGGCCTTAATGTAAAACAGAATCTCTTCCACTGTATTTTGTGCCCCCTTTGCCCTTGAGATCACAAGATTCAGGGCCCCTTTAGACCCTTATCATTCCTGCAAGTTGCTGGTGAAACAGCCCTGTCCTGTCACAGCAGCTGAGTCCCTGCGTTGATATAATTGCTACGGGCTGTATGCACCGCTGCAGCTGCCGGTTCACAGGAAGACGGAAGGTTTCGGTTCCCCATGTGGCTGAGGAATGGAACACTGTCATAAACAGATAGCTAAGGGTTAATGTCTCTTTCACCTGGAAAGGGGTAACAAAAAACACCTGACCAGAGGACCAATCAGGAAACAAGACTTTTTCAAATCTGGGTGGAGGGAAGTTTTGGGTGTGAGTCCTTTGTTCTTGGTCCGTTCTTTTCTCGGCTCTGAGAGTGATCTTTCTATCTCCTGGCTTTCTAATCTTCTGTTTCCAAGTTGTAAGTACAAGGATAGTAAGACAATAGGTTTATATTGTTTTTTTGTATTTACATGTGTGTAGTTGCTGGAATGTCTTAAATTGTATTCTTTTGGAATAAGGCTGTTTATTCACCTTTTTTCTTAAGCAATTGACCCTGTATATTGTCACCGTTATACAGAGAATATTTTTAATGTCTTTTTCTTTCTTTTTTATATAAAGCTTTCTTTTTAAGACCTGTTGGAGTTTTTCTTTAGTGGGGACTCCAGGGAACTGAGTCCGCAGCTCACCAGGGAATTGGTAGGAGAAAGAAGTCAGGGGGAAAAATCTCTTTGTGTTAGATTTACTAAGCCTGAATTTGCATTACCTCTGGGTGAGGGGGAAGAGAGATTAGCTCTCTCGGTGCTTGTGTTTCAAGGACTTGAAACAGGGAGGGTAGAATCCCTTTGTTTAGATTCATGGAGCTTGCTTCTGTATATCTCTCCAGGAAACCAGGGAGGGAACACCTGGAGGGGAGGAGGGGGAAGGGAAATGGTTTATTCCCCTTTGTTGTGAGACTCAAGGAATCTGAGTCTTGGGGTCCCCCAGGGAAGGTTTTGGGGAGACCACAGTGAGCTAGGCACTGTATAATTCCTGACTGGTGGCAGCAATTACCAGGTCCAAGCTGGTAACTAAGCTTGGAGGTTTTTATGCTAACACCCATATTTTGGACACTAAAGGGCCGTAGAGCAGGTGTGTTCACTTTAAAGCCACTTCAAGGCTAGCAGTGTAAACGGTCTAGGAGCTTGTCTGTGCCATGGATCGGAGTAGCTACAGCAGGGTAAATTATTCCACACTAGCGACGCTGGCGTAGCTCCTGGGATGGGTGCTCTGCTCTCACTTTGGACTAGCGAGCTGTTTACATTCACTCTCTGCCTTCCACTGGAATAGCTTCCCCCTGCAGACAAGGCCTTAGTGTAAAACAGAATCTCTTCCACAGTATTTTGTGCCCCCTTTGCCCTTGAGATCACAAGATTCAGGGCCCCTTTAGACCCTCATCATTCCTGCAAGTTGCTGGTGAAACAGCCCTATCCTGTCACAGCAGCTGAGTCCCTGCGTTGATATAATTGCTACGGGCCGTATGCACCGCTGCAGCTGCCGGTTCACAGGAAGACAGAAGGTTTCGGTTCCCCATGTGGCTGAGGAATGGAACACGCCCAGCCTCCTGGGCAGATGGGCAAGGAGACCAGTCGACTCACATCAGAGGCAACAGGCAGCACCAGCGTGGAGACACGGCTCTGTCAGCTTGGATCAGAATGGATTGTGCTGGCGACAGCATTAGCCAACTGCCAGGTGAGGGCCCCCCGCTTCTGAGTGCATGTGAGAACATGAGCTGCTAACCGCTGAGCAGGTTCTTAGAAAAGGATCAGAGTATTTGTTAATGAGAATACACATGTGCAGTTGCACTTCCAAGTTACAAGGGTGATCCCATAGTCTGGGGCATCAGCTGATCATCAGCTGAGTCAAGGAGAAAGGTCTCCGCTGTGTGCCGCACAGTGAATGGTCTACTGGCAATGTCTCTCTTCCTACGAGACATCTGGCATTGGCCCCTGGCAGATTGGGCTGGCTAATGGTCTGGTCCAGTGTGGGAGCTGCTGGTTGTATGGGGATCTTAACCCCACTGCAGTCTCACTGATGTCAGGCAAAGGGGTGAGGCTGGAGGAGTCTGACCCGTCCATCTAGGTCTGTCTGCATTGCTAAAGTAACTACATCTGTAGAATCCAGATAATAAGGACAAATGCAAAGTCCTTCACTTAGGCAGGAACAATCAGTTGCACACATACAAAAGGAAATGACTGCCTAGGAAGGAGTCCTGCGGAAAGGGATCTGGGGGTCATAGTGGATCACAAGCTAAATATGAGTCAACAGTGTAACATGGTTGCTAAAAAAGCAAACATCATTCCGGGCTGTGTTAGCAGGAGTGTTGTAAGCAAGGCATGAGAAGTAATTCTTCCGCTCTGCTCTGCCATGCTTAAGTCTCAACCGGAGTGTTGTGTCCAGTTCTGTGCGCTGCATCTCTGGACTTTCTCCACATCTTTCCCTGAAAAGAGCAACAAAAATGATGAAAGGTCTAGAAAACAGGACCTAGGAGAGAAGATTTTAAAAATTGGGTTTGTTTATTCTGGAGAAGACTGAGAGGGGACATGGTAACAGTTTTCAAGTACATAAAAGGTTGTTACAAGGAGGAGCGTGATAAATTGCTCTTCTTAACCTCTGAGGATGGGACAAGAAGCAATGGGCTTAAACTGCAGCAAGGGCGCTTTAGGTTGGACATTAGGAAAAACTTCCTAACTGTCAGGGTGGTTAAGCACTGGAATAAATTGCCCAGGGAGGTTGTGGAATCTCCATCACTAGAGATGTTTAAGAGCAGGTTGGAGGGAGGGATAGCTCAGTGGTTTGAGCATTGACCTGCTAAACCCAGGGTTGTAAGCCCCCCCTTAGGGGGGCCATTTGGGGATTAGTTCTGCTTTGAGCAGGGGGTTGGATTAGATGATCTCCTGAGGTCCCTTCCAACCCTAATAATCTATGATTCTGTCAGGGATGGTCTAGATTATACTTAGTCCTGCTATGAGTGTAAGGGACTGGACTAGATGACCTCTCAAAGTCCCTTCCAGTCCTATGATTTTATGATTCTATAATTAATACTTTGTGGGGCTCCAATATGCAGGGTTTTGGTGATGTGTGGGGGTCATGGAGGGTGTTAGCCCAAGGTAGGTGAAAACCCTGCAATGCCAATGCAAAGTGCAAGGAAGACCACATGAAATATACCAGCAACGAGAACCACTATGCATAATAATGGGAGCCACGTAAATTAACCACCAACTACTTCCCTATGTGACTAGATGGTGTGGGGCTTAACCCAAATCGCAGCCAAGCAGTGAGGCAGAGCAGGGTAAGCATGGGCTATTAGCCGGAATCACTGTCAGGACTCAACCTGTAGGCTCCAGGAAGCATGATACTAATTGCATCTCATTAACATGAAGGAATGGAGTACCTTCAAATACACCTCCATGCCCATGCAACCTAGATGGAGCTACTATAAGATGGATGCAAAACTGGTTGGAAAAACCATTCCTAGAGAATAGTTATCCATGGTTCACAGTCATGCTGGAAGGGCACAACGAGTGGGGTCCCGCAGGGATCGGTTCTGGGTCCAATTCTGTTCAATAGCTTCATCAATGATTTAGATAATGGCATAGAGAGTACACTTATAAAGTTTGCAGACAATACCAAGCTGGGAGGGGTTGCAAGTGCTTTGGAGGATAGGATTAAAATTCAAAATGATCTGGACAAACTGGAGAAATGGTCTGAAGTAAATAGAATGAAATTCAATAAGGACAAATACAAAGTACACCGCTTAGGCAGGAACAATCAGTTGCACACATACAAACTGGGAAATGACTGCCTAGGAAGGAGTCCTGCGGGAAGGGATCTGGGGTCATAGTGGATCACAAGCTAATTATGAGTCAGCAGTGTAACCCTGTTGCAGAAAAAGTGAACATCATTCCGGGCTGTATTAGCAGGAGTGTTGTAAGCAAGACATGAGAAGTAATTCTTCTGCTCTGCTCCGCGCTGATACAGCCTGAAAAGGAGTATTGTGTCCAGTTCTGGGTGCCACATTTCAGGAAACATGTGAACAAACTGGAAAAAGTCCAGAGAAGAGCAACAAAAATGATTAAAGATCTAGAAAACACAACCTATTAGGGAAAATTTTAAAAATTGGGTTTGTTTATTCTGGAAAAAAGACTGAGAGGGGACATGATAACAGTTTTTGAGTACATAAAAGGTTGTTAGAAGGAGGAGGGAAAAAAAAATTTTTTCTTAACCTCTGAGGATAGGACAAGAAGCAATGGGCTTAAATTGGAGCAAGGGAGCTTTAGGTTGGACATTAGGAAAAACTTCCTAACTGTCAGGGTATTCAAGCACTGGAATAAAGTGCCTAGGGAGGTTGTAGCAGGGCCGGCTTTAGGAAGTGCAGAGCCCAATTAGAACAGTTTCAACGGGGCCCCAGCAAGGATGACTTTAAAAAAAAAAACCACGCAAAAAAACACATGGGTCTTGTACTCACCGGGCGGTGCTCCAAGTCTTCGGTGCCACTTCGGCGGTGGGTCCTTCACTCGCTCTGGGTCTTTGGCGGCACTGAAGGACCCGCCGCTGAAGTGCTGCCGAAGACCTGGAGCAAGTGAAGGACCAGCCGCCGAAGACCTGGAGAGCCGCCGGGTGAGTAAAAATTAAAAAGGCACCTCTAGCCAGGGAAGGGATTCTTACTGGGTGCAGGGCCCTCTTAGGCACGGGGCCCGATTCGGGGGAATTGGTGGAATAGGCCTAAAGCTGGCCCTGGGTTGTAGAATCTCCATCATTGGAGATTTTTAAGAGCAGGTTAGACAAACACCAGCTAGGAATGGTCTAGATCCGTGGTTCCCGCAGGTTCGGCTGATCGCAGCTCCCACTGGCCGCGGTTTGCTGCTCCAGACCAATGGGAGCTTCTGGAAGCGGCACGGGCTGAGGGACGTACTGGCTGCTGCTTCCAACAGCTCCCATTGGCCTGGAGCAGCGAACCGCGGCCACTGGGAATCGCAATCAGCCCAACCTGCAGATGCGGAAGGTAACCAAACCAAACCGGCACGCCAGGGGCTTTCCCTGCCCAAGTGGCCGAACAAGTTTGGGACTCACCACTCTAGATAATACTTAGTTCTGCCATCAATAGAGGGGACTGGACTAGATGACCACTCAAGGTCCCTTCCAGTCCTATGATTCTATGTTATACAACTGTAATGACCTTGCTGGTGTGTGCATACCACTGCCCCCTGCAGGATGGAAGCTGAACTGCTTCACTGTGTGTCATGGGCCCTATACTGCTAGTAACTAATGGAGATTACCATTTTGCCCAGGTAGTGGGGGGCTTGGTGGATCAGAGCTCTGTCTCTGCTCTTGCTCTGAAGTTTGGCCTGGCTGTGGTATGGAGCCACATGGCAGCCCTGAACGGCCCCGGGTTTGTTACCCTATAGTCTGAACAGGAGGACACTGGGAATCCAGCATATCTGGGCTGCCCAGTAATGTTCTGAAAGCTGCTTTCCAATTTTTCAGTAACCTTTTTGAAGTGTAGATAACCAGAATGGGACAGTGTCCCAGTAATGGTCCCACTGAGCCATACACCAAGGCAATGCCACTTCTCTACTCCTACTTGATATTCCTTTGCTCTTGCATCCAATGGTCATGTCCTCCCTCTTAGCTACTGCATGGCACTGGGAGTCCATGTTCCACTGGTCATCTGCTGCGGCCCCTAAGTCCTTCTCAGAATCACTGCAGTCCAGGATACAGTCCCCCGTCCTGTAAATGGGACCCACATTCTTTGCTCCTTCACATACGGCCTGGGTATGCAGTAGTGGGCTATGAATTGCAGCACTTTTCACCTACGCCAGGGTGGGTCAGAGTCACTGGGTCTGCTCTTTCTCATAGAGTGGGGGAGGGTGTTTCTGTGAGGGGGGTTCTACCCCTGGGGGCCCCGGCTGCTGCGGTCCCCATTCCAAACCCCATCACCGGCGCCCCCAGCTTCCTGCATCTCATCAGTCAGAGATGTTAAGAGATGGAAAAGTCACACGTTGTCTGTCTCCCCCGGACACTCCTCCAGCCATCGGATTGTTCCCTGCTAAGCCCAGATAGTACCATACATGGAGCCTTCTTTCCTGGGCTCCCAGCTGCTTCCATTGGCCCGCATGGCTCCCAGGGCTTTCACTTCCTTGCACACCTGTTTGAGCCCTGTGGCCAAACCCTCGCAATGAGGAAAGGTGGGGTGGGGGGCTAGCGCGGCTTCCCTCGGACCAGGGGTAAAGAGCCGCTCTCTCAGCCTGAAGGGGGCGGGGCCAGGCCAAGCGTACTCCACCCACCGGAAGGGGAGGGCTGGAAGAGGAAGTATAAAGGGCGGAGGGGAGGGAGGGAGGCAGACGCAGACCGTTGGCTGCTCCCTTCAGACCCTGCTGCTGAGCCAGGGGAGGCCCTGGACCAGGAGAAACCTGACCTGGAGGAAGGACTGGGGCTACCAGGGCTGCCCGCCACCAAGTACCCGGAAGATCTGGAGGAGCCTCAGGAGGAGGGGGAGCTGGAGCTGCCAGCAGCCAAGTACCCGGAGGAGCTGGAGGGGGAGCTGGAGCTGCCAGCAGCCGAGTACCTGGAGGAGCTGGAGGAGCCTGAGGTGGAGGAGGAGCTGAAGCTGCCAGCAGCCAAGTACCTGGAGGAGCTGGAGGGGGAGCTGGAGCTGCCAGCAGCCGAGTACCTGGAGGAGCTGGAGGAGCCTGAGGTGGAGGAGGAGCTGAAGCTGCCAGCAGCCAAGTACCTGGAGGAGCTGGAGGGGCCTGAGGTGGAGGGGGAGCTGGAGCTGCCAGCAGCCGAGTACCTGGAGGAGCTGGAGGAGCCTGAGACGGAGGGGGAGCTGGAGCTGCCAGCAGCCGAGTACCCGGAGGAGCTGGAGGAGCCTGAGGTGGAGCGGGAGCTGCCAGCAGCCAAGTACCCAGAGGAGCTGGAGGGGCCTGAGACGGAGGGGGAGCTGGAGCTGCCAGCAGCCGAGTACCCAGAGGAACTGGAGGAGCCTGAGACGGAGGGGGAGCTGGAGCTGCCAGCAGCCGAGTACCTGGAGGAGCTGGAGGAGCCTGAGACGGAGGGGGAGCTGGAGCTGCCAGCAGCCAAGTACCCAGAGGAGCTGGAGGGGCCTGAGGTGGAGGGGGAGCTGGAGCTGCCAGCAGCTGAGTACCCGGAGGAGCCTGAGGTGGAGCTGGAGCTGCCAGCAGCCGAGTACCCGGAGGAACTGGAGCAGTCTGAGGTGGAGTGGGAGCTGGAGCTGCCAGCAGCCAAGTACCCGGAGGAGCTGGAGGAGCCTGAGGCGGAGGGGGAGCTGGAGCTGCCAGCAGCCAAGTACCTGGAGGAGCTGGAGGAGCCTGAGGGGGAGCTGGAGCTGCCAGCAGCCAAGTACCCAGAGGAACTGGAGGAGCCTGAGGTGGAGGGGGAGCTGGAGCTGCCAGCAGCCGAGTCACCGGAGAAGCTGGAGGAGCCGGAGGGGGAGCTGGAGCTGCCAGCAGCCGAGTACCCGGAGGAGCTGGAGGAGCCTAAGGTGGAGGGGGAGCTGGAGCTGCCAGCAGCCGAGTACCTGGAGGAGCTGGAGGAGCCTAAGGTGGAGGGGGAGCTGGAGCTGCCAGCAGCCGAGTACCCGGAGGAGCTGGAGGGGCCTGAGATGGAGTGGGAGCTGGAGCTGCCAGCAGCCGAGTCACTGGAGAAGCTGGAGGAGCCAGAGGGGGAGCTGGAGCTGCCAGCAGCCGAGTACCCGGAGGAGCTGGAGGAGCCTAAGGTGGAGGGGGAGCTGGAGCTGCCAGCAGCCGAGTACCTGGAGGAGCTGGAAGGACTGGAGGGACTCCGTCAAGGAACTGGGTAGGAAGGGGCCCAGGGACAGAACTGCACAGTGCAATGAGTCTGTTTGGTCAGCATGTTGCAGAGGGACCCCGCTGACCCGGTGGCAGGACCCTCGCCCCGCCACTGTCCGGGCTCTGGGCTGGAATGCAGTGGAGTTGGGTGGGCCTGCATTCCCCTACCCTGGCCAACACACCTTAGGTAGCAAAATCTCCGTAGTGCTATAGACTCTTGCCAGCACTCCCCTGCCTAAGGGCCGCATAGACCTTTGCCGGCGTCCCTCCCTCTGCTAATTCACTAGTGACAGACGGCCTGATAAAGGCCAGCCAGTAGGACAGTAGCTACCCACCTCCCCCTAGGGCTCCTTGGGCCAACTGACATGGGTCACAGGTGGGTAAAGTGATGCAAAGCGATCAGCATCGCCAGCCCCAAACGCACCACAGTCCTGCGTCAGATCCCTAAAAACTCATGAGATTGGCTTGGCAAGCTGTCGTGTGTGGGCTTAGCGGGCGTGAGGACCAGCCTCAGGGCAGGCTGCTAAGAAGCAGGGAACAAACCCCAAATTGGCTGTGAGTTTTATGCTTAGATTTCACTAACCAATTATCAAATGTAAACTTCTCAGATGCTGTAACAGCCTGAATATGGAGTCACAGACAGTCCCTTTCGGTGCTCTGATCTCTCTTGCCACCCAGGTGAGCTGCCTTTGTGACAGATGGTCCCTTACACCAAAGATCACAACTATATCCAGGTTACTCCCACTCCCAAAGGACCAGTCACTTACCCCAGATCAGTTGCACCTTAGATCTGACAATGCTTGTAGCCAATCCTATAATAAACTGTCTAAAGATCAAGTATCAGAGGGGGGTAGCCGTGTTAGTCTGGATCTGTAAAAGCAGCAAAGAGTCCTGTGGCACCTCATAGACTAACAGATGTATTGGAGCATGAGCTTTCATGTACCTAGAAGCCTCCTACTCCAAGACAAGCCCAAGAAAGAAGCCAACAGAATTCCAGTGGCCATCACATACAGTCTCCAGCTAAAGCCCCTCCAACACATCATCAGTGATCTACAACCCATCCTGGACAATGATCCTTCACTTTCACAGGCCTTGGGTGGCAGGCCAGTCCTCACCCACAGACAACCTGTAGCATAGTCTCATCAGTAACTGCACACCACACCATAGTAACTCTAACTCAGGAACCAATCCATGCAACAAACCTTGATGCCAACTCTGCCCACTAATCTAATAATGGAGATATCTTATCTCCTAGAATTCAAAGAGATCCCAAAGGGTCATTGAGTCCAGCTGCTGCCTTCACTAGCAGGACCAAGTACTGATTTTTGCCCCAGATCCATAAGTGGCTCCCTCAAGGATTGAACTTATAACCCTGGTTTAGCAGGTCAATGCTCAAACCACTGAGCTATTCCTCCCCTACATAGCTACACCAGTGACACCATCACAGGACCTAACCAGATCATTCACACCATCACCGGTTCATTCACCTGCATGTCCACCAATGTAATATACGCCAGCATATGCCAGCAATGCCCCTCTGCTATGTACATCGGCCAAACTGGACAGTCCCTACGGAAAAGGATAAATGGACACAAATCAGATATTAGGAATGGCAATATACAAAAACTTCTAGGAGAACATTTCAATCTCCCTGGACACAAAATAGCAGATTTAAAGATAGCCATCCTGCAGGAAAAAAACTTCAGGACCAGACTTCAAAGAGAAACTGCTGAGCTCCAGTTCATCTGCAAATTTGACACCATCAGCTCAGGATTGAACAAAGACTGTGAATGGCTTGCCAACTACAAAACCAGTTTCTCCTCCCTTGGTGTTCGCACCTCAACTGCTAGAAGAGGGCCTCATCCTCCCTGATTGAACTAATCTCGTTATCTCTCGCCTGATTCTTGCTTGCATATTTATACCTGCCTCTGGAAATTTCCACTACATGCATCCAATGAAGTGTGTATTCACCCACGAAAGCTCATTCTCCAATACATTTGTTAGTCTATAAGGTGCCACAGGACTCTTTGCTGCTGTCTAAAGATTAATTAAGTAGGAAAAGGAAATTAGAGTTATTTACAAGGTTAAAACAGCTAAACACAGATACACACATGAGTTCCGATCTCAAGTTTCGAAAAGTCATAGAAGTTTCTATAATAAGCAAGCTGTGTGTGTCTTTTAGGGCTAACCCAGGCCAAGCACTGGGGATCTTTTCCTTATGCCTAGTAATTCTTGCCCCTCAGAGTCCAAGCAGCATGAAAGATACAGTTCCTCCTTGTCAGGGCTTTTTATTCCTTCCCCCATCCTGCTTCGAGTTACAAATTCAGCTGTTGGGAGGAATTCAGTTGCATGTCTCCTCTCCGTGGGGTGGAGAGCAAACAACAAAGTCTTTTATTCCCTGATGTTCCACAATAGCTCATCTGACGTAGATGGGCCTCCTTTGAGGGACAGGAGACAACACCTCCTGTTGGCCCCTAGTATTTCATGCTAGTTAATGCTCCTCTCCCATCTAGTGATTCGCAGTTACAGAGCAAACACTTAAATGTCACCTTATCACATGGGATACGGGTATTGTAAATGAGATTAATGCAGGCAGCAATTGACAAGCAGTCCATAAAGTCTGTATACCAAACACATTCTTATCATTCCAATACCTATCTGAACAACACTAACACAGAGCTGAGCCAGATTGGTTTCCAGCTACGTCAGTGTTCAGGTGAGAGCTAGGGTTCTTGGCATGTCATGGCTTAAAAATCAAGAGACATTTTTAAAAAACAATTAACAGTGGATTCTCACATCCTCACATGACTCCAGGAGTTGGGGCTTGAAGGAGAATACTAATTCACATGAGACTTGTGGTACAGTCGCAGGAGTTGGAAATACTGTGGTATAAATGCAAAAAGCTACCAGTGGTGGCTGCTTTTCTGGAGCAGATGACTTAGTCCCGGGATATGGCCCTAAAAGGCACAAGGCACTCTCGACTCCCATAGATGTCAGGGTATTTGAGGGTGCTGGGTCCCTCCCGGGGGGTTGGAACGCACATGGGGACCCTTCAGCTGAAGGCAATGCAGGCATGTAAGTGTGATGACCCACAGCTTGAATGCTGAGCGCTCCTGCAAAGGTTTCATGCTTCTTGCTGACCGTTGTAACTTCCTGCTCTGCTTTCTGTTCCCTGCAGCCATTCTGGAGTCTGACAGCGAGTCCTCTGAGGATGAAGAAGTGGCTACGGTACAGAGTTGTTTTCTGTTTTGTTTTTATTCCCCAAGCAGGGATTTCCCTACACCCCTCCTGAATTTCCCCAACACTCCTCCCCGCAGTTTTATGAACTAGTTACGTGAAATGTTGCCAATTTAGTAATTGTTTGGACATTTAAATTAAAATTGAAACATTAATACACACTTTAAAAGCATATAAAGTGTAAAAAACTATCATAGATTTGAAAAGTATGAACGGAGACTAACTTCCTAATACAGCTGTTGTTTTTTATGACAATGTCAATGCATTCATTTCAGTGATATTGGCCAACCTAATAATTTCAAATGATGATTTGTAAGCAACGTCTAAATGAGCTCTCCCTGACAACCAGTGATGAGCTGGGGGCTGGGGGGAAAGGCTTCAGGACCAGATTGTATTTACATTCATACCTAATCTACCTAGGTATCCAGCAAACAGAGCTGTGTTGCGCAAGTGATAGATTTTGGCTGGGGTTGGGTTACAGATCACTTGAATGCGGGGGGTAATGAAATGTTGTTCTTACTGTAGGAGTAAAGGGCAGTAGAACTGTACTTAACCTGTTCTGATTGAGGGCATCAAGAGAGAGGGTGGGGACAGGTGTTTTGCCTGATGGTCTGCCTGAGTCACAAGTACTATTTGACCTGCCCCTCTCCACTGTTTAAGAACAGAGCTGATCAGGCTCCATAGACAGTCTTTTGTTCTGTTAAGTGACCACTGCAGCTGAAGTCACTGACAATCAGGTCTAAGTGCTTAGACCTGCTGTGGGACAGTGTTTCTGTGGAAGAGACGGCCCAGACTACACTAGCAATGAGGTTCCCCCACTGAGAGCTCAGCTGAAATCACTGAGAGCTGGTGGAACCTCAAGAGACCAACTCGCAGAGGTCACAGTGGCAAGTGGCAGCAGAAGATGGTGGCGCAGGGTCATTGGCAACAGAGCGATGGAGTGAACGATGGCACAATGAACAGTGGCCAGAGTGAACACTGAGCAGCTGGAGGAATGAGCAAGGTGCCTTCTTGCCCCCCACCTGGGAGGTGAACTCATGTGAAAACACCTCTGAACTCTGAGTCTCCACTGACCAAGGACAACACTAGTGAGTGTTAATGAGGCTGTTAAGAATGCTGGAGACACAACACAGTTCATGCCAACAAACATGGCTGTGGCATCATACTTTCTACTTAAGCAAGAGATACCACACTGTACGAACTGGAGGCCAATGTTAAGTGCTGTGACAGACCCAAACCAGTGGAGTGCAGGAGTCTGGTAGAGGGCAAATATACTGGTCACTGGATGAGTAGTTTTCTGTTCCCTGAGTGACCAGAGCAGGGGCTGCACTAGAGTAATCAGGAACCTGCTAGAACCAGTTAAGGCAGACAGGCTGATTAGATCACCTGCAGCCAATCAAGGCAGGCTAATCAGGGCACCTGGGTTTAAAAAGGAGCTCACTCCAGTCAGGCCAGAGCAGGGATGGCTCTAGGCATTTTGCCACCCCAAGCACGGCAGGCAGGCTGCCTTCGGCGGTTTGCCTGCAGAGGGTCCACTGGTCCCGCGGCCTGTGGGAGGTCCGCCGAAGCCACGGGACCAGCGGACACTCTGCAGGCAAGCCGCCGAAGTCAGCCTGCCTGCTGCCTTCGCGGCGACCAGCAGAGCATCCCCAGTGGCTTGCCGTCCCAAGCACGCGCTTGGCGTGCTGGTGCCTGGAGCCGCCCCTGGGCCAGAGGGATCCAGAGGAGAGGAAGTGTGTGTGAGGAGCTGGGAGCAAGAGGCACAAGGAGCTGAGAGTAAGAGGCTGTGCTGCTGGAGGACTAAGGAGTACAAGTGTTATCAGACACTGGGAGGAAGGTCCTGAGGTGAAGATAAAGAAGGTGTTTGGAGGAGGCCATGGGGAAGTAGCCCAGGGAGTTGTAGCTGTCATGCAGCTGTTACAAGAAGCACTATAGACAGCTGCAAGCCACAGGGCCCTGGGCTGGAACCTGGAGTAGAGGGCGGGCCCGGGTTCCCCCCAAACCTCCCAACTCCTGATCAGACACAGGAGGAGTTGACCCAGACTGCGGGAAAGATCACTGAGGTGAGCAAATCTGCCCATAAGCGCAGGACTCACCAAGGTAGAGAAGGAACTTTGTCACAGAGCATTGTCACTTGTTCATCCTGAAGTTGAACACTGGTTCTGAACAAGACCAGCAAATGCTCACTGTCTTTCTGCAAGAAACTCAACTGACTAGCGAGAAGCATGTGGTGCAACAGTGAAAGACACAACAGTTGAAAAAGTGAAGAACTCTCTCATCACATGCAAAAAAATTTGCATACATGGCTGATGAATGCTCCAATGCAAATGAGCATCAAGTATTAAGTCATCATGTATGTTATCCTGATCTCAGGAGTAGGCCAGTAGATGCATTTCTAGACGTTCAAGTTACAGAAGACACATCGGCTGCATCTGTGAAAACACACATCTTAGAGTTAAATGCTTGTCAATTGGACCCCAAACAGATGGCTGCTTGTGCATTTGATGGAGCTGCTAACTCCTCTGGAAGACATCGTGGAGTACAAGCTTTGCTCAGAGAAAAGTGTAACCTTAGTCTCTCCTATATACACTGCAGAGGCCATCTACTCCAACTAGCACTAGCACGAGCTGCAGAATCTTCAAAAGACATCTAAAAAGCTATAAAATTAATGTCTTCATTATGTTCTTTTTTCAGCAAGAGTCCAAAAAGACTGAATATCTTGGAAAATATAGAAGATACACTGGGACTGAAGTTCAAATTAGTCCAACCTGGGAAAACCCTCTGCCTTTCTCATGAGCAATCCTTGGTTGTTGTCTTAAAATTACTCCAGCTATTATTACTGGCTTTGGAAAGCATCTACCAAGATGGGATGGATCTAAGTAGTGAGGCTGGTGGATTACTTTTGCTACTACATTCAGAGAAGACTATTGCCATTCTCTCTCTCGTAAGCCTACTGTTGAAACCACTTAGGTCATTAAAAAATGCCATCCAGGCATCTGCTTCAACAGTAGTAGATCTTTATTTAGCAATAGAAGGTACATTTGGATCAATCAGAGAGCTATCCATTGAAAAAGTACTGGAAGAAGCAAAGACTTCAGTCAAGAAGTTGACTAATGAAGGCATTTATATTGAATCTGTAAGTGAAGAGGACAAGAAGTGGTTAAGACAACTGAAAAAGTAAACAGACTTGATTCTTAAAAATCTACAACTGCGACTTCTAGATTCTACACAACCTCTATGTAGCTTTTACAAATCCCTGTCCTATAAAACACCGACAGTTGCGTGGAGTGAGGCACTACCAGCAATGGGGCTGCCATGTGTTCAGGACAGAATAGAGAATTTGAACACAGAGTGGAACACAGGGGCGGCTCCAGGCACCAGCACGCCGAGCGCGTGCCTGGGGCGGCAAGCCACAGGGGGTGCTCTGCTGGTCGCCGTGAGGGCGGCAGGCAGGTTGCCTTCAGCGGCATGCCTGAGGAGGATCTGCTGGTCCCGCGGCTTCAGCGGACCTCTCGCAGGCATGCCGCCGAATCCGCGGGACCGGGGACCTCCCGCAAGCAAGTCGCTGAAGGTAGCCTGCCTGCCATGCTTGGGGCAGTAAAATACCTAGAGCCTCCTCTGGTGGTATATCATACAATGAATGAATGAATGAAGACTTGACTTCAGCTTCTTTTTTACCATCACTAGTGTCTTGACGCGACCTTTGTGCTATGTTTCCTGGGATGAAAGAAGTAGGAATTCATCTCTTGCTACTCCCAGTCACAAGAGCTACAGCTGAGCGGTCTTTTACCTCCTTGAATAGAATTGTGTGTTCTGAAAGAAGTCGCCTTCTGCCTGATCATGTGAATGAACCAATGAGCATATCAGTTGAAGGAATGGAAGTACTGGACACACGAGAAACCACCAAAGATGAACACATTGCATTCAAGAAGTTCATTAACAGACTTGTGCAAAATTATAAGAAACCAAGAAGGACGTAGATGTCGCGCTTCACAGAAGGCTTGAGTAGCCAATGTTAATTTGTTTGATGATTTTAAAACTTGAGTTAAATCTAATAAAATGGTCATGAAACATTTTTCAGTTTTTACTATAGTGCCATACAGCCCCCTTTCACCCTCATGGTCTTACCCCTCATTGGCTCCTGTAAATTCAAACAACCCCCCCCCATTTCAGTTCCTGGGGAAAGCACTGTCCCTAAATCCACACATTGGGCAGAGTTCACAAAGTGCTGTGCAAAGTGTCATCAGCCCCTGCCTTTGCGTTGCATGGCAGAATGCAGGGGCTGTCTCTTGCTGGGTGTTCGTATGGAGCCTGGCATGAAGGACATAATCTCTCTGGGCATAATCATTCTTGAATGGACAGACTTATTATTTCAGCAGAGTCTACATCTTCCCCAGAGGCCCCCCTTCCACTCAAAGCCCTGCACCAGTGCAAATGGATCAGGACCAAAATAACTAACCCAGCCTGGCCCAGAGATGGTAGAGCCAAGGGGACCGATTATGGGGCAATAGTCCCTCTCTCATGGCCCTGTGCTATGGGGGGCATTGGGCGAAACACAAAACCAATGTCCTGATCAGTCATGGTCAGTGAAAATGACCAAGCTACAGAGCAGCAAGTAGCCCACTAGTCTTGACCAAATCCTAACTCGGGTGACTACATTTCCTTTCTCAAATCCCCTGCAGTTTGAATACAGGATCCCTTGCTTCCTGTCCCAAACCGTGGCCTGGTGTTAAACAATGATGCCATACACCACCCCAGAGGTGGCTGCTTCTGAGTGGTGGGTGAAGTGGTTTGGGATCCTTCGGGACAAAAGGTGCTGTGTACGTGAAATGTTGTCTCCTTGCTTCTGCCTGCAGCATGAGACCCTCCTCCAGGAGAGGGATGAAGCTAAAGAGAAGCTGTGTGAGTTTGAGCAAGGTGAGTCCTGTTCCTTGGCCTCCCTCTTCTTCCTCTCCTTTCTCCCTAAAATTCCCAGGAGAGAGACACGGACATTTATGAGGTGTGTAGTCTCCAGTGTCATTAAAGATTGCGGGATATGGAGACTGGGAAGTAGATAGCGGAGCCTGGTCTCCCAAAGCTAACCTCCCGCCTGTGCAGGCAATAGGGCAGCATGCTGGGAGCCAGGAGACATGGGTTCTCTCCCTAGCTCTGCCACTGACCAGCTGGGTGCCTTTAGACAAGTCACATCCCCTACCTGTGCATTAGTTCTCCCTAGCTATGTATCTTACCACACCCATCAGAACAGGGCTCTGAACTCAGTCAGGGCCTCTGGTGCTACTGTACCATGGTCAGAGTACTGGTTAAGCCAGGACACGGGAGATTCTAACCCCCCTGTTGTCCAGACCTGTTCCTCTCATCCGGCAGCCTGGGATGAGCAAAATCCTGGTCTGGTGAATCCATTTTTCCTGCATACCAGACAAGCTGTGGATTAAAGCCACGGGGTGCGCTGACTGCCAAGTGCATCTGACCTGAGGATGACCATGAAATCTGGCCTCCTGCTTGCAGTTCCTTGTGACCACCAGGGGACACCTGGGAAAACAGACTCTTTGCCTGGCTGGCTGAGCCGTTCCATTCCTCCTGCAGCTCAGTGTCATGACTCATGTTTATTACAGCAGTACCACCGGGTCAACCACGAGGAGGGCCCCTTTGTGCCAGGCGCTGCACAAACACTCTGATATCAAGGGCCCTGCCCCATAGAGCTGGAAGTCCCAGGATACATCTACACCAGTGCTGGAGCTGTAATTTCCAGCTCAGGCAGACATATGGGCACCAGCTTTTTTCAAGCTCGTATGCTAAAAATAGCAGCGGAACAAGCAGAGGGACACACAAGCTGCCCAAGTACAGACCTAGGGTTTCAGACGGGATCATAGCTGGGTGGTTAACCCATCCCACCACTCACACCACCCCAGCTATGTGGCTATTTTTAGCACTCTAACTCAATCAGAGCTAGCCTCGGTATGTCTGCTCAAGCTGAAGAAGACACCCCTGGCTTCAGTGTGTAGACATGTTAATAGACCAGACAGATAGCTTCCTCCCACCCTTTGGAAGCAATGCACGGCCCACTCAGTGCACTGTGCAGCTACAGAATCGGGGGCCCTCCTGCATCACAAGGAGGGGAGGGGCCCAACTGCTGAGTTGCGAACACGTGCCCCGCTGTTGCACAGACAAGCGACCCCGAGGTGCTAGGAGAAGGAGTACATTCTAGTCAGGTTCCCTGCCCAGATACATGGGACCTGTGCTGCTCCATCACCCACCTTCGCTATCCTGGGATGGTGCATTGCACAATCCTGAGTGCCCCCAGTGGCTTCCAACCTCGCCCACCTTTGCCCTGATCTCCTGCACCCTCTTCTTGAATAACAACGAGCTGCAGACGGGTCCTCGCCTGGGCAGCTGGGGGAAAGTTCAGCCCAGCACCCATCCCCTCTTCGCAGGGTGAGCTTTTTGTTTGCCGTCCCCCCCCCCCACTGGCAACACTCGGCATTATTTTATTTTATTTTATTTTATTTTTACTCTTCCGGCGTCCCCCCCCCCCCTTATGTCCCAATATTTTGTTCC
The DNA here is from genome assembly GCF_007399415.2 of Gopherus evgoodei. Lineage (NCBI taxonomy): Eukaryota > Metazoa > Chordata > Testudines > Testudinidae > Gopherus > Gopherus evgoodei. The sequence goes on from NC_044326.1 coordinate 2,476,346, forward strand.
TCTCATCTGGTCACCCTAGGAGTGTATGGATATCAACCACCTTTACTTTACAGGAGAAAACATCCCTGGTCATGCTGGTACCTCCCGCTGGGTGGGCAAACAGCCCTCCCCGGCCAGTAGGGATCCCCCATCATCCCGCTCACTCCCAGGGACAGATAAAACATGTGGGCTCCAAACATGTCGCAATCTGACTTCTTGTGTGTGAGTGAGGGATGCTGCCCCCAGTGACTGGGATCATGGGAAGGGCGATAAACCCGCTATCGGCAGCAGCTAACAAAGCTGCTTTGTAACTCACGTCGGTGACTCCGGGGTCCTGGTCACCTCCCGGCCTGATGAGTGACATATCGAACTAAAGGGCTGTGGTAGATACAGGGCTTGAGACTGTTGCTGGTGGGGAGTGCGGGGCGCTGACGGGTTGGTGAGAACAGAAAGATTGTTCTTGGGGTGGTCCTAGATCTGGAAGCCCCAATCACATACATCTGGCTGAGAGATGACCCCTGCCCTCAAAGGATTTACAGTCCAAGCCCCCAAGGTCAGGGAGGGTTTCTTCACCTGTGTGAACAGGTGAGCAGAACCGGATCAAGCCGCAAGTGTCAGGTCAAGCTCTGGTCGTGTCCCAGGGGCTGGGCACATTTTGCTTTGGGCTTTGTAACTGCCAAGTGTAAGACACAACCCCACTGGCATTGGGCTGCAGAATACCAGGCCAGGAAGGGTGGCCTCTGGGCTAGCTCTAAGGGCAGGCGAGCAGGGCATTTGTCCTGGGTACTAACTTCCAGGGGGGAAGCATAGCACGAGCCTTTTTTTTTTTTTTTTTTTTGCTCTGCTCTGATTGGCTGGCTGGTTTTGCTCCACTGATTGGCTGGCCTTTTTTGCTTAGTTACTGGGATGCTGAAGCCATTTTCCACCTGGCTAGCAAAACAGCTAGGGATGCTCCGGGATGGCTAGCAGGTAGGGTGCTGGACTAGGACTCTACAGACCTGGAGTAACAAGGGCCAGTGGTGGCCTGGAACATTTTTGACAGATGAGGTGCACATCACAAAATAGTCATTTCTACTCCCACCCAATTTATAATTGGATAGCTATTATTATAAGACGATTTTTAAATGGAAAAGAACCATAGGAATGGCCAGGTTGGGTCAGACCAGTGATCCATCTAGCCCAGTCTCCTGTCTTCCGACAGCGGCCAATACCAGGTCCCCCAGAGGGAATGAACAGAACTGGGAATCATCAAGTGATCCATCCCTAAATTAAATCTCTTTACAGAGAAAGAAGAAGAGCAATTCCAAGTAAACAAAAATAGTTTACAAGTCCAAAGATTTTCATAATAATTTAAATATCGGCTTTGGTTAAAGTCCTTGTCATACACAGATAGCTAAGGGTTAATGTCTCTTTCACCTATAAAAGGGTTAACACCAGTAACCTAAAACACCTGACCAGAGGACCAACCAGGAAACAAGACTTTTTCAAATCTGGGTGGAGGGAAGTTTTGGGTATAAGGTCTTTGTCCTTTGTCTTGTGTCTGGCCCTCTCGGCTCTGAGAGTGATTTTTCTGTCTCCTGGCTTTCTAATCTTCTGTTTCCAAGTTGTAAGTACAAGGATAGTAAGACAATAGGTTTATATTGGTTTTTTTGTATTTACATGTGTGTAGTTGCTGGAATGTGTTAAATTGTATTCTTTTGGAATAAGGCTGTTTATTCACTTTTTTTTTCTTAAGCAATTAACTCTGTAGATTGTCACCTTATACAGAGACTATTTTTAATGTATTTTTCTTTCTTTTTATAAAGCTTTCTTTTTAAGACCTGTTGGAGTTTTTCTTTAGTGGGGACTCCAGGGAATTGAGTCTGCAGTTCACCAGGGAATTGGTGGGAGGAAGAAGTCAGGGGGAAAATCTCTTTGTGTTAGATTTACTAAGCCTGACTTTGCATACCCTCTAGGTGAGGGGGGGAGAGAGATTAGCTCTCTCGGTACTTGTGTTTCCAGGACTGGAAGCAGGGAATCTCCTAGGGTCGTCCAGGGAGGGGAGCCTGGGAGGAAGTAACCAGGAAACAAGGGGTGGGGGTTATTTCCCTTTGTTGTAAGACTCAAGGCATCTGAGTCTGGGGGTCCCCCCCGGAAGGTTTTGGGAAGACCACAGTGAGCTAGGCACTGTATAATTCCTAGCTGGTGGCAGCAATTACCAGGTCCAAGCTGGTAACTAAGCTTGGAGGTTTTCATGCTAACACCCATATTTTGGACTCTAAGATCCAGATATGGGAAAAAATGTTATGACTGTCCTAAACATAAATTGACATTATTCAGCTAATGTCATGCCTCTGCTTCAACTGAGTCTGTATTCAAATAGACTGCCGTTGCTATGTCACTATAATATAACCCCATCAATTAAAAACAAAGCAACATTAGCACTAAAAAAAGTGTGTATAATTGATCAGCAAATCAGAACCTGAGAATTAAATACTGTTTAGTGGAATATTCCCTATAAAGGCACAAATATGGTATCAAAATTAATGAATTCAAAAATTTCAAAACAAACAAGCCAGTTTGTCCTGGCATGGCCAGAAATTGAGTTATACATCCAATAAAAGAGATGGAAGCTTATCTAATTGATAGTGGAGATCAGTCTGCCTTTCTCTATTTGAGACAAAGCATGCAATAACATCATTGGACACAGTGCAACGTTGTATATAGCTGTGATGCTCTGAGTACATTTCCCAGACCTGAAGAAGAGCTCTTTGTAGGTCAAAAGTTTGTCTCCGTCACCACCAGAAGTTGGTGCAATAAAAGATATTCCCTGTCCCACCTTGTCTGATCATAGAGAACATCGGTGATGCTGAAGATGTTACTGTAGGAGTATGCCAAGAACAGAAACTGGAAGTTGTTTAATTTTGCAAGGCATCCCATAGCATGTCGCTTAGATTCTCCATCCCAACCACAGGCACTGAACATCTCCCGAAACACTTTGCCTGGTTTCTCGCTTTCCAAGACAATGACATGTAGACTCTGCAGTTGAACTGCACCCAGTTTGCTGGAGCATGTGAAAAATATGGAGAAGCCTTGCAAGGTTGCAAAAAAGCCACAGGTTTCTTTAATACACTGTGCCTCTTACTGGAGAACTAGATTTAATCTGTGTGCAAAACAGTGCACAAACAATGCTTGAGGAACCTTTTCTTCTTAATTAGGGTTTTCAGACCTCCCAGCTCACCAGCCCTCACTCCAGTGCCATAATACAACTGATACAGAAGTTTTGTAGTCGTATTCTAATATCACTGAATTCACAACCTGTGTCAAAGCACCTGCATTTTGATCTGAGCTGGCATCTTGAAAACCCATGAGCTTCTCTTGTGTTTGCCTCTTCTTGTCCATGGAGCACAAGTGAAAGCTGGCTTCAGTGAGGAAGCCTGGTTGTTTTGTCTACCTCACAAGTGAAAAAGCTGCACTCTTCAATCTCCTGTCAATATAAAATGTTAGTTCTTCAGCTGTGCGTTTGATCAATTAATCCTGAATTGTCTTTCTTAGGTTAGAAAAAATGGATACATTGTTTTGCCAATAAGCCTTCGACCCCTTTTTGTGACAAAAAGCAATACTTAACATGTTTCTTGAAGTATCAGAGGGTAGCCGTGTTAGTCTGGATCTGTAAAAGCAGCAAAGAATCCTGTGGCACCTTATAGACTAACAGACGTTTTGGAGCATGAGCTTTCGTGCATCTGAGGAAGTGGGTATTCACCCACGAAAGCTCATGCTCCAAAACGTCTGTTAGTCTATAATGTGCCACAGGATTCTTTGCTATGTTTCTTGAACTTACCCTGGCTGACAGATTGGCCACATAATGCAAGTTCTTGACAATTGAAATATCAGCCGGTTGCTTCAAAGTCTCTCTGTTCTTCCTGACTTCCTGGTTATGCTCTAAGACAGCAGGAGACCTTTGCTTACATCCATAGAAGTGCTTTTCTGCTCTAAGCATTTCAAGGGAAACGTCACTTGTGGTGTGCTCTTGTGATGAGCTGTGTGGAGACACACTTTGTGACAGATTTTTCAAGTCACAGTTGCTTTTGTTAGCCCAAATGGTTACTTTAGCTGAAAGAGGCAAATAGAAGAAGCAACAATATAATACGTTACTCCCAGGACTGCCTGTTAACCATATCTCGATGCAGCACCAGATGTCTGAAATTGCCGCATTCTTTTCTCATCTTTCTTCAAAACCTCCAGTGCTAGTGTTATTTTTGCCTTCCTTATTGACCGAACGTCTCTCTTCTTGAGATCTTAATGGAAATCCTCTTTTTCTCAGGTCTCACACAACATCAGAGCTCTTACTGAAACGTTTAACATCTCACCAATTCCAAATATATGTCACCAAGTCCTGAACCGGCCTTAACAGCTACAATCCTGCCATGGTCTCACCAAGCAGTGGTTACCACAGCAAGTCCCTTATAAAGTGATGCTCGGGGATGGGGATGAACTGGTAACAATTCTGGTAACAAGGCAGCTTTTTGAGGCACAGTGATGGGGTGTCTACCCCTACACAGGTGTAGAAGGGGTTAACTCCAGGAGTGAGCTGTGGAGATGAGTCCTCAGAGCACCTTGGGCGCTGGAGGGAGCAACCATTCAGGGCCCAGCGATCTCACATAAAAGAAGCTGCTGGGCCAGAGTCAGTCAGTCATGGCTTGGAGCTCAAGGCGGGAGGACTGGATTCCTAGCAGATGGACAGAATCTAGCACCACGGACAGAGCAGTTGCTGGCAGGGACTGGGGGGAGCCAGAAGGAGCTCCCAACTGGCTGCCAGAACTGATATGATGAGGCCTTGAGGTGAGGGTGAAGAAGGTGCTGGGGCTGTGGTGAAGTGGCCCAGAGAAATCTACTGAGCAGTTGGAGGGGATGTAGCATGTGGTTACCATCTGCAGGGTCCCTGGGTTGGGACCTGAAGTGGGGGGGGACCAGGTCCCCCCATTCACCCCTAGAGAAGTGGCCTGATGAACAGACTGCGAGTCATGAAGAGGATGTTGCGGTTCCTGGAGTGACAGTGTGCAGACTGCGAATGGGAGTCAGCCTTGAGCTAATCCGTGCAGCAACCAGGAGGAGCCACAAGTCCGGCGGTGAGTGGTGCGCCCTATGACAACGTGCTGGAGAATGAAGTCACACAGTCGCCCCTATATTAGGGGAGGTAAGTGGCTGGATGAATGGGCCATGAGGTACTGACCCCGGAAGGGAAACACAGGCACTGACATGAAGAGAATGCAGCAGTTCCTAGAGTGACTGCCGATGGAGGTGCAGTCAGTGTAACGGGGTGCACGCTGCGAACGGGAGGGTGTCGTCCTTCAGCTAATCCCCAGGAATGACCAGGAGAAGGTGCCAGTTCAGCAGCAGGCAGTGTGCCCTTGACAGGCTCTATTAGCTGTGGCAAGATTTGAGCCCCACCCAGCACTACATTCTTCAAACTTTTGGGTGTTGCTGGAGAAAGTGAGCTGTGACTGATTTAAATCAAAACAAAAGTCCACAAGAAGCACTTTTGTTAACTCATTTAATGTATACATGCTTACCTGTCCTTCAGTTATCAGCTAAATAAAAAGGAACATGCAAACTTCTTCTGCAACTTTTGGAAATTCTTGGCTAGCCTGGGCCTCACTTGTCTAAGCTGACACTCCTGGGATCAGTTGCTGGCTTTGTCACAGGCCTTGGGCTACTTTGCTCTGGGCCTTAACTCCTTCTGGCCTTACAGGGGTGTATAAAATCATGGCTGGTGTGGAGAGAGTAAATAAGAAAGTGTGATTTACTCCTTCTCATAGCACAAACTAGGGGTCACCCAATGAAATTAATAGGCAGCAGGTTTAGTACAAACAAAAGGAAGTATTTCTTCACACAACGCACAGTCAGCCTGTGGAACTCTTTGCCATGTGATGTTGTGAAGGCCAAGACTATAACAGGTTTCAAAAAAGAACTAGACAAAGTCATGGCTGATAGGTCCATCAATGGCTATTAGCCAGGATGGGCAAGGATGGTGTCCCTAGCCTCTGTTTGCCAGAAGCTGGGAAGGGGCGACAGGGGATGGATCATTTGATGATTCCCTGCTCTATACATTCCCTCTGGGGCACCTGGCATTGGCCACTGTTAGAAGACAGGATACTGGGCTAGATGGATCTTTGGTCTGACCCAGTCTGACCATTCTTATGAGTTTATCTGGAGCTCAGCAGACCCCTTAGCCCAGCTTTTTCAATGTGAACAATCCAGTTTGACCCAGGCTCTGGGTCTCCAACTTTTGCTGATTTACATTAAATTGTTTACGAAGCAAAGGGGGACTTGTGCACTGGGCCCTGTCACTGGCCACTGTCAGAAGACAGGATACTGGGCTAGATGGACCTTTGGTCTGATCCAGTATGGCCAGTTCTTTTTTTTTGTACTGGGAAAATTCCATGAATGAGTGTGGGGCTGTAGTGATGGGGGCTAGAGCCAGAGCCCCGAAGGCAGGCTATGTGGAGGGAGCACTCTGTTAAGAGTCCTGTGTTGAAGGTGGAGCGGGGTGCTTGAATCCTGCCTCTGCCAGCTTCCCCTTCTCATTTGCAGCTTCGCAGAGGCTGCTGGCAGAGCTCTCGGCGCTGGAGGTGGAGTATGAAATTGAAATATCGTGTCGCAAACAAGCCGAAGTCTACGCAGCCCAGGTAAGGCCCAGGGAGCTGTGGTGGGCTTTCCGCAAGATGAAATGGTTTGAAAAGAGTGGAAAACAGAATTTTTTCACTGAAAAACCAAAGACCCCCAACATTTATTTGGAAATGTTGCCATGGCACCTCATGGGAGTTGTAGCTCCGGAGCCTCAGGTGCTCATTCTTGTCTATAGGCTGGGCTCCTCATCTGGACTACATCTCCCATGATGCACCATGTCCCAGGACTCCCTGAGAGGGGAGATTATGTTGCATTATGGGACATGTAGTCTGACCAGGGAGCCTGGCCTATAGAGGTAAATGTGAACATGAGGCGCCTGAACTACAGCTCCCATGAGGCCCTGTGGCAGATTGCCAAATATATATATTTGTGTTTGGCTGAAATCTTTCTGGAGTTCAAATTTTTGCTGAATAGTTACAATTTTCCAAATTAAAATCCTCACCAAGAAAATGAAATTTTCTTAATTTTCATCAGTTTTCCTTAGGGAAATTTTACAACTAGCTATACTTTATGATGCAATTATTATCACTGTCTGCAGTGTAAGCATCATGGGACACCTGGCAAGGGGATAAAGGGAAACAGATGAGAGAAAAATTGTTGGTATTGAAATGCAGCCAATTCAAAAGTGAGAGGGGGAAATATGTGTCACAAAATGTACAGTTGGCTTGTGGAACTCATTGCCACAAGAAATTATTAAGGCCAAGAGCTTAGCGGGATTCAGAAAGGGACTGGTCAGCTATGTGGATAAAGAGAACATCCAGAGTTGTCATAATAAACACTAAAAATGTAACCATGGGTTTCAGAACAGGGTTGCATGGTATGAGGAGACAATAACTGTAACATGCTAAAAAGAAACTTTCCTTTCCTGTGAAGCAGCTGGCGCTGACCACTGTCAGAGACAGGTTTCTGGGTTAGATGGTCCTTGTTCTGATCCAGTCTGCCTATCCTCCCATTTCCTCTGGGTGTAAGAGCCACTCCAGGTTCTATGTCCAGCAGCCTCCCTGCACTCTGCCTCAGTTGAAAGGGCTCTTGTCTGCTTCTTGCACCTCGGAGGGTAGGTGAACAGGGAGAACAAAAAGCTGAAGCGGATCAGCATGGCACTGCTGCCCATGATGAACCAGCTTCCCGAGGATGTGCTGAATCTGGCCACTGAAGAAGACTCCCCCTCCGACCCAAGCCGAGATCCAGCATATCTGTACCTGCAGCAGATCAAAGGTGAGTCATGCGCGTCTGCCCCAGGGTCCCAGACCGAGGCTTGGAAACAACCAGAGAAGAGGTTCTCCCCTAGGAATCCATTCCAGGTGCTTACACCGAGCTGGTGCTGGGATGGGGTTTGGGCATTTAGCTAGAGCTGTGGGGCAGAGCAGAAACCTCATGGCTTACATGACTTTAGACGTAACAGTGCAGACATCTGGAGATCCATGCCAAGGGAATGGTGTAGAGGTATTCCAGGACTTAATTAATCTGAATCCAGTTTTTAAACTTGGACGCTAATATAAGGTCTTTCACTTTGCTGTTGAGACACCCAGATGCCAATTTGGAGCCCTGTTATTGTTATAATTTATTGCTTGTATTACCATAGTGCTTAGGACTGTGACACTCAACCTTTCCAGATGACTGTCTCCCTTTTAGGAGCCTGACTTGTCTTGTGTAGCCCCAAGTTTCACCTCACTTTAAAACGACTTGCTCACCAAATCAGACGTAAAAATACTGAAGTGTCCCAGCCACACTAGTACTGAAATATTGCTGACTTTCTCATTTTTACCATCTAGCTATACAATAAATCAATTGGAATATAAATCTTGTACTTACATGTCAGTATATCATATAGAAAGCAATATAAACAAGTCATTGTCTGTCTGAAATCTTAGTTTGTACTGACTTCGCTGGGGCTTTTGATGTAGTCTGTTGTACAACAAGGCATAACTCTAGATGAGTTGATGTCCCCACTGGGAGAGCTCTGCCTGCCTCCAGGATATGCACACCCTGGTTGAAAACCACTGTCCGACCTCAGCATGGGCCAGGACCCAGGTGCTGTTGTGTTCGGGTGGTGGGGGGTCTCAGGCCTGACATAGGATAAGTTAAGGACACCCATGTTCACTTTTACAACAATCAACCCTTCAGTGAGGTTTGGATTCTAGTGTCACGTTATGGCTGGCGACTCCGCCGTTCAAATCTTTTTACCCTTTTACTAAAGACACAGAAAGAGAGAGTACAACAGTTAAAGCCCTTGAAACATAAAGCCTCGCATAAGACTTTGATTGTAACAATTTCCCTTATTGCCCATCGAGAGGTTTTCGTAGGAGGAACATCCATTTTGACAGGCTTTTCTATGGCACAGATGGGCTGGCCCCATGAAGAGGGAGCAGACCCAGTCCACCTGTGCCTGGTTAATTGCTTTCTAAGGGGACTGGAGATATAAAGGGTCAGGCGGCGGCTGGGAAAGGAGACAGGAAGGAGCAGATGGGGCTGGCAGAAAGGCCAGAGAGCAGACGAGCTAGGTGCCTGGCTAGCTGCCAGCGTTCCCCCAGGGAGGAGTTATGCAGAGCAGCCGAGTGGAGAGCTGGGAAAGCTCAGGGCCAAGAGGTCAGCGGAGGGACATCTGCCTGCTGATGTCCTTGAACCCAGGGCAATGGAAGCTCCAATAAGGGAATAATCCTGTGGTTGGGGAGAACCCAGGAGGGGCTAAGAACATAACCCAGCCTGGGCAGAGCTTGGTTACTTCGCATTTTTGTTAAGTCCTGGGTGGGTGGATGCTGCTTACTTTGTGCGTTTCATTTGGGCTTTGGGTTTGGGTAGGGGCCATCTGAGAACCCGCTACTCCAACTGAAGAGGGAGGCGGAAGAAGAGACAGGCTTTGTATTATGGTGATGGTCTTTAGACTTTAACTTTTGAGGGGTTAGTTGGAAGCATTTGTGTTAATAAACTGGCCTGTAGCAAGGACATGATTGAACTAAAGAGCGAATATGGACTTTGAGGAACTTTATGATGGGGAAACTGAGGAAAGAGAAGGCATAAGAGATGACACATAAAGGACGACGTGAGAGCAGGAACCTCGTTTACCATCCCAGGAGCTGTTGATGATTTAGCCAAAGCCGGTGGAGGAGGCGATCTCATCTGATTCGCTCTCTCTAGCCTGATCTCGTCAGGAGGCCTTGCAGGACCAGGATAATGAAAGCCCAGTGGTGTCGTGGTGCATCCTGGGAGATGGTGGCGGTGGAAGCACTGGTGACGAAGCTGGCTCCTTCCAGTCCACGTCCCCTTGCTCCCACCGAGTGACTCCCCACTCCCAATGAACAATGGCCTGGGAGGGACACAACCGCAGCCCGGTAACAGGGATCAGTTGAAACATGTCAGATTTCAGCTAGTCACATGTTTCCCCAACTCAGGGATTGTTCAGCTTGTTGCCATGCCAACCTGTGAGTTTGTCACGCAATGCACAGTCAGCCTGTGGAACTCCTTGCCAGAGGATGTTGTGAAGCCCTGTGGGGGAAGGATAGCTCAGTGGTTTGAGCATTGGCCTGCTAAACCCCGGGTTGTGAATTCAATCCTTGAGGGGGCCACTTGGGGAGCTGGGACAAAATCAGTACTTGGTCCTGCTAGTGGAGGCAGGGGGCTGGACTCAATGACCTTTCAGAGTCCCTTCCAGCTCTGTGAGATAGGTTTAGCTCCATATATTATAACAGGGTTCAAAAAAAGAACTAGATAAGTTCATGGAGGACAGGTCCATCAATGGCTATTGGCAGGGATGGTGTCTCTAACCTCTGTTTGCCAGAAGCTGGGAATGGGCAACAGGGGTTGGATCACTTGATGATTCCCTGTTTTGTTCATTCCCTTTGGGGCACCTGGCATTGGCCAGTGTTGGAAGACAGGATATTGGGCTAGATGGGCCTTTGGTCTGACCCAGTCTGGCCATTCTTATGAGTTTACCTGGAGCTCAGCAGACCCGTTAGCCCAGCTTTTTCAATGTAAACAATCCAGTTTGACCCAGGCTCTGGGTCTCCAGCTTTTGCTGACTTACATAAAATTGTTTACGAGGCAGAGCGGGACTTGTGTACTGGGCCCTGACTCCGGTGGCCCAGTTGCTAAATCATACTCCATTGGTGCACTTCAAGGAACCAAAGGGTTGAAATTCCAAGGGTAAAGGTGACCGAAAACCATAGCTGGGGATGCGTTTGGGCTAAGGGCATCTGTGCCTGTCTGACCCCAGGTGGGGGGCACTGAATGTGCCAGCCACACAGAGAATGGAGTACAAGGTACCTCAAGAGGCCAGGCTGAAATCCAGCCACAGGCCGGTAGGAGCTGTATGCAGCTGCTGGCTGTTTGGTGGCTTATGTGCAATGAGTTGGTGGGTCTCATTCTAGTTCCTGGCAGGCAGTTGGACACATCCCAAAACCCACCCTGGTGCTGGGGCACTGCTTAGAGAGGCTGAGGACAGCCTGAGCCATGGATATTGACTTCTCTTCCTGTCTGAGGGGGGTTTTCTCCAGGTCACCAATGGGTGTGCGTCCATTACCTTCCACCAGGTCCATGGTGGTGTTTCCGTTACCTGCTGGGTCTGGCCTGCAGTCGTCAGAGCTGCCAGGATGGCACCTTTCCCCCGGAACACAGAAATGCTTGGAGTAACCTAAGGCCTATCTCTCTACCAGGCCCCGTTCATATGCCCCTCTCTCCCCCTCACAGCCCTGCCCCCTTAAGCCCTGTGTGGCCCCACGCGTCCTCTCCCTTCTCAAAGTTCAGAGATGACTGGGATGACTTTGCTTTGGAGGCAGCATGCTCCAGTGGATAAAGCAATGACACGGGTGCTTAGTGAGCTCAGGCAAGTCACCTCCCTGCTCTGTGCCTCGGTTTCCCATTTGTCAAACGGGAAGGGTGCTAGTGACCCACCTTCCTGAGAGCGGTGTATGAAAAGCATACTAGGAGAGCTATGGTCTGAAGCACACGGCCTGCCCTAGACAGAAAGCAAGGGCCTGTAGACACAGAGCGGATCTCGCCCTCCACTCAGGCCTGGCTGCTGTAGAGCCCAGCATCTGTTGCACGAAGCAAGGAGGGAGAAGCCACCTCATTTTATTTCCCTTCGTCTGGCTCCAGATTTGCAGGAAAAGGTTTCCAGGCTGCTGGGGGAGAAGAAGGAGCTCACCATCCAAGTGCAGGAGTTGCAGAGCCAGATCAGAGAGCTCGGGGACCAGGTACAGTGCCGATGCCGGACCCTTCTTGGCACTCTGCTCGGCCGCAGTGCTCGCTGAGCTCAGCCGCTGCTGCGCTCAGACCACCACTCCCCTCGCTGACGCCTCTCGTTATCTTGTGCTCCCCTGTCTGTCGCCGCCTGTTGTCTGTAGCCTGACATGCTGATTGTAAGTTCGCGGGGGCAGGGGCTGTCACTTCGCACTATGTCTACATGCTGAGGTGCTCAGTGGTACCGTAATCCAAATCAATAATCAGTGCACAGGTGGCGGGCTCAGCTGCTGCATGCTGCTGACCCCATCACTATCTGGGGAATGCCCAGGCCTGGCTCCCCTTTCACTCACCCTAGGGTCAGTCTGGTATAGCTCCCCTGAGCTCAGTGGGTTTGCACTGGTGTATGTCAGAAAATAAAGACTGAATTCCTCCTGGCCTTGGCGCAGAACCCCAGGGGGCTGGGAGATTCCTCCTTTGTGTGTCCCCGATGCTGGGGCTGCCCAGGGCAACTCCCCTTCACCACAGTATAGAGCAGCCTGAGGGCTGCCCTGAATTGCACTCGGCTGCCTATGGCCTGTATGGGCCGCTGCTGCATCTGGGAATAGCCAGACTGCAGCAGAGCTCCAGCTCGCCCCTGGGGGTGACGCGGAGCCACCTACGCTGGCTCCATACCTGCTGGGGATCCCCCTCCACCAGGGCTAGTCCCCAGGGGCCAGATCGAGCTGGCTGAAGGCCCCTTGATGCTGGCAGTTGCTCAGTCTAAGCCACTGGCTTTGGCCAGGACAAGCCAGCAGCAGACGCCTTTCACAGCGAGAACTTTTCTCCTAGGGGCAGAGTGATGGCTTCAGTATCACCGCTAACGGCAGAGGGTTTGACACAGACCATCCCTGAGCTCCAGCCCCTTAGAGCCCAGCACGGCGCTCACTCTGTGCCACCCTCAGCCGAGTCAGCCTTCAACCTGCCTTAGGAAGCTGGTGCAGTTACAAGCCTTCCCGTGCCTGACTGTCCTCACAGCTCTTTGGGTGCAGATTCCCTGGACGTCTGAGCCAGGGAGGGAGGGGGGAGCCTGCCAGATCCAAAGGCCTATCTGTGCACAGCCACCTGCCCTCCCCTGGGGTGAACGCTGCCCTCCCATAGGTGCCGGGGTTGGATTAAGCCCAGGATCTGCTCAAGCCCACTGCCACTGAGGTCAATGGGGCTGAGATTGGTGCAAATAAAGAACCGGCTGCAAACACCGGGTTTCCCACTGCAGGTGGAAGAGGAGCGAGCAGAGAGGCGGTCCCTGCAGGCCGCCATGGACCGGAGTCACACGGCCCTGAAGCAGTACAAGAGAGGTGAGTCCGCCGCACGGTCGCGGACAGAACTGCTTCAGACCTCTCCGGGGCCGTGTTTTCAGTGAAACACTGGCCTTCCTGCCACATGGACAAGTTTCCCAACCCTTTTTTTTTTTAATTTTCCTTTTGTTGTCCAGTGAAACTAATGATTGAAAACTTTAGCCATTTTTGTTTGTTTTTTTCTTTGTTTTTCAGTTTAGCATTTTTCCTTTCCCCCACCCTTTTCCATGCCAAAGGGGAGGGGGAGGAAAACCAGAGAAACATGAAAAAACATAACACCTCACACCCCTCCCCCAAAGATGAATCAGAACATTTTCAAAAATGAATATTGTCAGTGCGAGGTTTTCTCACAGAAAAAAACCCACCTGGGAAGTGAAAACTGGGCCTTTTGGAAAGCGGTGGAATGAAAATCCAGTTCTGAATTTTTGAAATGTTTCATGAACATTTGCCCCCATTTTCCAAGCCCAGGTCACCGAGCACGACTTGGGCCAGGTCCATCCCGGCTGATGAAGTTTCCTGTGGCCCTGCTTCCATGTGGGTTTTTTCCTTTCTGCGTCCTGTCCCCTCTGCTTGCTCCTCGTGTCCCATCACTGGTTCATTCCCAGAGCTCGGCTGGAACTTGGGGGGCGGAGGGGTGGGATCAGTGGCTTTATTTTGATGAGTACCTAGACGTTTAGCTGTTGTGCTCCGAATATCTTCTCCAAAGCATCTGTGTGACTGTGAACCACACGTCCCATTGAGCACCTGATGAAAATCCATTGCTAGAACTCCTGTCTGAGCCCATCCAAGAACCTACCTATAGGACTTATCATCTTCCCATGGCCCCTGTGAGGTAGGGCAGTGTTGTTACCCATTGTTCAGGCACAGAGAGAGTCAAGTGATGGCTACGTTGCAGCAGGAGGTGTAATCTCCAGCTCAGGTAGACATACCCGTGCTAGCTCTGATAGCTGAGAGTCTCACCTGACTCCAGGAACTGGGGCTTCACCCCCCCAAATATCCTGAGAGTCGGGATGCAGGCATGAGAGCTGGCAGCCCTGCAGCAGTGGGGGCTGCAGATCAGGGCTGAGGGGCATCAGCTGAGCTGGTCGTGCTATTGCTTCCTGTTACATTCAACCCACATTGTGTTTATTGCAGCCACACAAGGGACACACCCTTGGAATCGGCCTGGCCATGGCAGGGGTAGGAACTGGTCAAAGGGGAAGAGGGAGCTTACTGGGGGGTAGAGTCTTGGGGTATGTCTACACTATGAAATTAGGTCGAATTTATAGAAGTCGGTTATTTAGAAATTGTTTTTAAACAAGTATCAGAGGGGTAGCCGTGTTAGTCTGGATCTGCAAAAGCAGCAACGAATCCTGTGGCACCTTATAGACTAACAGGCGTATTGGAGCATGAGCTTTCCTGGGTGAATACCCACTTCGTCGGATGCATCCGACGAAGTGGGTATTCACCCAGGAAAGCTCATGCTCCAATACGCCTGTTAGTCTATAAGGTGCCACAGGACTCCTTGCTGGTGTTTTTATACAGTCGATTGTGCGTGTCCCCACACAAAATTCTCCAAGTGCATTAAGTCGGAGTGCATCCACAGTACCAAGCTAGCGTCGACTTCCAGAGCGCTGCACTGTGGGTAGCTATGAGCAGCTATCCCACAGTTCCCACAGTCTCCACCACACATTGGAATTATGGGTTGAGATCCCAATGCCTGATGGGGCAAAAACAGTGTTGTGGGTGGTTCTGGGTACATGTCATCAGGCCCCCCTCTCCCTCCCTCCATCCCTCCGTGAAAGCAACGGCAGACAATTGTTTCGCGCCTTTTTTTCCTGGGTTACCTGAGCAGATGCCATACAATGGCAAGCATGGAGCCCACTCAGCTCCATCACCATAAGTCTCCTGGGTGCTGCCGGCAGACACGGTACTGCAGTGCTACACAGCAACTCCTCATTGCCTTTTGGCAGCAGATGGTGCATTACGATTGGTAGCCATCGTCATCATATTCCTGGGTGCTCTTTTCACCGACCTCTGTGAGATCGGTCAGGGGCACCTTGGCAGACATGGGAGTGACTCAGCCAGGTCATTCCCATCTTCTGCCAAGCACCCAGGAGATGACGATGGCTAGCATTCATACTGCACCATCTTCTGGTGATCAGCCAGGAGATGATGATGGCTAGCACTCATACTGCACCATCTTCTGGTGAGCACCCAGGAGAGGACGATGGCTTGCTGTTCTACTGTGCCATCTGCTGCCAGCCTAAGATGTAAAAGATAAATGGATCAAAACAAGAAATTGACCCAATTTGTTTTGTGAAATCAATGGACTGCTAAACCCATGGGTTTTGAGTTCAGTCCTTGAGGGGGCCATTCTGTGTGACAGTTGTTTGTGTTTCTCCTTGATGCAAAGCCACCCCTTTAGTTGATTTTAATTCCCTGTAAGCCATGTCATCAGTTGCCCCTTCCTCCGTCAGAGCAATGGCAGACAATTGTTTCGCTCAAAACCAGGCGAGGAGGCGACTGCAGCGTGGTGACGAGAGGGACATGGTCATAGACTTCTCACAAAGTAGGGGCTGGGCAACGTGCCCTTGCAATGTGCACATCATGCTGCAAACATGCTGGCCAAACAGGAAATGAAATTCAAAAGTTCACGGGCCTTTTCCTGTATACCTGGCCAGGGCCTCTCAGTTGAGAGCGCTGTCCAGAGCGGTCACAGTGGAGCACTCTGGGATAGCTCCTGAAGGCCAATACCATTGAATTGCGTCCACACTACCCCAAATTCGACCCTGCAAGGCCGATTTCAGCGCTAATCCCCTTGTCGGATTAAAGAGCCCTTTAAGTCAAAAAAAAGGGCTTTGTTGTGTGGACGGGTCCAGGGTTAAATCGAGGTAACGCTGCTAACTTCGACCTATAGTCGT
Organism: Gopherus evgoodei; assembly: GCF_007399415.2. Lineage (NCBI taxonomy): Eukaryota > Metazoa > Chordata > Testudines > Testudinidae > Gopherus > Gopherus evgoodei. Next base: position 2,492,409 of record NC_044326.1, read on the forward strand.
AGTGTAGACCAGGCCTTGGGGCAGGTCACTGTCAATCCAGTGAGGGCTGGGCAGTTGGACCAGGTCTAAGAGCTGCTGGTGTATTACTGATCCTGCACTTCTTACTCGGGCAAAGCTCCCAATGACGGCGGTGGAATTTGTCCTGAGGGAGGAGGGCAGGATCAGTCCCTTCTCACTGCTCCAGCCCATGTGGGTTCTGCGCCTCTAGAAGCCAAGGGTTGAATTTGCCCCCGGTGTCTCACGGAGCCGGCGATTGGTTGGTCGGTGCCGTGGTTGATGCCTCGGAGACGCATGTGGAGAGAGGCTGAGGCCATGTCTACATCTAAAATTTTGCAGCGCTGGTTGTTACAGCTGTATTAGTACAGCTGTATAGGGCCAGCGCTGCAGAGTGGCCACACTTACAGCAACCAGCGCTGCAAGTGGTGTTAGATGTGGCCACACTGCAGCGCTGTTGGGCGGCTTCAAGGGGGGTTCCGGACCGAGAGAGCAAACCGGGAAAGGAAACCAGCTTCGCCGCGGTTTGCTCTCTCGGTCCCGGAGCCAGCCAGCAAACCGCGGGGAAGGAGACCTGCTTGCTCGGGGTTCCGGGACCGAGAGAGCAAACCGGGAACGCCGCGGTTTGCTCTCTCGGTCCCGGAGCCAGCCAGCAAACCGCGGGGAAGGAGACCTGCTTGCTCGGGGTTCCGGGACCGAGAGAGCAAACCGCGGCGTGCCCGGTTTGCTCTCTCGGTCCCGGAACCCCGAGCAAGCAGGTCTCCTTCCCCACGGTTTGCTGGCTGGCTCCGGGACCGAGAGAGCAAACCGGGAAAGGAAACCAGCTTGATTACCAGAGGCTTCCTCCTTCCACGGAGGTCAAGAAAAGCGCTGGTAACTGTCTACATTGGATTACCAGCGCTGGATCACCAGCGCTGGATCCTCTACACCCGAGACAAAACGGGAGTACGGCCAGCGCTGCAAACAGGGAGTTGCAGCGCTGGTGGTGCCCTGCAGATGTGTACACCTTCTAAGTTGCAGCGCTGTAACTCCCTCACCAGCGCTGCAACTTTCTGATGTAGACAAGCCCTGAGTGATGGCTCTTCTCCCCCGGGCAGTGTCCCAGATGGTCGCTCAGGAGTACAGCGAGACCATGCAGCAGCTGGAGCTGGAGCAGGACCTGAGGCAGCACGCGGAGACCTTTGCCCACAAGGTACAGAATGGCGCGGGGGCAGCGATCTCCTGTGCAGGGGCTGCTGCGAGGACTGAAGAGGGAGAGGGGGAAGGTGTGGGGGGCGGGAGGAAAGGAGAACACCCCTTGGATCCTACACCCCGCTCTGCTGATGCCCCTCAGTCCTGTCCTGCAGCACCCCTGCTGTCTCGGTCCTAGGCTCACCTCCTCCACCCCTCTCTCCAGCAGGGCTGATCCCCCTCAGTCCTGTCCTGCAGCCCTCCTGCTGTCTCGGTTCTAGGCTCACCTCCTCAACCTCCATCCCCAGCGGGGCTGATCCCCCTCAGTCCTGTCCTGCAGCCCTCCTGCTATCTCGGTCCTAGGCTCACCTCCTTCACCCCTCTCTCCAGCGGGGCTCATGCCCCTCAGTCCAGTCCTGCAGCCCCCTGCTATCCCAGCCCTGGGCTCCACTCCCTGCTCAAGCTGGCCTAGCGGGGCTGACGGAGACAGGCCCCAGCTCTCTCGCCTGGAGCCAAGCTGGCCGGGCGGGACTAACAGAGACAGCCCCGGTTCCCTGCCCCACAGCCGGGCTGGCCCGGAAGGGCTAACGGAGATAGGCCTTGTCTCTCTCGCCTGGAGCCAAGCTGGCCGGGCCGGACTGACAGAGACAGCCCCGGTTCCCTGCCCCATAGCCGGGCTGGCCGGGCAGGGCTAACGAAGATAGGCCCCGACTCCCTGCCCTAGGGCTAACAGGAGTAAAAGTACAAATTCCTGCCTCTCCAAGTGCCTGGCCCAGTGTGCACTGAAGTTAGCGGAAGCCTCCTATTGCCTGGAATGGGCCGCGGGGCCCAGCACCTTCCACGCGTTCCTCTCCAAGTGCTTCCCAATGGAAGCACCTTACAGATGCAGAGCGAGCCCCGGAGAGGAGAAGAGACTTGCCCAGGGTCACCCGGCTGGTCAGTGGCAGAGCTGGGAACGGCGCCTGGTGACTGCTCCGTTCCAAAAGCAGCAGAGTCACCTCGCGTGCTGTGACGCCAGACGTCCCTGGGGGGCAGAGCTGGGAGGGGCCGTGGGAACAGCGGCGTCGATGCAGGCGTTGAAGGACGGCTGGGTCACTCTGCCAGCGGGCTGAGTTCAACGGCGGATACGGTACCCACGAGCCCTTGACTGAACCCACCTCAATCTCTTTGGCGCAGATGCTGGTGAAGCAGAAGGAAGCCAACAGGCAGAGCATGATCCTGCTCCAGAATGTGGGCCCCAACGCCCAGCTGCTTCAGGACCTGAACGAGGTGGCCAGCCTGACTGGGATGCTGGAGGAAGCCAAGCGGGAGCACCAGAAAAAGGTTAGAGACTGTCTCGGTAACCAGGGACAGCCTGGGCTAACCCCGGCATTCTCCTGGATCATCAACTCCCTCCCCACCTGTGCCCCGTATCTGCTTACTGAGCTGTGGGGCTCCCCATGGCCCCTCCCTATAGAGCAGCAGAGACCTTTGTATGGGCCCGTGACACCCAGCTGCTTGCGGCTCCATAGTGGTGGTGGCATAGAGGGGGGTGTCTGGCCATGAGCTGCCCCCTCCCTGGAGACCCCAGCTGCTCTCTGAAAGGCCTAGGCCTTCTTGGGTGCTGGCTGGTGAGTCTTGCCCACATGCTCAGGGTTTAGCTGATCGCCATATTTGGGGTCGGGAAGGAATTTTCCTCCAGGGCGGATTGGCAGGGGCTCTGGAGGTTTTTCGCATTCCCCTGCAGCGTGGGGCATGGGTCGCTTGCTGGTGGATTCTCTGCAGCTTGAGGTCTTCAAACCAATTTTGAGGATTTCAATAACTCAGTCCTGGGTTAGGGGTTGTTATAAAAGTGGATGGGTAGGGTTCTGTGGCCCGCCTTGTGCAGGAGGTCAGACTAGATGATCATATTGGTCCCTTCTGACCTATGAGCCTATGAGTCTATGAGGAGTATCCCGCTGCAGCTTGGGAGGTCCCGACACCCAGGAGTAGGGCTGCTTGTCAGCCCCTCCCTCTTCCCTTCTGGAGCCCTGTGGCTCCCAGGGCGGGGGTCAGGGCTAGCTGCACCTCAAACCCTTCTCTCTGAGTGCTCCCCCCACCTCCCAGGGTCAGGCCCCAGGCTGCCACCTGCCCCAGGGTGGAGTCCTGCCCTTCTCCCACTCTCAGGCCGAGTCCCTTGGCTCCAGCCCTGTGTGACCCCGTGACTGCCCAGCAGGTCCCAGGGGATCTGGCCCTGGGAGTCTGCCCTTCGGAGCTGCCACCAGCAGGGACTACGGAGACCCAACAGCCTGTTCCCCCAAGTGCTGCTGAATGGACACAGCTCAGCAGAAGAGTCAGCCCACGTCTCTGTCACCCAGAGACGGGGGGTGGGGGGGTCTGCACTGCACTGTGAATCCAGGTCTGGGGGACCCGGGATTGTGACTTGGCATTGCTGAGCGTCCACGCTGCATTGTAAACCTGGGTATGCAGTGGCCGGAGCCAGACTTCACAGCCGTGCTAACTCATCCACACTGCACTGCGCGCGCCTCCTGACTCAGGTCTGCAAAAGGCCCTGCAAAATGACAGGGCCTGGATCCGAGTCACAGCAGCCAGCAGGATCTGGGCTCTGACCCACCCACCCCAGCAAGGTCCTAGGAGCAGGGTCCCGGGTGCTCGCTGACCCAAATCAGACTGAGGTGTGTGTGGACAGAAGTGGGGCTTGGGCCCAAACCTGAGTCAGAGCCCGGCTTAGTGTGCAACATAGACACACACAGGGAGGCCTAGCTTATCCCAGACGTTCTCAGCTATGGGCATTGGGGTTCAGCCTGCTCCGCAGGAGTCCCTGCCTCCCCCTCTGCCACGGTGTCTGGAGACTGGCTGTTTATCCCCCACATCCCGTAAAGTTCTTGGCTCCAGTCTTTCCCACTCAGATCCTCCCTGGGCCAAGCCAGACTCTCAAGCTCAGCCTGGTCGCAGGGAAAACTGCCAAGCTAATGACGCTGGAGTGGTCCCATATGTCCTGCTCAATGGGGCAATCCAGGCTAAGAGCCCCACTCCTGCATATGCTCAGGTCACCCCTGCTTGGCTGCCCCCTCCCTGTGTGGTCCTAGAACAAACCACACAGATAGATGGAACGTGTAATATTGTATGTTCCAGGCAACCCCATGGGTGTCCTGAGTGACCTCTCGCCAAGCAGCCAGGCCATGGCCACAGGCACATGCCCTGGTGCTGGTGTGGCTCCCTGGGGGGATGGCCAGGGAGAACAGCGTGTCTCTCAGGTGGATGACTGGGGGACTCCTGGACTGGGACAAGGCCAGCTCTTCCCAACCCTGCTGCCCCCTGCACTCCTCTTCTCTTCTGCCCTCAGGTGAAGGGTCTGGAAGAGCAGCTAGAGGGGAGCCAGGAGGAGCTGGGTGCCGTGCGAGCAGTCCTGGCTGCAGCCGAAGCAGAGAAGCTGCAGCTGGGGGAGAAGCTGCACCAGGCAGAGGAGAGGAACATGGTGTTGGAAGGGAAAGGTACATGCTCTCCTCACTGCTCCTGTGCTGGCCCCTCCACCTGGCGATTAGCACCCAGCCCCCCCTTGCTCCCTGGTGGGATCTGACGGACACTCCTGGCGAGGGGGCTGGCTGTACAAGAGCCATCCATGCCGAGGGTCTCTCCATCCTCTCGTGAGTGGGCCTGGTGTTACAGGGGACGTTACAGCTGCTGGACTCCAGCGATGCAGTTCAGAACCTCAGACCCTCCCCTGGCCTCCACGTCTAAGGCCGTGCAGAGCCCCAGAGATGGGGCTTCAGCCCCTTGTGCGGACGAGACCCCAGCACTGGAGCTGGATTACAAACCTCTCCAGGCTTTAGGGGCATGCGGATCCGATTGCAGGGGGTGACTTGGGCTGATCTCTTTCTTAGCTCGACCCCCCCACAGCCTCCCCTCCCGTCCCCTCCCATCGCCCAGCCCTGCTTCCCCTGCCCCTGCCATTCCATGGCCCCCCACCTCCCTTCTCATGTACAGTCGCGTCAGCTCCGTCCAGCCCTCACTCTCGGCCCCGAACAGATGTGGTGTATTTTTTAATGCAAATTAGCAGCTGGGAAGAGAACGGAGGAGCCATCATCGTGTGACCAGCCAGCTGTCCAAGGCCGGTTCTCCACAGGCCAGCATCTCGGCGAGGGGGGAGACATAAGAACAGCCTATTGGGTCAGACCACTGGGCCATCTAGCCCAGGATCTGTGGCCCCACCACGTGCTGACCGTATTCCTACCTGCATTCCCTTTCAGTGGCGGTGCTAGAAGAGAAATTGGAGAGGGCTGAAGCCCCGCCTTCTGAACCCGCTTCGCCAGAAGTGGCTCCTCCCCCACCCCCACCACCCCCACCTCCTCTGCCACTGCCAGCATCTTCCGCCCCCATGGAGTAAGTACCACCCACACCCAGACCTTCCCCTACAGAGACCGCTGGCCCTAAGGAAGTCATTCCTCTAGCAGGGTTTCAGCAGCTGGCTGTCAGTCAGAGCCCAGCCACTTGGGGGGGGACATGGCACATGCCTAGTCCATGCATGGCATATGCCTGTGCCAGTGTTTTCTGCAAACCGGCGGTTCTCAGCCTTTCTCTACTCAGGACCCATGGGTAACCCTGGATGGCTTTTCGGGAGCCATTCGATAGCTTTAGTGCAAAAGCCACCTGGGTTAGTAACTGCATCTTACCCATGATATACAGCATACGGGTTAATGTAAAGTGCTAATAAGTACCCCTGGCCTCCCATAGCCGCGGCTCCTGTCCTGCAAGACTCCCCACTCCAGGCCTTGCGACCGCCTGGCGCTGCGGGTTTGGTCCAGCCCCCCGCCGAGGACCAGCCAGAGTGGCATTGCAGCCCAGCGCATGGGGCCGCGGTGCCACTTGCTCCGGTTTGGCCCGGCCAGCCTGCATCACCATGACAGGGGGGCGTCTGGGCCAAACCTGAGCTGTGCTGCAACCTCATGCTCTGGGTCGCAACACCCAGAGCGGGCAGGGGAGCCCAGCCAGCCCATTGGAGCCACAGGAGCTGCCTCTGCAGGGTGAAGACAAGGCAGGCTCTGCAACACACTCCCGGGGTCCCCAGACAGGGCCCACCCCCCTTCTTTGACACATTCTGGCAACCCAATTTTGAGTCACGAGCCATGGGGTGAGAAACCTTGCTGTGAATGCCTCAGGGATAAATGGGGAGCCCAGGGGGATAAGGAATTGTACAGCCTCTTACCTTCATGCTGCCTGGCTCCGTCAGGTCAGCAGCCACTGGAAGTTCTGATGTCAGGTGGCTTGTGTGAAACAAGTTTGCTGGGTCTCAGCTCAGTTACTCTCTACGTGGGTAGTCAAGGGTAGACTGGACCACAGAGATGGGTCTCCCCCTTGGTTGATTAGGGACCCCAGCCCCCTTGTACATAGGTAAGTGGGGGGGGCCTGCCCTGCTACAGATTGCTGGGGCGGGAGGGGTCTTCCTCTAGGGCTGTAACCAGCACTAAATGCAATTTACATCTGCCCCCAGCCCTATCTACTGCTCTCCCAGCCTCGGGTCCCACACAGCTTCCCTGTACATTCACGCTTCTCCCCTGCACGATTCTGTGCCTGCCGACAGGGGAGACATGGAGTTACTGGGTGGGGGGACAAAGGGCATACGGCGTCCTGGCAGGGGCATTGACCGTCTGGGGGTGGAGTGCAGAGATCCAGGCCAAGGGGAGCATTGTGGGCACTCTAGGGAGCTGGGGGGCATGGAAGGCTGGAGGGCTGGAAGAGGATGGTTGGATGGAGGGCTCTCTCGGGGCATCAGAGGATGTGGGGGTCTTGCCAAGGGGCAGTTGTGAAGGGGCTCTGAAGGGAGCACCAGGGACATGGACTTTAGTGGGGAAAATGGGGGATATAGGTGGTGTGGAGGTCTGGACAGGTAGGGGGAGTCTGGGGCTCTGGCAGGGGGTGCCAGGGATGTGTTGAGGATGAGGGGTTCTGGCCAAGGACTGGGGCATTTGGAAAGCCTGGCATAGGTCGGGTAGGGTGTTGGGCTTCTGGTGGGTCAGTGTATCAGGGCGCAGGGCTCTGGCAGGGGATTGGTCATACTGGAGTCAGTCTGGGAGCTGTAATTGTGGGGGCCTGGGACTCTCCTCCAGCGAGCCATGGCCTATCCATCGGCTGGAAGATCCAGGGACGCGCAAGTGCTCCCTTGCCTCCTCCTCCTCCTGCAGCGCTGGGTTACTCCTAAGCACCCTCCATTGGCTTCCACTCTCCCAGCAGCCCTCCAGCACCTCCACTCCTGGGCTGCAGGAGGGGCCTGACACCCCTTAGAAACCCAGGACTGCGGCTGAGAGTCCTAGAAAACACCAGCTGGGGCCTCATCTGTGACATGCTCCCACCCGGGGGGGGGCTTCGTGTGCCAATTTCCTCTCAATTCACAGGCTTTGAACCCTGTCCTGAGTGTCAAACCCGACCTGAGCTAGGGGCCAGAAAAGAAAAACAAAATGTTGCCATCTTTGAAGTGCTATGGGACACCCTCTGCTCTGTGGTGATGGGGCCATATAACGACCTGGACAGACAGCAGACACTAGGGTTAACTCAGTCCTTTGAGGGATTTTTCTGGAGAGACTCTCCCTCCCTGGTTCCTCTGTGTTGCTCAGGGGGCTTCAGGGAGCTGGGGGGGACATTGAGGGCTGGAGGGCTGGGAGAGGATGGTGGGGTTGGGATGGAGGCAGAGGAGCGGAGTGGGGCCGGGTGAGGCCCGGGGTGCTCTCCATGGCAACGGATTCATATTTCTCTCTTCTTTCCAGTCCTCTTTTGGTGATCAAGCAAAGGAAGGGAATGCGGCAACAGAAACCCAGTAAGCCAGCCCGGACAGCTGCTTGACCTTGACTTGAGAGGCATCCCTCGCGGCACTAACACCGAATCCCATGGCGCTCCGCTGGCGCGGGGGCACGGCGCTTTCAAGTGTTCTCATCCCCCTGGGCACTGCTCTCGCCGCACGGAGGGGGAGGTGATGGGGGTCGAGGCAGTTTATCATCCAGGCTGCCTCTCTGGAGGGCTCCTGGACTTCAGGCTGAAACCAGCCTGCTGCTGCAGGAATACAGCGTGTCACTGGCTTGGCCCATTTCAGTGATGCTTGAGTGCTGGAGTGAATGTACTGAACAGGGCCAAGCTGGTCACAGCTGCTGAATGGGCAAGGTGGTCTAGTGGTTATGGTGCTAGCCTGAGGCTGAGGTTTGATGCCCTGTGTGACCATGGCCACGTCACTGAGGCCCAGATCCTCCAAGGTATTTAGGCACCTCACTCTCATTGATTTTAACCATTGGGCCTTAGTCTCTTTGTGCCTCAGTTTCCCTACCTGTAATATGGGTTGTGAGAATAAGTACATTAAGATTGTGAGGTGCTCAGATACTTGGGGAGGGGCGGCAGATCATAGAATCATAGAATATCAGGGTTGGAAGGGACCTCAGGAGGTCATCCAGTCCAATCCCCTGCTCAAAGCAGGACCAATCCCAACTAAATCAGATAAGTACCAGAGATAGATACAGATCCATGGGGGAACTAAACCAGTGTGGAAGGGAGCCTTCAAGTTCTCCTGCTGAAGCGCAGAGAGGCTACCAGAATACGCAGCTATACACAGGGGCAGCTCTAGGCATTTTGCCGCCCCAAGTACAGCAGGCAGGCTGCCTTCGGCGGCGTGCCTGCGGAGGGTCCGCTGGCCCTGCGGCTTCGTCAGGAGGTCTGCCAAAGCTGCGGGACCAGCGGATCCTCCACAGGCAAGCCACCGAAGGCAGCCTGCCTGCCGCCCTTGCGGCGACCAGCAGAGCGCCCCCAGTGGCTTGCCGCTCCAAGCATGCGCTTGGCGTGCTGGTGCCTGGAGCCGCCCCTGGCTATACAAGAGCGACTGGGATTGTGCTTAAAGCTCAGATCCAGGAGTTCTGCCATTGGCTTGCTGTGTGTCCTTGGCTAAGTCCCTCCCACTCTCAGCTTCCCCCAGATAAAAGAGGGCTGACAATGCCTGTGTCATTCTGAGGGAAGGTTGTGAGGCTGGTGTGTGTGACGTGCTTGGAGATCCTCAGATGAGAGACACGCTAGAAGGACAAACCGTTACATTGGAACTGCCAGAGTGGATCAGCTCTATGGCCCATCTCACTCAGGATCCTGTCTCTGACAGGCACCAGCACCAAATCTTCAGAGGAGGGTGTAAAACCCACAGTACAGATGTGGAATAATCTGCTTGCCTTCACCCCACACACTAGGTCTCATCCTGGCTCTAACTGAGATCAGCTTAAGGCCTGAAATATAACATTTAATATCCCTTCCAACTTTATTATCCATAGAACCAACCAGCCCCCTCTCTGACTTTTAATAAACTCTTGACCTCAATGGCATCCTGTGGCAGTGAGTTCCACAGGTTAATTACACATTGTGTGAACAAATATTTCCTTTGCTAGTTCTGGCTGTGCCACTGCCCAGTTTCATCCAATGTCCCTTTGGTTCCTGTGTTCCTGCAATGTCATATGGCCAGTCTGTGCCTCTCAGCAGGATCACAGACCTCCTAGTGGGGCTCTGAACCACCTCCATTGCTGTTGGACATAGAGCAAGATTTAAAAATGGGCTCCATTTTATTTTCCTTGATCCTTCACTCTTCACATTCTTGAGATGCACTCCCCATAAACCTCCATGAAGTCACCTCATCATCCACTGTTAGAACTCTCCTTTGCCATGCTGCCTATAAAACACAGGGCAATGGCCAGGCCGCTGAAGTGCAGAGACCACTGCCCGTCGTATTGACCAGTGCTGTCTCATGGTTTCCTTGTGCTGTCTCATGGTTTCCTTGTCTGTCTCCGTCTGTTGTCTCTTGTCTTATATTTAGAATGTCGGCTCTTTGGGGCAGGTACCATCTTTTTGTTCTGTGTTTGTACAGCACCTAGCGCACCGGGGGCCTGGGTCATGACTGGGACTCCCAGGTACTGCAGAAATACAAATAATACCGAGCTTCATTCTTCCTGTGCCTGCAGGCGAACCTGCTACCGATGACGTAAAAGCTCGAGCAGTGGAGGAAATGATGGCCAGGATCAAGAGCGGGGTTGCCCTGAGACCAGCAAAGAAGGATGGGGCTGCATTGTCCCAGGTAAACAGTGGCACTGGGGTGTAGGAAGGGAGGCTTTAGTCCCTGGCATCCGGGGAGTGCAGCCCCCTGATATCAGCGGTGCTTGTAATAGCCAGTGTCACGGGGATGGCTGAGGCAGGGGAGTCAAGGAGGGGGGTATTGGGCCTCTCGCCTTGGTTCCAATCCAGCCATGGGTTCACGGGGCAGTTGGCTGGCTCCGGGAGGGAAATAAAGGGATGGGACAGGGCCTTTCATCTGTAGGGCCCCAGATCCAGCCGGCCCGGGCTTGGGGAACGGGCTGTGGAACCTTTCCCCTCTGGCACACCAGTCTGACTTCGGCACGGGGCGGATAGATGCCAAGGCTCTTTACCAGCTGATAACTGCCAATGTGATGTGAGGGGGTGGTTTTCCAGGGGAAGGGTGTCCATGTCACTGAATGCCAGCCCTAGCTGGCCAGCTTGTTTGGCAGCCTCAGGAGCTAGGTGAAGGACCCTGGGCCATTGGGATATGAGCACTGGGTGTGTCTGTGCTGGGGTGGGGGAAAGCAGAATCCTCTCTCAAGAGATCTCCCCTCTCAGGATCACGCAACAGCAGCCAGCAAACGCAAGAGCACTGTGATGGAGCTGCAAGGGATCCTGGTAAGCAACTTTAGCCCTCAGCTTGCTGTGCAGAAAGGCACCAGTGCCTAGGAGAACCCTTTACATTTGCACCCAGGATGGGATAGGTGCAGAAAGCTGAGCACAGTGGGGCATGCAGGGTAGCCCCCCATCCTGCAGGAATGTGCCTTCATCAAGCTACTCCAGGACGGAGCCGTTCCCTTACTGAGTAGCAGGATGTGCATGACGCTTAAGCAGCTCCTCCTTCATCCCTCTTCCTTGCTCCTTTTTCCTCTGGGCCCTTATAATGCGCTCACTCCGTGTAGAGAGCCTGATTTTTAACTTTACTCACATGCCTTGACCCTCCTACCCCGGCTGCGCAACACAGGGCCTTGAAGCTGTGCTCTAAGTGTGTGCAAATTAGGGAGCCTTTTTTTGTTGTAAATGAACTTCCCTCCCCCCCCTGCCTTGGAAGCTCTTGATGTGAGTTTCAATTCCCCCCTCCCCTTTTTAAAAAAAATTAAATTAAAAATAAAAGTGTCTCTCCGCTTTGGAAGGTTTGATGTTTCCCCAGTACGCTGTATGAATGGATATTGAACGGCTCACGCTGGGAGGACCTGAAACATGCAGCTGTTTACTGCATGATCCCTGCCCTGTTCACGTGTTGGGAGGGGGGAAAGAAAGCAAGCTGTACAATTTTGCCATCACTTCATTTTCCTGGGTTTGGAAAATCCACAGAATCAGATTGACAGCAGAGTCCGTAGTGCCATCCACTGAGCTTTGACCTTGACCCGGGCTCCTCTTCGACAGCCTGTGAACCTGTCTCGCTAGACGTACTGAGAGTTGTATGTGGGGGTGTTTTCTGGCTTGAAAGCTAATCACAGTTACCATGTGTCGCTTACCGATTTTGCAGCTGGATAATAGCCTGCTATTGCTGCGTTGGGCTACACTGCAGAGTTAGCTTGACATAAGGCAGCTTATGTCAACCTAACTACGTCAGTGTCTACGCTACAGCCCTGCTCCTGCCGATGTAAGTTCCCTACTACACCAGCATAGAACTCCACCTCGAGGAGCGGTGCAGGGCTTGTGTTGGTGTCGTTAGAATGACGCAGTGTCTGTGTAGACTCTGCATTACTTATACCACTATTAGCTGTCTTGTCAACTTCGTGGCTCCAAAATTGCTAAGAAAGCCAGCTCCCAGCTCCCCAGACAGCTGCTGCCGGGTCTCCACTGCAAGCCAGGCTGCCACCCGGGCTCTCCACTGGGAACCTTGCTGACCCCCGGGCTCCCAACTCCCTCCTGGGAACACAGCAGCTGACCAGCCTCCAGGGGCAGATTTCCCCACTGGAGACGAGAGGCCCCACGCGGCAGCTGGGCTCCTAGAGGGGATCTGCCTGGAGTGGAGAGCCCTGGCGCTCAGCACCCCACACTGCCCCTCCTCAGTCAGTGGACGTGTTCCTGGTGAGGACGCGCCCCACCAGCAGGAGGTTACTGTGGACATCAGCCACCACAGCAATTAGGCTGGAAGTTGACCTAGGTCAACTTAAGATTGTAGTGTAGATATGCCCTCCACCCCCAACCGCAGTGGAGCGTCTCCGTCAGCTCAAGGGGTTGAGGTCTGAGCAGGGGACATTTTTTTGGTTTTGGACAAATAGTTAATTTGAAGAAAAATGTAGCTTTGGGTGACTGGAAACTATTCTCAAATGTGACATAAATAGTTTCAGCCATGCCCAAAACAGTCAGAGAAGGAAGAGGAGGTCATGCAGCCCCTACACGCACATTTTTCTCTACGGAAAAGGATAAATGGACACAAATCAGACATTAGGAATGGCAATATACAAAAACCTGTAGGAGAGCACTTCAACCTCCCTGGCCACACTATAGCAGACCTTAAGGTGGTCATCCTGCAGCAAAAAAACTTCAGGATCAGACTTCAAAGAGAAACTGCTGAGCTCCAGTTCATCTGCAAATTTGACACCATCAGCTCAGGATTGAACAAAGACTGTGAATGGCTTGCCAACTACAGAACCAGTTTCTCCTCTCTTGGTTTTCACACCTCAACTGCTGGAACAGGACCTCATCCTCCCTGATTGAACTGACCTCGTTATCTCTAGCTTGCTTGCTAGCATATATATACCTGCCCCTGGAAATTTCCACTACATGCATCTGAGGAAGTGGGTATTCACCCACGAAAGCTCATGCTCCAAAACGTCTGTTAGTCTATAAGGCGCCACAGGACTCTTTGCTGCTTTTACATGCACATGGAGACCCAGCCTCTAACTTAGTGGTTAGCAAACTCGCATGGGGCATGCAGGTTCAAATCCCCTCTCTGCCACAAACCTGAAACATTTGCTGAAAATTTTGCAAAATGTCAGATTCGGTTCCATCCATACCAATTTTTTTTTAACTGCCACCAAACCGCAAAGCTTGTTCCTTGCCAAGCTCTAGCCCTAGGTTCAAAGCTCACTGCTGGTCCACGCAGCCCTGCTGGGAAGTTCAGCCCCTCTAAGCAACTGAAGGCTCAGTCCCAGGGCATCTCTGAATGTGAACTGAGATGACTGCACACGCAGCCACTGGGTGGGTGGGAACTGTGCTTCTCAGTGGCTGAGCCATCCGCTAAGGTGAGCCGGTTTCTCTCGTCAGGGCACAATGAAAAGGCCGGTCAGAAAACAGAGCTGGAGTGAACACAGCCAGAAGATCAACGACAACCAGCTGCAGTCCATCCTGCAGAGACGGCGCAGGATGGTGGACTCCTCCACTCCCGCCCAGCCCTCGCCACTGCGGGACGAGCTCAGAAAAGAGGTGCAGAATCAAGGTGCAGTGACTCCTCCTCAGGTCTCTCAGATCCACTTCAGGAAGCCATCCTGCTGCAATACCAGGTCCCAGCATGCTCCTCCACGGCCAGAGCAACCTTCTGCTTACAGGAGCACTGCATGCTGGGAGCCGTGGTTGGGGCAGGCCACACCTTGCTATTTGAGAGCTAGTTGACAGAGGCCACATTGTAGGTCTCTCTGAGTATTTCTACCCAGCAATTAAACACCCACAGCCAGCCCATGTCAGCTGGCTCAGGCTAAGGGGCTGTTTAATTACTGGAGCCCTGGCTCTGGGTTCTGTTTGCAGCTCTGCCACTGACTTGCTGGGCAGTCCCAGGCATGTCACTTTGCCTCTCTTTGTCCATCTATAAAATGGGATGATACTGACCAACCTTTATTTAGTGCTTGGAGATCTACTGATGCAAAATATTCTCATCAGTTCATTATTTGTTAGTTTTGCTTAAAACTGTAAGTTTCAGATGAGGGATGAGTAAAGTCCTATTTCTGTGACCAGTCTGTCATAACAGGGATGATTCAGCAGAACTAATCAGGGCAAGATATTTGAGTGGCTGCTGATTTTAGCCACTGTTGGGAGGCAGGTTTGACAGCTGTGGAATCTCAGAATAAATAAGTGCTGGAACTACGAGTGCAGGGGGATGCTGCAGCACCCTCGGACTTGAAGTGGATTCCATTAAATACAGGGTTTACATTTTGGTTCAATGGCTCTCAGAACCCCACTATACAAATTGTTCCAACCCCCTGTCAGAATAGCAGCATTCTGTGAAACACAGTCTTGTCACACAATGTCCATGTGGCTTTCTTATTTTCTAAGGTGACAGTGGAATTTGCAAAGCTATGTCCAGCCCATGCACCAAGGAGACTGTAGCTGTCGTCCAGTTAAGAGCAAGATCGGTGCACCTTCAGAAAAGCAGGCAACTGGCTCTCCTGAATGAAGCAGAGGACAAGCTGGCATAGAGAGAGACTACCTGAAAACTAGCCATCCTGTAAGAAACAGCCAGGACAACCCAACTCATTGGGGCATTAGGAAAGATTGGATCTGGGATCTCCAGCACTGAAGCACAGGCACCTCCCACTTGAGCTAAAGGAGTAACTCCACTAACAGGCAGCAGTAGTAGGTGGTTATCCTCCAGGTAGACCAGCCACGCGAGGCGGGGATGCCAGACATGCTGCACAAGTGTGTTACAACAGTCATTCTCTGTGCATTTCGTTCTGGTTAGTTTCAGTATTTTCCCCAGAGGCTAGCATGTGCCTGTTACACCAAACCGTGACAGTTTCTGTGTGGTGGGAGGGCAGACAACCTCAGTAATGGGGCTGCAAAGCTCTCTGGAGTGCAAAGAGAGGGAGACCAGCTAGGGCTGTCTGCAGCACCCCAGGCTCTGGGAACATGGCAGAGAGCCCTGCCCCCAGATGCTTCCAGTCTAACCATCAGCTCCCATGGAATTCAGTGAGCGCTTTGGCACTGACTCCAGGGGGCGCAGATCAGAGGCTGTGGATATAATCCAGAATGGTGCTAAGCCCCCACATCCCCGTGATAGATGCTGGGAGATGCTGGTGCTCCTGGAGCTGGCCGTTTATTGGCTATGACCAAAAAGAGTGACCTCATAGAAAGGATGAAAGGAGGGGTCATGAGAGGACACGGATTGGTTGCTACGGCAGAAGATCGTGAGTCGAGACTGATGTTGTGGTCACTTCTCAATCGCTCCTCTTTGGTGTCTGGGGACAATGTCCAGTATGGAGGCTGCCAGCCTGGGTCCTGACCCTGTGCCCTCTGAGGGCAATGTCAAACCTCTCATGGGCTTCAGTGGGCCAGGATCTGGCCCCAGAACTTTTCTTTGGCTCTGTGTCAGCCTTGAGCATATAGCAGTTCGGCAGCCTGCTATAGCCCAGCCTTTCCTTTCCCCTCCGGTTACAGACTGTCAGCTGCCATCTGGGACTCCAGGGATATCCCTGCCACATGGTGTCCGCAGTGGGGTGCAGTCCCGGCCCTAGCGAAGTCAATGGGAATTGTGCCACTGAGGCCAGAGTTTTGTCCAGGGGATTCAGTTGGGACTTATATTTGTGGGAGTTTGGTGAAGTTACTGTGAATAAGCTACATCTCTGAAAGGGAGGATGGGTGTGTGGGTAAGGCTCTAGCATGGGACTCTGGAGTGCTGGGCTCTAGCACTGAGTGTGCTGGTCTCTCTGTGCCTCAGTTTCCCATCCATAAAATGGGGATAATAGTCCTTCGTTTGCCTCTTTAATGGCAAGGTCTGTTTCTTATGACTTGTTGGTACAGTACAGTGTGGTCCCAATCTCCACCTCCTGGCACTACCGCACTGCAAATGGACTCTCATGCTTTTGTTCTAATGTTCTAAACATGCCTCTCTTTCAGGTTGCACCACAAGACACTGCATGGCTGCCTGGTCTCACACCCTGCCGATGCTCCTTGCAGTACCTGCCCCACCTGTGTATCTTTCAGGCACGCAAACATTCAGATCCTGAGCACAGCCTGAGGATGCGGTTCTCCAGTCGAGCTTGTTAGCGCGAAGTGCAGCCAGATGCACAGCTTGCTCGCTTACGCATACTAGCTTGCTCTGCTTGCCTCGGTGGTAGCTGGGAGGTGCGGTCAGGAACCTTAACACTGACAACCTTCATATTGTGGTCCTAGAGTGGATTTGTCATTGGCCAGTGGAACGTGGTTTTGTTGACAGTGGTTTGTAAAGATCATCCATCCCTCCTCTTTCAAAGGCCAGACATAATTTCACACTCTTCCTGAGGACTGCTGGGCTGCACATAAAGAAGGCTGCAGCTTTCGAGCCCATTCTTTTCTAACCGAGCTGCTCTGACAAGAATAGACCAGCAGAACCCAGTCAGCTGCTGAGCTGAGCATCATGGGGGATCTGAGTGTCCTTCTAAGAAGCCCCACATTTGACATTTGAGTTCTGTACCTTTTAACTAGACAACCTGTTAGAGGAAGGGGCTAAAGAGACAGAAATTGAATTTGGATGGACTAAGCTCAGATCTCTCGGCAGTTCACACGTTGTGTGGCTTGTCAAGCTGCCTAGGGTGGCTCACGAGCCTGAGTAACCACCTCAGGGCAGACTGTGAAGAAGCAGGGCACAAACCCCAAGCTGGCTGTGAGTTCTGTGTCCACATTTCACCAACCAAGTATCACGTCTGAACTCCTCAAGGACTGTGACAGCCTTAACATGGAGTCGCAGACAGTACCCTTGGGCACTCGGGTCTGTCTTGCCACCCAGACAAGCCTGCCTTTGTGATAGAAGGTCCCTTACACCAAAAATCACAATGGTATTCAAATTACTCCCAGTCCAAAAGGACCAGTCACTTACAGCAGATCAGCTGCACCTGAGATCCTATGCCAAAGACAGTGCTTGTAGCCAATCCTATAACGAATTAAAGATGTATTAACCAAGAAAAAAGAAGTGAGAGTTATTTACAAGGCTAAAGCAGATAAACATATAGACACAAACGTGTTACAATCTTAGATTCCAAAAGGTAATAGAAGCAGCTGTAATATTCAAGCTCTAAGTGTCCTTTAGGGCTATCCCAGGCCAAACAGTTGGGGATCCCCTGCTTGTGCTTAGAAATCTTCACCCGTCAGAGTTCAAGCAGTATAGAGATATGATTCCTTCTTGTCAGGGATCTTTATTCCTTTCCCTCAGACTTCAAGGGTGATGGGACAAGTGCTTGTGCATGTCTCTTCCTCATGGGTGTTGGAGGAGCAATCAACAGAGTTTTGTCCACTGATGTTCCACAATGGCTTGTCTGGTGTCCATGGGCCTTCTTTTGTTGGGCAGGAGATGATGCCTCTTGTGGTAAACCAGTATTTCACCCTTGGTAATGCCTCTCTACTGAGTTGGGGGGTAACAGTTTTAGAGCAAACGCATGTATAGTTACAGAACAAACACTTATATATTGCCTTACAACATGGGGTACAGCTGTTATAAGTCAGATTAATACATGCAGCAGCCTACCAGCATTTCATAAAGTCTAAACACATTTTTTAATAAATCTAATACCTATGTTAACAATACCAACACATGGGTGAGTCAGACTGGTTTCAAGCTGTATATTTGTCAGTGTTCAGTGAGGCTTAGGGGCCTTGGCACGAGCTGGCATCTGGTCTGCCAGCGTCACAGAGATCTCTTGTTATACCATGAATAAAAAGGTACATTGCGAGACCTCCCTAAAGTTTTGGTGGTGGTCCCACTGTGTCCTAAACCATCATGGGCTGGAAGTCATCCCAGAGTCCTATTTCACCTTGGTCACTTCAGCCCCCTTGCCTCTCATCTCACTTTCCTGCAGACAAGAAACTCCCGCTGCTCTGCTCAAGTTAAGATCTGCTCTGGGTCCCTTTCCTGGCTTCCCCATCAAGTTCACACCCCTCAGCCTCACACTCTGGAGTGGAGCTGTCACATGTCTGCTCATGAAGCAAGAACCTTCTGAAATGTTTGGCTCTTGTCTTTTCCCTCTTTCCATGGTCCCTGTACCTCCCCTTCCCTCTCATCATTCAAACAAACCCATCACCCCAGCCCCTGAAAACACACTTCTGGGAGGGCTCTGAGTGTTAGCACCCTCTAGTACAGCAAGCAGATGTATCCACCAGAAGGTAGGCTGAATCTGCTGCGTCTGGTATAGAGGAGCTCATTTTGGGCCATGAAAGACCCCTTAGTACGTTAAGGAATGACAGAGCTTGCAATCGATCCAAAGAGCTCACGCTATTTACCGTAACACAGAGACAGTTCGGGGTGGGGGGGGTGACATGATAACAATCTATAAGTACCTGCAGAGGAAACAAACATTTAATCCTGGGCTCTTCAGTCAAGCAGAGACATTTATAGCCTGCTCCAATGGCTGGAGGTTGAAGCTAGACAAATTGAGACTGGAAATAAGGGGTAAATTTTTAAAGGTGAGAGCAATTAACCATTGCAATAATTTACCAGGGATTCTCCAGCATGGACCAGTTTAAATCAAGATTGGATGTTTTACTAAAACATCTACTCTAAGAATTATTGTGGGGCAGGTCTCTGGGCGGAGTTATACAGGAGGTCAGATGATGATCACAGTAGTCCCTTCTGGCCTTGGAATCCATGAATGTGTCTTTGAGCCAGACAAGGCTGATGGGTTGTGAAAGGAGATAAGAAAAAGCTGACAGCCGAAGCTCTCCTTAGAGCAAGCCTGCAGCAGCAGGCAGCGATCAGTGTCTGACTGCAAACAGCCTTGGCAATGCCTGCCCTGAAGGTTGAGGGGCCTCTGCTCTTCCAGACCTTAAACCAGACTGGCACACATTAGCCTTCCCCTAAGCCAGTGGTTCTCAACCAGGGGGGTATGTGTACCCCTGGGGGCAGGCAGAGCTCTTCCAGGGAGGACACCAACTCATCCAGAGATTTGCCTAGTTGTACAACAGGCTACATCAAAAGCACCAGTGAAGTCAGTACAAACTACAATTTCATACAAACACTGACATGTTTATACTGCTCTACATGTACGTACAAGAGTTATATTCCAGTTTATTTATTTTATAATCAGATGGCAAAACGGAGACAGTAAAAGCAATTGTTCAGTACTGGTGTGGCTGGGACACTGGTATTTTTATGTCTGATTTTGTAAGCAAGCAGTTTTTAAGTGAGGTTAAATTTGGGGGTGCGCAAGACAAACCAGACTCCTGAAAAGGGGACAGTGGTCTAGAAAGGTTGAGGACACTGCCCTAAACTGTGGAACATCCCAGCCAAGAGCAATGACCCTGTCCCGTGGACTGCACAGTTTCCTGCCCCTCTGCACTAGCATTAGCACAAGGACCCCAATGCACCTACACTTTATGGTCACAAGCTCAGTGAGAAGCATAGTCACCCACAGACCTGTCCCCATGGGACAAGTGGGGGCCAAGGGGGAGTGCACTCACCCACAGACCAGCCCCCCCTTGGCAGAGGAGGGGGCTGGGAGAGCGTGGAGCCCCCCCAGACCAGACACCCAGGGGAGCGGAGGGGGGCAGGGGGGAGTGCGGAACCGCACAGACCAGCCCCCCGCAAGGGAGAGGAGGGGGCCGGAGGGGAGTGCGGCTGCTGAGCTCTTACTGTCGGCCAAACAGTGAGCAGCCCCCTGCCCCTCTAACAGCGGGGCAGCCCCCAGCCATGGCTCACTGGACTGGCTCCGCCCTCAGGTCAGTGCCGGGGAGCGCCCTGGATTTGGGGGAGCGGCAGGCAGAGCTCCTATGGAGCATGATGCTGTTGCCATGGCAACCAGCTGGGCTGGGAGGTTCAAGGGTGGGGGCATGGGGGCAGTGAGCGGGGTGGGGGTGCCAACTGTCTATTTGCAGAAAACCCAGCACCCTTTCCCTGCCCCTTGCCCCTTGCCCCATCCCTTCTGAGGCAGCACACCCCAGGTCGCTCGCGTTTCCCCCTCTTCGCTCACTTGCTCATTTTTAGTGGGCTTAGGCAGGGGATTGGGGTGCCGGAGGGGGTGAGGGCTCTGGCTGGGGGTGTGAGCTCTGGGGTGGGACTGGAGATGAGGGGCTTGAGGTGCGGGAGGGGACTCCAGGCTGAGGCCGAGGGTTGGGACCCAAGGGGGGGTGAGGGCTCCAGCTAGGGGTGCAGGCTCTGGGGTGGGGCTGGGGATGAGGGGTTTGGGGTGCAGGATGGGGATCGGGGCTGGGACAGAGGGTTGGGGTGCAGGAGGGGCTGAGAGCTCCAGCTAGGGGTGCAGGCTCTGGGGTAGGGCTGGGGATGAGGGGTTTGGAGTGCAGGATGGGGATCGGGGCTGGGGCAGAGGGTTGGGGTGCAGGGGGGGCTGAAAGCTCCAGCTAGGGGTTCAGGCTCTGGGGTGGGGCTGGGGATGAGGGGTTTGGGGTGCAGGATGGGGATCGGGGCTGAGGCAGAGGGTTGGGGAGCAGGAGGGGCTGAGAGCTCCAGCTAGGGGTGCAGGCTCTGGGGTGGGGCTGGGGATGAGGGGTTTGGGGTGCAGGATGGGGATCGGGGCTGGGGCAGAGGGTTGGGACCCAAGGGGGGGTGAGGGCTCCAGCTAGGGGTGCAGGCTCTGGGGTAGGGCTGGGGTTGAGGGGTTTGGGGTGCAGGATGGGGATCGGGGCTGGGGCAGAGAGTTGGGGTGCAGGGGGGGCTGAGAGCTCCAGCTAGGGGTTCAGGCTCTGGGGTGGGGCTGGGGATGAGGGGTTTGGGGTGCAGGATGGGGATCGGGGCTGGGGCAGAGGGTTGCGACCCAAGGGGGGGTGAGGGCTCCAGCTAGGGGTGCAGGCTCTTGGCTGGGGCTGGGGATGAGGGGTTTGGGGTGCAGGATGGGGATCGGGGCTGGGGCAGAGGGTTGGGGTGCAGGAGGGGCTGAGAGCTCCAGCTAGGGGTTCAGGCTCTGGGGTGGGGCTGGGGATGAGGGGTTTGGGGTGCAGGATGGGGATCGGGGCTGGGGCAGAGGGTTGGGGTGCAGGAGGGGCTGAGAGCTCCAGCTAGGGGTGCAGGCTCTTGGGTGGGGCTGGGGATGAGGGGTTTGGGGTGCAGGATGGGGATCGGGGCTGGGGCAGAGGGTTGGGGTGCAGGAGGGTCTGAGAGCTCCAGCTAGGGGTGCAAGCTCTTGGGTGGGGCTGGGGATGAGGGGTTTGGGGTGCAGGATGGGGATCGAGGCTGGGGCAGAGGGTTGGGGTGCAGGAGGGGCTGAGCTCTCCAGCTAGGGTTGCAGGCTCTGGGGTGGGGCTGGGGATGTAGGGTTTGGGATGCAGGAGGGGGCTGGGGCTAGGGCTGGGGCGGGGGAGGGGGTTGGGCACCAGAAAGGGTGCAGGGATCTCCCTCCGGCTCCTAGGCACAGGGGCAGCCACATGGCTCTGCATGCTGCCCATGCCATCAGGCACCGCCCCCTCAGCTGCCATTGGCTGTGGTTCCTGGCCAATGGGAGCAGCGGACTGAGCTGGGGGCAGGGGTAGTGTGTAGAGCCCCCATGGCTGCCCCTGTACCTAGGAGCCGGAGGGAGATGCCGGCAGCTTCCCGGGAGCCACGCGGAGCTGGGTAGGGAGCCTTGGGGCGTTCCGGTCGAAAACCGGACATCTGGCTACCGGTGGGCTTGGGGTGGGGCATTGGGGGAGGCTTTGGGGTTGGGGGGTCGAGAGTAGGGGGTTGAGGGCAGCGAGGGGTGTGTGTGTTTGGGGGTGTGAGTTGGAAATGGAGTGGCTGGAGGGTTGGGGTTTGTGTATCTGGGAATCAGGGTAGCTGCTGGATTGGGGGTGTGAGTTCGGGAGGCGGCTGAGGGATTTGGGGGCCATGAGTAGGGAGTTAAAGTCAGCTTGGGTTGTGGATGTGGGAGTTGGGGTGGGGACGACTGGGTGTGTTGGGGATGGGGGTAGGTGGGGGTTGGGTAGTGGCTTTGTGTTTAGGGGTGTGATGTGGGGATGGGGTGACTGGAGGATTGGATGTTGGGGATAGGGGTGGCTGAGGGGTTGGGTCGCACTGGAGATGTGGGCGGTTGGGGTATGATCTGGGGCAGTTCCTGGGGGTGTGAGTTGAGTAGTGGCTGTGGGTTTGGGGGTGTGAGCTGGGGATGAGGTGGCTGGGGGTCTGAGCTGGGGGGCGGCTGTAGGTCTGGGGGTGTGAGTTGGGGATGGGGTGGCTGGGGGTGTGAGCTGGGGAGTGGCTGTAGGTCTGGGGGTGTGAGTTGGGGATGGGGTGGCTGGGGGTATGAGATGGAGGGCTGGGGGTTTTGGGGTGTGGATTGGGGATTGAGTGGCTGGGGGTCTGAGCTGGGGGGCGGCTGTGGGTTTGGGGGGGTGAGTTGGGGATGGGGTGGCTGGGCGTGTGGGCTGGGGGGCTGGGGGTTTTGAAGTGTGGGTTGGGGATGGGGTGGCTGGAGGTCTGAGCTGGGGAGTGGCTGTGGGTTTGGGGGGATGAGCTGGGGATGGGAGTGGTTGGGGGTTGTGTTTGGGACGGCAGTGGATGGGGGGGTTGGTTGAGGAGCTGGGGAACAGGCACTATGAGGAAGCTGGAGATTTGAGTGAGTCGGGGGAGTTGATGAGTCACTGGGGTAGTTCTGGGTCTGAGATATGCGGATTAGCCTGTGGGTGGGTCTGGGGACTGTGATTGTGTAAGTGTGTCCGTGGGGTTGTGTGCTTACATATCACATAGCTCACAAATAAAGTTTCCCCTCCGCCCACTTCCCAAAGATAACCATTCCTGCTGTGAGATATTTCACCCTCTCTGCTTCCGGTGTTGTGGGGTCAGCAGACACCAAACCACCATATTTTCTCATGTCATTATTTATATTGCGCTCACACCTCAAGTGTGTCTGGCCCCTTTGCGCTAGGTGCTGTATAGCGAGCAAACGACAGGTCTGCACCAAGGAGCTTAAAACCTAAAAGACAAGACTCAAAAGACGGGTCAACAAAGCCAGCTCCTGTGCAGCTTCAGCCATTCAGCCATGCTGTGTGAGATAACAATGTACCTTTCATCGCTCTTCAGACCACACAGGTGTGCAGCAGGGAGAGACCTCAATGCAGAGCCCCATAGATATCTATGTGGGGTTTCCAATCAATACAATAGTCTTCCCTTCCTGTCCCAAATTGTGTAGTGTTGCTGTGCACTGTTAGTTCAGCTGCTGCCTTTCAGAGATGGCTGCATTTCCCCCTTCCACTGCCTCCCCCGCCCTCTCCAGATAAAAGGTCCTCTCAGGGGAAAGGGGCCAAGTGAAAGCACATTATCATCTCCCCTTTAGCCCCCTGGAAGAGGCCCCCAAAAGTTAATACATGGAATCATAGAAGATGGGGTTGGAAGGGACTTCAGGAGGTATCTAGTCCAACCCCCTGCTCAAAGCAGGACCAACCCCAACTAAATCATCCCAGCCAGGGCTTCGTCAAGCCTGACCTTAAAAACCTCTAAGGAAGGAGATTCCACCATCTCCCTAGGGAACCCATTCCAGTGCTTCACCACCCTCCTAGTGAAATAGTGTTTCCTAATTCCAACCTAAACCTCCCCCACTGCAACTTGAAACCATTGCTCCTTGTTCAGCCCCAAGCCATTTTCCCCCAGGGTCTCTGGAAGCTGTGGCAATCAGAGGGTGAATCCCAAGTAACTGGAGAATGGCTGGAAGCCAGAGCTATGGTTTTTCACTTGGGAGGAGACAACGTGCCCCTCCACTTAGTTAATTTTAAAAATTATTGATTTCTAGTCACTTGGCACCTTTTTAAATTCAATTTAACTTGACGCCAGGCACTTTGAGGTTAGAAGAAAACCTCTGTTGCTTTGTGTGCATCTGATATGGAGGATAGCTGACCTTGCTGGCCAAAGGAACTGGAGGGCTGAAACCAGCTTGTGTGGAGATTAACATGGAACATATAAGGGATGTTGAGCTGCCCCTACTCATTAAACCAGGCTGCAGCATCGTCCCCGCTTAGCTCAGTGAGCACAATTCTAAACCTTGCGCAGAAGTGAAGACGATGATGGGACAGACAGAGTGATGTGTCTGTGTGTCTGGCTTCTTGTTTAGAGGCACTCCCAAATCGGCCAGAGTCTGTAAGAAGTTGTATGGAGGAAAGTATGAGCATATGGCAGCCACCGTGGGAAACCTGCACTGGCTCCAGGAATGTCTGCAGAAAGCTGAGTCGCCCAACCAAGCCGATATCAATGTAAATCCCATTTGTTAAGTGAACGTAAGGCTGGTGAAAGATGCCAGCCTGTTTGATAACTGGGGAGAAGGGAGTTCAGGCTCCTCTGGCCCATTCAATCCTTGATTTCTCTGCCAACAGTGACAACATGGGGCCCATTGTGATGGACAATTGTGATGCTGGTTTTGTGAGCTGGACACTTGTCTCTTAGCAACTGCTCTGAGACCCAAACTCACTGCAGTGTGGCACAGGGGACTGAGCAGGGGAAGGGGAGCCAGAAACTCCTGAGTTCTATTTCCCCATTAATATTCTTTGTGATCCTGGGCCAAACATTTGCCTTCTTTGTGTCTCTCAGTTCCTCCATCTGTAGAACTGGAATAATGCTTACCTACCCCACAGAGCTGTCGCAATTAATGTTTGCACAGCACTTGAAGATATAACTAAAAAAGGTAGTTATAATCCAGTGATCTCAACTCCCCTTATAAAGATTAGAATAATTATCCACATATTACAGATGGGGAAACTGAGGCACAATCAGGTGAAGTATCTTGCCCAAGTGAGTGCAGTAAGTCAGTAGCAGAGCTGGGATGAGAACCCAGATCACCTGATTCCACAGCCTGTGAGCAAGCTCTCTCACTGTTCTTACAAGCCCACCAGACACACTTCAAAAGAGAGCTTTCAGCTTTGAACTAGCAACCTAGAGGCAAAAGGTTCTGTGTACTAATCCTTTGAATCAATGGTTTTTCACTTGTGCTCTGCAGAGAGTTGGCTGCTCACTGGGGCTCTGATCTAGCAAAGCATTCCCATTGAAGCCCCTTGCTTCCAGCGGCTAATTTTCTTTAAAACAGCTAAAAATGCATAAATCCTTCATTCTTCCAGGTGAACAACTGATCTGTGGCTGCCAACGGGATGTTATGGGCTCCAGTAGGAGAGGAGGTGGTCTGTACAGCTCTGAGTGAGAGGGGCGGTGTTCCCAAGATAGTCTCTGTTAAGATTTGATCTGTCCTTTAAGACGCTCGCTGTGAGCCATGCAAGCCTCAGTCCCATCTTTTGTCCTGCTTCCGATTACATCAAGGAACTGTTATCTAATGGGAATTTATTCTGTGGCATCTGGGCACTCAGCACCTCTGAAAAATCAGGCTAGCTGTTTAGGGCCAGATTTTTAAAGATATTTAGGCACCTCCAGATGCAGATGGGTGCTGCATGGGATTTTCAAAAGCTCCTAGTTGCCTCACGCCCATGAGACTTAGTTTCAGAGTTACTCTGTATCTGCAAAAACAACAGGAGTCCTTGTGGCACCTTAGAGACTAACAAATATATATGCTCAAATAAATGTGTTAGTCTCTAAGGTGCCGCAAGTACTCCTGTTCTTTTAGTGAGACTTAAGTGTCTCGGTGCTTTTGAAAATCCTACCATGCACCTCTGAAAGGCATCTAAATACTTTTAAAAATCTGTCCTTTTGTTTCCAGTGGTAGACACCCAAGTTTGAAAATTGTATTCCCCCAGCTGAACCCTGCCATACCTGCTCAGAAATTCCCTATATGTGCAGATGAATTTTTTTCTATGTTTACACACTCAGCATGTCACAGAGTAGGGAAGTAATAGACTCTTCTATCCAGCTGAAGTGAGGTGACCAGCTCACAGAATGCTGCATTCAGCTCTGGGATCTTTATTGCCAGAAAAAATGTTATGTAAATTGGAGGGAATTAAGAGAAAAAGCAACCTAAATGATTAAGGGGCTAGATGGATTGAGGAAATGTAAATAACTGACTCTGCATAGCTAAGAGACAACTCAGATGGGAACATAACTGTGTGTCTATCTTTGAAGGGTGTAATTGCCAAAGAAGCAGAGGAATTGTTTGGGTAACGCAGGGGCTATAAATAGGAGAAATGGAACGGCACTGAGAAAGTCAGCCTAAATTCACGCATCAGGGAGGACTTCCTGACAGTCAAACCTGGAGCCATTGAATTAAATCTCCCAAGAGAAGCCCCAGCACTTGAGACATAAACCAGAGACCGTCAATTATTTTTTTGTCAAGGCTCAAATTTCGTGGTCAAAAGGTGTAGTCAAGGTCCAGACTCCAGAGCAGATAATATTTTAAAACTAACAATAATGATAATAATAAGTAAATAAAAGATTTTGGGGCTCATTCAAAAGCATCTGATGGTCCGGATTTGGCCATGGTCCACCTGTTAACTACCCCTGCTCTAGACACTAGATTAGATGAGAAATACTAGCAAATAAACCGTAAGGAACCATCCAGCACTGTCCAGGTTGCAGTGAGGTTAACATGGATTTCAATGGGATATGTGCTTGAAAACCAATGGCACGATACTGCCCCTCAAGATGGACAATAGGCGTTACTAGTTGGGGTTTTCCATATGTAAGTGCTGTGGTCTTTTTGCCCACAGGACAATGGAACCTCCTTGCCGTGGGAAGCATTCTTCCTGCCGTGCTCCTGCCTGCAAAGGAGAACGTAACTACGGAGTTCTAGTCTTCATGGCAGTCACAATGAATTAGCCAGAAAGATTCTCTGGTTTGTTTCATGCATGGCTTGTTTGCAGTGTGCAATTCAGACACTGCACGTGTAGCAATGGGTCTAGCTGGGGCCTGATCGAAAGCCCATTGAAGTCACTGGAAAGCTTTGCATTGACTTCAGCGGGCTTTGGAACAGGCCCCGAGTGCGTGATGTAATTTCATTGAGAGACATGGTAAGTGAGTGTGACTCTTCGAAGCCAAACGCTTGGAGCTTGATCTCCAGATCACAGGCTTGCTTACGAATGAGCCCCACCGACAGCACTGCTGAACGGGAGCTGGGACTTAGCAGCTTTTCTGATCCACTCTCGTGCAGAATAAATGCAGTGATTTAGCTGAGAGCACAGTCCTATTAAGTGCTTCCTCCTTTGCCACCAAATGTTCCCACTGTGAAAATTAGGGCTTTCACCGCACCGATGCAATGGTGACATTATCGCGGGAATCAACTGCACTCAGCCCAAGGCTGTATTTGTCCTGAGCGTCTGGTGACAAATAAAACAATTCAGCTTCGCTCTTGGGATCTTTGCTTGTCAGCAGAAACCAGACAAAACAATATGACTGCTTCATGAAAGGGCCTGATCCTGCCAAGTGCTTCCTGTGAGATGCCGAGTGTCCTCAACTTCCCTTGACTTGGGCAAAAGGTGTTCAGCACCATACAGGATTGGGCCCTATTGTGAGAGGACAGATGTAGCCCCTGTTTCCGCTGAAGATATTGGAAAGATTCCAACTGACTTCGGAAGATCAGGATCACGCCCTTAATGATAATGCTCAAGAATCAATAACCATTCCCTGGCCTAACTGGCTGAATGTAAAACTTTTTAAAAGACGCTGTTAGGGTAGGATCTGATCCTGAGAAATGCTAGGCACCTGTAATCCCCATTGAAATAAATGAGAATTGCAGGGCTCAGCTCCACTCAGGACCAGACCCTTCGGTCCCCGATCCTGCAACTGGATCCACACAGACAGATCTCTGCACCTGTATGATGCCCAAGTGGGGATCCGCGTGAGTGTCCTGTTCTCCTCGACACAGGCCTGGCTGCAAAATTGGGACATTCGCTTGTGGTGACACAAATGAGTGGGAGTGGGTGGATTTAAAATCCCTGTGGAGAATAGAAATGTTTCAGGAAACAAAAAATATAGTGAGGGGGTATTTAAACATTTCCCTGCAGTGTGTCCTGCAAGTAAAGGAATAGGCAGTGAAGTGAAATTGACTGGACACAAGTAGAACTGATGGATCTACTTGCACTGGCGCAGAAAGATGAAAAGTAAATCTGGATTTGCATTTTGTCACTCTTTCTGGCTCAGTAAGCTAAGGTATTTAAAGTAACACCTGAAAAGACAGGCATCCTAAATAATAGAGATTCACGTTGAGTATCTACCCTTAATCCTTTAGTAAACTGACATCTCTTCTTAATGTGTGTTTTCTCCATGCACCTGCTCCCCAAACTTGGCAACATTTCTGGGTGCTTCAAAAACAAGAGGAAATTTGGGTATTTTTAGGACTATTTTTGTAAACTACTGATTTCTAAGGTTAATGTCACACCTGTAACGAAATAATGCCTCTATACATGTCATTGTGTAACACGTGGGCCTAGTACATGTGAGCATCACGCCCTCTAGTGGTTGTCCTGAGTAATTATAATAACCTTCTACATCTTCACAATTAGAAGCAGTCGGGTGCAGGTGATAAAGATGTGTGTGTCAGTGTTGATGGTGGCCACTGAAAAGTATAAAGACACACACACACACACACACACACATATATCTAATATGTCAATAAAACATTGGGGTACAGACACTTGTTACATTTCAGATATCATTTCTGTTGTAACCCTCCATTCTCAATTACTTCCAACCACTGGTCCTCAAAATAAATAAATAAAAAACATACACCACCACACCAAGAAGGTAGGAAAATATTATTAGCCCCATTTTACAGAGGGATAAACTGAGGCACAGAAAGACAGTGTGACTCTCCCAACATCACAGAAGGAGTTACTGTCAGAGCCAAAATTAGAATCCAGGAGGAGCTTTTGTGGTCAGAACACTAGCCCCCACTTCTCTGGTATGAAAAGCATCCCCGTTAGAGTGGATTAGTTAGAGTACAAGTCTGACAAGAAACATTTAGAATTGTCCTTTGCCGCCTCCTCCCTGCTAGGGCTTCTCAGCCATCCATCTAGCAGCTCTACACGGCCGGCTGGAGTGTCTGAAACTGGTAGTCGAAAAGTTTGAGGTTGATGTGAACTTGGCCAGTCTGACAGGATGGACACCCATTCACCTGGTGATGAACAAGGAGAGTGGCCCCAGGGCACTGGAGTGTTTGCAGTACCTCATTGGAAAGGGGGCAGACATCAATATGTGAGTGATGGCTTGAGACTCCATAACTTTTTACCTCATCTGAATGGAGTTTTCCCTTTTAATTTGTGTGGCTTTAATGCCCTTTAAAGATGCTGGCTTGGCAGCCCTGGAGGCTGAAGTCCTGTGTTGATTCTCAGAATAGGTACAGCACAGGAAGTTGTAGTGTACATTTTCAGCACTCCATCATAAGCTACCTGAATCCTGACCTGAAGAGAGGAGCGAAAAGTTGAGTCTCCATAATTCATAGATTCATAGACTCTAGGACTGGAAGGGACCTCGAGAGGTCATCGAGTCCAGTCCCCTGCCCTCATGGCAGGAGCAAATACTGTCTAGACCATCTCTAAAAGACATTTATCTAACCTACTCTTAAATATCTCCAGAGATGGAGATTCCACAACTTCCCTAGACAATCTATTCCAGTGTTTAACTACCCTGACAGTTAGGAACTTTTTCCTAATGTCCAACCTAAATCTCCCTTGCTGCAGTTTAAGCCCATTGCTTCTTGTTCTATCATTGGAGGCTAAGGTAAACAATTTTTCTCCCTCCTCCTGATGACACCCTTTTAGATACCTGAAAACTGCTATCATGTCCCCTCTCAGTCTTCTCTTTTCCAAACTAAACAAACCCAATTCCTTCAGCCTTCCTTCATAGGTCATGTTCTCAAGACCTTTAATCATTCTTGTTGCTCTTCTCTGGACCCTCTCCAATTTCTCCACATCTTTCTTGAAATGCGGTGCCCAGAACTGGACACAATACTCCAGTTGAGGCCTAACCAGCGCAGAGTAAAGCGGAAGAATAACTTCTCGTGTCTTGTTTACAACACACCTGTTAATGCATCCCAGAATCACGTTTGCTTTTTTTGCAACAGTATCACATTCATTCTTCCTTTGCTCTCTCTGCTGCATCTGCCACTGAGGAGGCCTATTTGGATGGGGATTTCTATCAGCTAGGAACATTCAGTCACTTCCCATCCCATGCAGGCCACCCAAAAAGTGATTTCCAGTCACTAGCAATGTGACCCGCATTAAAACCAGAGCCTTTGTGTGAAAGGCACTCTGCCTCATTACCAAAGTCCTGAGCCAGCCATCCACCTGGTCTGAGCTGAGACTTGGAGTCACAAACTTGAAAGAGTTTGATTATAATTAGAAGAGATTCACCTGCAGGCCTGGCCAAAATTCTCCCTATCCAAACTCTGTTAAAAAAAATAAAGGGCTTGAAATAAAGCCCACTACTGGGGACCTTGAAATCTAGGCCAAGCAAAGCTCCAGAAACCAGCAGAACACAATCCTATAGTGGCGGGGGATGGACTGGAGGGGACCTGTAGTTGTATTTCATCTCCGACCACCATAACTGGTTTGTTCTGTAATGCCACATGAAAGGAGATGCTCTCTGAAGAACTCAGGGGCAGTCTCTCGGAAATTGGGACTAAATTCGGAATGACCGTCTGTTTTTCAGTCAGAACCAGGGCGGAACGTCGCCACTTCACAAGGCAGCCAGTGAAGGACGCCTCAACTGCATCATTGAACTGGTCAAGGCTGGAGCTGATGTCCATGCCAAGGACGCAGAGGGGCAGCAGCCCATTGACCTCTGCAGGATATGGGCCCACAGGAGCTGTGCTAGGTGAGTGCTGCACACCAAATGATGGCTGATTCAGTTTCCAGCTACAATACTGGTTAATAGAATCATGAAATAGCAGGGTTGGAAGAGACCTCAGGTCATTTAGTTCAACCCCCGTGCTCAAAGCAGGACCAACTCCATAAGAATGTACATAAGAACATAAGAACGGCCAGACTGGGTCAGACCAAAGGTCCATCTAGCCCAGTATCTGTCTACCGACAATGGCCAATGCCAGGTGCCCCAGAGGGAGTGAACCTAACAGGCAAGTGATCTCTCTCCTACCATCCATCACCACCCTCTGACAAACAGAGGCTAGGGACACCATTCCTTACCCATCCTGGCTAATAGCCATTAATGGACTTAACCTCCATGAATTTATCCAGTTCTCTTTTAAACCGCGTTATAGTCCCAGCCTTCACAACCTCCTTAGGTAAGGAGTTCCACAAGTTGACTGTGTGCTGTGTGAAGAAGAACTTCCTTTTATTTGTTTAAACCTGCTGCCTATTAATTTCATTTGGTGACCCCTAGTTCTTGTATTATGGGAATAAGTAAATAACTTTTCCTTATTCACTTTCTCCACATCACTCATGATTTTATAGACCTCTATCATATCCCCCCTTAGTCTCTTTTCCAAGCTGAAGAGTCCTAGCCTCTTTAATCTCTCCTCATATGGGACCCGTTCCAAACCCTTAATCATTTTAGTTGCCCTTCTCTGAACCGTTTCGAATGCCAGTATACCTTTTTTGAGATGAGGAGACCAGTCCAACTAAATCACTCAAGGTGGGCCTGAAAAGCCTTAAAAAAACAGCTAAGGCACAACCAGCTGTGGGTGTAATGACATGAACTGATAACCAACAGTGGGAAAATAAACACATTTGTAGTACATACTTTAAACGTGGGAGAACCTGCGGGAGGTGACAGTGGAGAAAAAACACTGGCTACAGCCCCACCGAGGCCACATCTACCCTAAAAAATGTACTCAAGATAGTTAAACCAAGACTGACCGTGAAGGGCTACAAAGGGATCTCAGTAAACTAGGTGACTGGGCAACAAAATGGCAGGTAAAATTGAGTGTTGATAAGTGCAAAGTAACGCACATTGGAAAGAATAACCCCAACTGTACCTTCAAAATGATGGGGTCTAAATTAGCTGTTACCACTTAAGAAATAGATCTTGGAATCCCTGTGGATAGTTCTTTGGAAACATCCAATGTGCAGCAGCAGTCAAAAAAATGAACAGAATGTTAGGCACCATTCAGAAAGGGATAGATAATCAAACCAAAAATATCATAATGCCACTGTGTAAATCCATGGTACTTTGAATATTGCATGCAGTTCTGATTGCTCCATCTCCAAAAGGATATATTTGAATTATACAGAGAAGGGCAACAAAAATGATTAGGGGTATGGAACAGCTTCCGTATGAGGTGAGATTCAAAAGACTGGGACCGTTCATTTTAGAAGAGAGATGACTAAAGGGGGATATGATAAAGGTCTACAAAATCATGAATGGTGTGGGGAAAGTTTTATTTACCCCTTCACATAGCACGAGAACTAGGGATCATCCAATGAAATTAACAGGCAGCAGGATTAAGACAAACAGAAAGAACTATTTCTTCACACAATGCGCCATTAACCTGTGGAACTCATTGCCAGGGGATGCTGTGAAGGCCAAAAGTATAACTGGGTTCAAATATAAATTAGATAAATTCATGGAGGATAGTCCATCAACGTCTATTAGCCAAGATGGTCACGGATGCAACCCTATGCCCTGAGTGTCCCTAAACCTCTGACTGTCAGATGCTGGGACTGGATGGATGGATCACTCAATAACCACCCTGTTCTGTTCGTTCCCTATGACGCATCTGGCACTAGCCACTATCAGAAGACAGGATACTGGGCTAGATAAACCTTTGATCTGTCCCACTATGACCATTCTTACGGCCTCTAAAAACAGGAGGTTGCCTGATAAGGATGGACAGGTTCCTTTGTAATTAAGCCTTGCAAGACCCTTGTGCCATAGGGTAGTATTGGATTAAGAGATTTTAAGGCCAGAAGGGATCATTCTGATCATCTAGTCTGACCTGTACAATGCAGGCTAGAGACTGCCACACAGTGGTTCCTTCATCTAGCTCATAAACTGTGGTGGAGCTATAGCACATCTTTTCAAAATAAAACCAGCCTTGATGTAAACACAGCAAGTAATGGACAGTGGACTATGTCCCTAGGTAAACTGTTCCAATGGTTTCTTACCCTCGCTGTTAAAAATCAGTCTGTCTGTCTCGCTTCAGCCATTGAGCATATTATGACATTTTCGACTAGATTAAAGGGCAGTCTGGCTTCAGGATAATGTTACTGCTGTAACAGTGGGACTAGGAAATGCTACCAAATGCATTTGATCTAAGCCCCCCTACAAGAAAATCCATGAGAGAGAAATATCCTTTTTTGAAACCAGACAAGGGGCAAATCTTCTTTGCTTTACCCAAAGGAGACACTCCAATGACTTCAGTGGGACTATGCCTTCGGGTAGGGCAGGCAGGGCTGGTCCTGTTCTAACAGCTTTGGGGTTTAGGGGGTTAGATTTGTTTGTGGTATTAAACCTCCACAGATGAAATAACTTAAAAACCAAAACAAACCACCCGAAGCCTTAAGTTCCAAGTACTCTGCCTTTCTCATCCAGCACTGTATTGCTGGTCATAGGATCATAGGACTGGAGGGGACTTCGAGAGGTCACCTACTCCAGTCGCCTGCACTCATGGCAGGACTAAGGATTATCTAGACCAGGGGTGGCAAACACGCAGCCCGTGGAGTTATTTACTGTGGCCCACCAAGCTTCCCACACCCCCTCCACCCCCACAAGTTATTTCCTGCAGCCGCCAAGCGGGCCCCACTGAAGGGGTGGAGTGGGGGACGGGACGGGGCAGCAGGGTGGGGTGGTCTGTGATACGGCTCTCGAGCCAATGCACTAGTTCTCATGTGGCCCTCGTGGTCGTTTTGAGTTTGAGATCCTGATCTAGGTCATCCCTGACAGGGGTTTGTCCAACCTGCTCCTAAAAATGCCCAGTGACGGAGAATCCACAACCTCCCTGGGCAATTTATTCCAGTGCTTAACCAGACAGCTAGGAAGTTTTTCCTAATGTCCAACCTAAACCTTCCTTGCTGCAATTTAAGCCCATTGCTTCCTGTCCTCTCCTCAGAGATTATCAAGAACAAATTTTCACCCTCCTCCATGTAACAACCTTTTATATACTTGAAAACCATTATCATGTCCTCTCTCAGTTGTCTCTTCTCCAGACTAAACAAACCCAATTTTTTCAATCTTCCCTCCTAGCTCATGTTTTCTAGACCTTTACGCATTTTTGCTGCTCTTCTCTGGACTTTTTCCAATTTGTCCATAGCTTTCCTGAAATGTGGCGCCCAGAACTGGACACAATACTCCAGCTGAGGCCGCATCAGCGCGGAGCAGAGTGGAAGAATTTCTACTTGTGTCTTGCTTACAATACTCCTGCTAATACAGCCCAGAATGATGTTTGCTTTTTTTTTTACAATAGTGTTACACTGTTGACTCACATTTAGCTTGTGATTCACTATGACCCCCAGATCCCTTTCCGCAGGACTCCTTCCTAGGCAGTCATTGCCCAGTTTGTATGTGTGCAACTGATTGTTCCTGCCTAAGTGGAGGACTTTGCATTTGTCCTTATTGAATTTCATCCTGTTTACTTCAGACCATTTCTCCAGTTTGTCCAGATCATTTTGAATTTTAATTCTCTCCTCCAAAGCACTTGCAACCCCTCCCAGCTTGATATCATCTGCCAACTTTACAAGTGTATTCTCTATGCCATTATCTAAATCATTGATGAAGGTATTGAACAGAACCGGATCCAGGACTGATCCCTGTGGGACCCCACTTGATATGCCCTTCCAGCATGACTGTGAATCACTGATAACTACTCTCTGTGAAGGGCTTTCCAATCAGTTATGCACCCACTTATAGTGGCTCCATCTATGTTATATTTCTCTGGTTTGTTTATGAGAAGGTCATGTGAGACAATAGCAAAAGCCTTACTAAAGGGAAGATATACCACATCTACCATTTTCCCCCATCCACAAGGCTTGTTACCCTGTCAAAAAAAGCTATCAGGTTGGTTTGACGTGATTAATTCTTGACAAACCCATGCTGACTGTTACTTATCACCTTATTTTAGAGTAGCAGCCGTGTTAGTCTGTAACCACAAAAAAAAACAGGAGTATTTGTGGCACCTTAGAGACTAACAAATTTATGCTCAAATAAGTACTCCTGTTCTTATCACCTTATTGTCTTCTAGGTATCTGCAAACTGATTGCTTAATTATTTGCTCCATTAGCTGTCTGGGTTCTGAAGTTAAGCTGACTGGTCTGTAATTCTCCAGGTACCTGAGTGATGCCATGTGGAAAATAGACAAGCGCAATTTTGCACGTGAAATGCAGAAGCTGAACCAAATCAAAAGTAAATGTCAGCGCTCTGAACAAAACTTCTGGAAGCTAGAGAAGGTAAGATCACCACAGCTTTAGCACCGGCAGAGCCAGAGCCTCTCCTGACCATTTTTGGTTTCTAATTAAAATAAAAGGTCTTTTGCTGGCCTTGTTGCCAACTAGCAACCTAAAAGGTAGTTGGGGCGGAAAAGACTATTAATGCCCAGCTAGTTCAGCCCCTCAGCAGCACTGGTCCCTGTGAGAACTTCTCCAGCGCTCCAGGTGTTAAAGCACTCAACTGTGAGGGCGCTACCCCTTGGCACTCTGTGCCCCAACCCACTGAACCTGAGGGCAAGTCTGCACTACAAAATGAATCCCTCTCAGTTATGTCAGTGTACAGCCACCACAGTAATTAAGTTCCTTTTGCACGGCCACGCTACACTCCTGGTGTCGACAGTGCGCATCCTCACCAGAAGCACCTGCACCCATGGAACTCAGTGTGGGGCATTGTGGGACGGCTTCCGAAAGGCAGCAGCAGTTGACATGAGCAACCCAGTGTCCACACTGACACTGCGTTGACATAACCACATTGACCTAAGCGCTCCACCTCTCGCGGTGTAGTGAGCGAGTTAAATCAGTGGGAGCGACATTTTAGTGTAGTCGCTTCCAGAGTTAGGTCCACGTGTAAGCTGCCGTATGTCGACCTAACAGTGTAGCGTAGACAAGGCCTAAGCTGGAAGAGACTTCTTAGGTCACCGCCAGGGTAGGCTGGTTCCCTGTTTTACCATGTCCATTTCTAAATGTGCTTCCTGCCCTTCTGCTGCCTAACAAATCTCGTTGTCTGGAACCCTTTCCTGATCTCCTCATTTTACCCATTCATTACTGGACTAATTCTTCCCCCTTTTTCATTACACACTCCAAAGACTCACAAAACCAGCATTGCCTGCTCCCCCCTGAATCTTGTGCCCGAGGGCCAGAAGGAGCATGAGAGCTGTGCAGATATGCTTGTCCCGGTGTTCATATGTAGCTGAGGCTGCATCTCCCTGCAAGCTCGGGGCATGTTCTCCCTGCTAGCACTAGTAGAATACCAGTGTAGCCATGGGAGCGTGTGTAGTGGCAGTGGAGGCACAGCTTAGCTGTGGTCAGTGCCCCCAGGTGGGATCATACTCAGCACGGCTGAGCTGCACTTCCACTGCCGCTGCTCGTGCCATGCTGCTGTTTACTCGTGCGAGCTTGATGAGAGCTAGCAGGAGTGTGTGCACACGAGCAGGGCTCACACCCCTCGCCCGGCGGGTAGAATTCTCCTGAGACCAGGTGGCACACACTGCCTCAGGAGGGAGGATGTAGCTTGCTTCATTCAGCCAGGATGCCTCAGTGCCCATTAAGCAGAAGCACACACCGACTCCGTCCTAGCCATTAGCCCAGCACTCCTTGACCCCTAGGGTATCAGCAATAATGCAAGAATGGGATGAGCCACTGTGTGCCACTAGCCAAACCCACCCTAGAACAGCCAACAGCTATTTCCAAACACAGATCTGGTTTCTGTCCATGGGCATTTTCCAATGAAAAAAACATGTAGTCAAACAATTCCCCGTCAGCTCTACATAGCATGCAGGGGAGAGCTGCACTTTGGCTGCCCCTGCTCTGTAAGAATCCATGCCAAATCAATTTGCATAGAGATGTCACCTGGCCTAGCTGAGAGTCAGATTTGAGGATGAAAGTTAGTCATGGGCTTAATTGTGTTATGAGTGACTCATGCCTCCAGGGCCACAACCCATGAGCAAAGCTGCAGCTGCTGTTTGCTGACTACAGGCTAGCCTGGTTATAGGAATATACTGTCTAAATCTGTTCAGTCAGCTTAATATCAGAGAGATCTTCTGTCAAGGAGATGCTGTGCCTGTCAGGAAGCTGATGGACTCAGTTAGCTAACAGGTCTGTTCCACCATGGCTGCAGAGGTCTGGCTAGTTTTTCTGCCGCTTCTCAGGACTGTCGTTTACTCTGTACAACACCCAGCGCAAACCATAGGTCCTCTGGTTATAGAGTCATAGATTCCAAGGCCGGAAGGGACCACTGTGGTAGCCGGACCTAGTCAGACTACTGCATAACACAGGCCAGAGAACTCCCTCAAAATAATTCCTAGAGCCGAGCTTTTTAGAAAAACATCTCATCTTGATTTAAACATCATCAGCGATAGAGGATCCACTGCAACCCCCAAATCTTTTTCAGTGTCACTGCTTCCCGGGTAATGGTCCCCTATCCTGTAAATATGGCTAACATACTTTGGTCCTAGATATATACATTTATATTTAGCTGTATGAAAAAGTGTATTGTTTGCTTGTGCCCAGTTTACTGAATTATCTAGATCGCACTAAATCAGTGATCTATCCTCTCTATTTACCACTCCCCCAATTTGTATCATCTGCAAACTTTATTAATATGAGGATTTTATGTTTTCTTCCAAGTCATTGATAATAATGTTAAATAGCTTAGGGCCAAGAACCATCCCCATGGGACCTCAGTGGATACATATCCACTCAGTGACAATTCCCCATCTACAGTTACATTTTGAGATCAGTCACTTAGCCAGTTTTTAATCCATGTAATGTGTGCCATGTTAATTTTATAGAATTATAGGTTTTTAATGAAAATGGCATGCAGTGTCAAGTCAAGGGCTTTACAGAAGTCTATTACATCAGCACTGTTACTTTTATCAACCAACTTGTAATCCCATAAAGAAAATCAAGTTAGTTAGATAGGAGCTGTATTCTATAAACCCATGCTGATTTGCATTAATTACATTACTCTCCTTGAATTCTTTATTAATCAAATCCTGTATCAGCCACTCCATTATCTTGCTCAGGATCGATGTCAGGCTGACAGGCCTAAAATTACTTGAGTCGTCCCATTTACTCTTTCTAAAAATTGGCACAACATTCATTTTCTTCCGTTCTTTCCTTGTGCTCTAATACTTATTGAAAATCAACATTAACGGTCCGGCAAGCTCATCAACCAGCTCTTTTAAAAACCTTGGATGCAAGTTATCTGGACCTGCTGATATAAAAATGTCTAGCCTGAGTAGCTTCTGTTTAATATCCTCCAGATGGAGTGGCAAGAATGTTAACATCACCATCTGATGAGACTACACAATCTGTTTTTCTTCCAAATACAGAACAGAAATATTTATTGAATGGCTTCTGCCTTTTCTGCATTATTATTGATAACTCTACCCTGTCCACCTAGTAATGGGCCAATTCCATGATCAGGATTCTTTTTGTTCCTAGTATTTTTCAAAAATGTACTTATTGTCCTTAACTCTGCTGGCCCTAGATTTCTCCTTAGTGGGGCAGCAGATCTAGTTGATGACATCAAGAAGGCAGAGGTGTTTAATGCCTGTTTTGCTTGAGTCTTCACTAAAAAGGTAAATGGTGACCAGATAATATGAACTGTGTTGACTAACAAGAGGGAAGGAACTCAAGCCAAAATAGGGAAAGAAAAGATTAAAGAATATTTAGATAAATTAGATGCATGAAAGTCAGCAGGGCCTGAAGAAGTTCATCCTAGGGTACTTAAGGAACTAACTGGAGCAATCTCAGAGTCATTAGCAATGATCTTTGAGAACTCCTGGAGAACAGATGAAGACCCAGAGAACTGGACAAGGGCAAACACAGCACTTATTTAAAGGGGGAACAAAGACTACCCAGAGGGACTGTAGACCAGTCAGTCTAACTTCAATACTTGAAGCAATGCTAAACAAATGATTAAGCAGTCATTCTGTAAGCACCTGGAGAATAATAGGGTTATAAGGAATAGCCAAAAGGAATTTGTCAAGAACAAATCATGCCAAACAACCCTAATTTCAGCAAAGAATCCTGTGGCACCTTATAGACTAACAGACGTTTTGGAGCATGAGCTTTCGTGGGTGAATACCCACTTCCTCAGATGCATGTAATGGAAATATCCAGGGGCAGGTATATATATGTGTGCTAGCAAGCAAGCTAGAGATAATGAGGTCAGTTCAATCAGGGAGGATGAGGCCCTGTTCTAGCAGTTGAGGTGTGAAAACCAAGAGAGGAGAAACTGGTTCTGTAATTGGCAAGCCATTCATTCACCTGCACATCCACCAATGTAATATACGCCATCATATGCCAGCAATGCCCCTCTGCTATGTACATCGGCCAAACTGGACAGTCTCTACGGAAAAGGATAAATGGACACAAATCAGACATTAGGAATGGCAATATACAAAAACCTGTAGGAGAGCACTTCAACCTCCCTGGCCACACTATAGCAGACCTTAAGGTGGCCATCCTGCAGCAAAAAAACTTCAGGACCAGACTTCAAAGAGAAACTGCTGAGCTTCAGTTCATCTGCAAATTTGACACCATCAGCTCAGGATTGAACAAAGACTGAATGGCTTGCCAATTACAGAACCAGTTTCTCCTCTCTTGGTTTTCACACCTCAACTGCTAGAACAGGGCCTCATCCTCCCTGATTGAACTGACCTCGTTATCTCTAGCTTGCTTGCTAGCACACATATATATACCTGCCCCTGGATATTTCCATTACATGCATCTGAGGAAGTGGGTATTCACCCACGAAAGCTCATGCTCCAAAACGTCTGTTAGTCTATAAGGTGCCACAGGATTCTTTGCTGCTTTTACAGATCCAGACTAACACGGCTACCCTCTGATACTTAACCCTAATTTCCTCCTTTGACGGGGTCACCGGCCTAGTGGATTGGAGAAGCAGTAGATGTGATACAGCTTGATTTTAGTCAGGCTTTTCACACATGATAGTCTCATATGCAAACAAGGGAACTGTGGGCTAGATGAAATTACTGTAAGGCGGACGCACAACTGGTTGAAAGACCAACTCAAAGAGCAGTTATCAATGGTTCGCTGTCACACTAGGAAGGCATATTTAGTGGTATAATTTCATTAATGACTCGGTTAATGGAGTGGAAAGTACACTTATAAAATTTGTGGATGATCCCAAGATGGGAAGGTTGCAAGCACTTTGGAGGACAAGATTAGAGTTCAAAAAGACCTTGACAAATTAGAAAACTTAACTGAAATCAACATTCTGAAATCCAGTAAACACCGTGCAAAGTACTTCATTTAGGAAGGAAAAATCAAATGCACAACTACAAACTGGGGAATAAGGGGCTAGGTGGTAGCACTGCTGGAAAGAGTCTGGGGGTTAGAGAGGATCATAAATTGAACATGAGCCAACGGTGTGATGCAGTTGCAAAAAAGGCTAATGTCATTCTAGGGGATGTTAACAGGAATGTTTTATTTGAGACACAGGAGGTAATTGTCCCGCTCTGCTCAGCACTGGTGAGGCCTCAGCTGGAGCACTTTGTCCAGTTCTGGGTGTCACGCTTGAGAAAAGATAAATTGGAGAGAGTCCAGAAAGAGCAAGAAAAATGAAAAAAGGTTTAGAAAACCTGACCAATGAGGAAAGGTTTAAAAAACTGAGCATGTTTAGTCTTGAGAAAAGACGAGTGGAAGGAATGGGGGGAACCTCGTAACAGTCGTCATGTTAAGGGCTATTATAAAGTGGATGGTGATCAATTGTCCTCCGTGTCCACTGCAAGATTATGAAGAGCTTTGATCTATAGAAGAAATAGGGGTTGTAATGTTTATATTGTCAATGGCTTTTTAATGCTTTAAGCTGTTTGAAGGACCACAACAATCAGTGCCGGCTCCAGGGTTTTTGCCGCCCCAAGTGGCAGGGGGCGGGGGAAAGCCACGGTGGCAATCAGCGGCAGCTCCACCACGCCGCTTTCTTCTTTGGCAGCATCGGTGGCAGGTCCTTCCCTCCAAGAAGGACCGAGGGACCTGCTGCCAAATTGCCACTGAAAAGCCTGATGTGCCTCCCCCTTCCCCTTGGCCGCCCCAAGCACCTGCTTGCAGAGCTGGTGCCTGAAGCCGGCCCTGACAACAATGCTAAGATCTCATCTCCTCATGGTATTTCCACCAGGCAGCCAGAGGGAAGCCCTTAGAGCAGATCCTGCTGAGATATTTGCCTACTTTCACCTGGGCTGCAGTTGACTCTTTAGACACACTACTCATTTCGCCCCCCTGCAATGCATTGCCCCTAGAGTGGAACGCAGCAGCTGCTTCCGAGCACATGCTGACACAACCCGAGTTCAGGACAGGAATTGAACACTATGCCCCCAGGAAACCATAGGGGGAATTTTTAGGTAGGCAAAATATTAACATGAGCTGGAATGTGGCCAGAACCCAAGACACTGAATTTACATTACATCTAAGGAAGAAGGCAGCTGCAGCATTACAGTGTCTTCTAGTGGCGTGTCATTCAGCACTGATTCAGAGGAAAGACCTCCCCCTACCAAATCATGTTTAGAAAACACCCGCCAGGCGTTCTGGCTTCTTAACACGTTTTAACCTAACATGGCCTGGTCTGGATGACAAATGTTCTATCTAATGACACAGGACTGACTTAGTTCTGTGTGTGTTTATTACAGAGGGAGCAGGAATTGTTGAATACAGTGGCATTTTCTAACTGGCTTAGACAGAAGCAGCAACAGCAGTTGCCTGGCTCTGCTAAAAGGATGCATTTTCCCGAGGACAGAGCGAAGCTGGATGCTGTCCCCAAGAAGGAAGTGGCTAAAGTACCTCCTGGAGAAAAAAAAATCAGCGTACAGGCCAAGCGTAGGGCTAAGGTTAAAGGGGAACCTAATTTATCTGCCACTGCTCAAGCCCCCACTACGAAATCACAGCGAGCTTGGAATGGCAGCGTCAATCCATCCTCTCCTCTGGTGACAAACATATTCCGACCTACAACAGTCCGGCTGGGCACCAACCCTGAGGCCTGTGGGGATCACGACTTCAGCTCCTTCTTGTTTCTCTCCAAGGACTCGCAGGGCCAGCCAGTGATTGAAATGGCTTACAATGGCAGACTCTCCCCCGTCCCCAGCCTGCCCTATGAAGTGATCAAGAGGAACCTGTTCCCCCATGCTCGGCCCATCAGAGTAACGATGCCGCAGGGATTTAAACCCACGCACATCTTCAATGTGAAAAGGAAGCGGCTCCCCAGCCTGGAGCACCGGTGGACGGACGAAATGGCTGTGAGCTTGCGGGAAACCCTGGACCCAGCATTCAGAGCTACGCTAAAGGCTCACCTCTCTGCAATCAACCACAGCAGCTAGAACTTCCATCTGCAAAACCAGGGCTTCATCCTGCGAGGCGCTGAGCCCACTCCAACTCCCACTGATTTCAGTGAAGAGCAGAGGGTGCTCAGCGCCTCAATGGATCAGCCCTCATACGGATACCCTCCCCCCACTTCCATGCTGCCTTTTTCTGACTCTTGGCTTTTGAATATTCAGCTTAAAATGGCTTTGACTGGCATAACCCAGCTATGTGACTACCTGAGCTGGAGCAGGTAAGGGGTCGGTATCACTAACACCTGAAGTGCCTTATGATCGTAAGAGAACTAGCCAGGAAAACGCTAGCTCAAAGATATCAGCCATTTAAACTAGGACGTGCATTAAACCTACTGCTCTTTGTGCTAAAGCCTTGTGTCCTTGCTCACCAATACAACCGAATTCCGGGTGTTTTGGGATTACTGGGCTGATGTCTCCAGAACCTCGCTTCTTCCACCAGACCAGTAACGACACCACAGCAGCACAGAACCTGATGGGGAGGACAAGCCCCCGAGTGCCAAGGATTTTCTGCCCAACAAATTCCGAGCTCTCCTACAGAGCCCAAGACCCACATGCTCTCTCTGCTTCTTGGCACCACGCTGGCAGTGGGGTATGGGCCCTGGCTAAACTTTCCCTCCCTGCTATAAAAAGATATGCTCAGACGCAGTTCACAGCAGGGGTAAAAGATCAGGCTGGATTGAACCGAAAACATGGCAGGCAAAGCCTATGCTGCCTTCCTTCGGAGTATCCATCGCACCCATGGATTAAAGAGAGCCCACGCAGACCTGGGCCCTATTTCTCTGCATTTCTTTGGCGTCATAACCTCAGGTTTCATTTTCAAACGTAGTCTCTCTAACCCTCCTGGGTGCCAGCTGTGAGCTGATGCAGCACTGCCTGCCAGAGGTGGCAAACAGTTTGAAGCAGAGCTGGCAGCTGCACCGTTTGTCTCCACACAGTATTAACTCTGAAACCTACCACTCACATCTCTGCATTGTTAATCTTAAACATATTGCAAAAACATCCAACTGAGGTGCCTAATCCAGGGGTGGTTTTTTTAATACAGTGGCAGATATTAGGGGGACAATCATAGGGACATGCTGGCCTCCGCTTTCCGCAGCTCCCATTGGCCAGGAACGGCAAACTGCAGCCACTGGGAGCTATGGGCGGCCATGCCTGTGGATGAACAATGTAAACAAACTTCTCGCGGCCCACCAGCAATTACCCTGATAGGCTGGGTGCAGCCTGCTGGCCGAGACTACCAACCCCTGATGTAGATCATCCCTGACAGGTGTTTATCTAACCTGCTGATAAAACCTGCAATGGCAGAGATTCCACAACCTCCCTGGGCAATTTATTCTAGGATGCCAAGGTGAATAAAATTCAAGCACCACTGCACCTCCCAAAATATGTTATATCAGCCCCCACCCCACAGAAGGGAGGGGGAAAGAGGGAGATCCTACAGAACTACGCTCATGACTGTCCTGGTAACTATGATGGTATAATCAGGTCCTCACACAGGGTACTTTTCAAAGGGTAGACTGGACAGTTGGGCAAACACATTAGCCAGTTCTTGGCTTATCAAAAAATTAGACAAAGAGTCCCATCTTTCCTCCACCATGTACTTCACTGCAAGCTGAACCTAGCCTCTGTAGTAAGATCCCTACAGCAGCTTCATCCAAATTAAACATGGAGGTTATTAAATAAATATGAAAAATAGTCGGCAAATTGGAGATGGGTAACCTGAGGCATGGAGTACATGTCTTGCTCAAGCCCCCTGAGTCAGTCAGAACCCGGGAGTTCATGCCGGGTCCTGTAGAGGCGCTTCCTCATTTTCTCCTCAGTGTTTAAGGTCTGCATTCGGGTGACAGGGCTGATTCATGCATCGATTGTGCAGATTTAACCAGATGAGTTAAGAGACAGAAACAACTGAATCAATGCAACTCCCACGTGCGGATGCAGAATAAAGGGGTTTATCAGTATAGCTGATTCTCGTAATTAGATCAGCAACTTGGTAGTGGTCTAACTCCATCCACTCTAAGGGCTTGCGCTGATGAAACTGAATCAGTTTCTAAACCAGTAGTTAAATCAGCCCAAGAGCTGTACAGCTCAGTCTTAATTAAGAACCTCAGCCTGCACTCCTCCACCCCTCTCCTCCTGCATTTTAGCTGTTTAGGGCCAGGTTTCGCAGGTAGATCCATGTGGACAGACCCAGTGCCCACATGAGCCCAGCTGAAGTCAATGGACCTTTACACACCATGCGAATTCAGCTGCTTGGATCCAATTAATAGATTTTTAGGAACCATCAGATCACCTAATCTGACCTCCTAATAACTCGTGCTTGGCTGAAGCATCTTCCAGAAAGCCTGCAAGCTGGATTTAGACATCAAGAGGTGGAGAATCCACCACTTCCCTTGAGATTTTATACTGAAGGTTAATCACTTTCCCTTCCCCAGTTAGCATCTTATTTCCAATTGGAATTTGTCAAGCTTTAACTTCCAGGCATTGGTTCTTGTTCTGTCTTTCTCTGCTAGATTAACGAGCCTGTTTGTACCCAGTATTTTCTCCCCACGAAGGTACTTATACATGGCAGGGTCCTGGGCTGTGG
Organism: Gopherus evgoodei; assembly: GCF_007399415.2. Lineage (NCBI taxonomy): Eukaryota > Metazoa > Chordata > Testudines > Testudinidae > Gopherus > Gopherus evgoodei. The sequence goes on from NC_044326.1 coordinate 2,537,376, forward strand.
TCAGAGCTCCTAGGCCCTCTGGTATTACCTGTTCCTTAAATCTCTTACAATAAGGCATTCTCTCCAGCCCTCGAGTCACATGTAGCTCTTCCTGGCACCCCCTCCAGTTCTTCACCATGCTTTTAAAAGTGTTACAGAGTCTAGGCCTTATACGTTGAGCTCTTTGACGCAGGGTTAACGAAGTACTGTACAGATAATATTTGGTGCTATACAAATCATACATACTTCACCTGTAGCCCTCTTACAAACAGGAGCATTGGACTGCTTCAGGGCTTGACAATTATGATTGTGGGGAAGTGTCGAGAGGGAGACAGCAAATTTCAGCTCCTTTCATCATAAGGCAAACTGCATCTAGAACCTTTATTGAAAGAGAGAATTGGTACTTGAACAGAAATCACGCTGCCATTAAATTAAGCATGAGAATGACAGACATTGTCAAAGGATCCCCCAGTCAAAGCCTGCAGTTTCCAGGCTCTTCTCAATACACAGGATAGATTTCAACAGCTCTCAGTGGCCCTCATCCAGAGCTGGCCCACGAGAGAAGAGATTCATGCCTCATGGAATCTTCATAAACCCTTTCAAAATGATGAGTAGACGCTGCCTGGGGCCAAACTCCCAGTTCCAAAAAGTGTGGCACCACCTTAATGAAAACATCTTTATTCCTGGCACAACGGTTAAAGGTGACCAGCAAAGGGGCAAAAATGAGGTTGGGCCCTGGTTTTGCTTCTTTATTATATATAAAAAACACCTACAAGTTTTTCCCCCTGCTCTCACTGAACATTCAGGGTTTCTCAAACTCTTCCCCACCAAGAAGACTCTACGGGTGGCTGGAGAACTGTATGGCATTGGAAACCTGATGGAGAAGGGAAGCGATTGTTATTCACAGCTCTGAACGCTGGGCTCTCTGGTTTTGTCAACACCAATTTAGCTCAACTGGCTAACACAGCAAGGAGAAGAGCTCTTTTTGCGGAAGAGTCAACATCCTTAAATGAAAAGTTTAGGGCGCCTACAAGCCACTTCTGAGCCATCCAACAAGACTTCTAGCAAACCCAGGGAAGACAAAAGTTGAAATGTCTTAGGTTAAAACAAGCAGAAAAAAAATTATATAAAAAATTCCCTTTAGGTCATCTTTAATCATCATCATAAAGCGGCAAAAGAGGCACATGTCCCATTTTTATCCCTGGCAAGTCACCTTTAAGAGCCGCAGGAGCAGAGTGCATCAGTGCACAGACACCCTGTAGTCTCGCCCTCTGTGCCTGGATCACGGATACGCATGTTGTAACGAGCGAGTGAGCCGTGTCACCAGCTCTCTCCATCGCTGGCAAGCTTCCAGACAGAAATGTTTTGGAATTCAAGAGTCTGGTTATTTTTTTAAATCATGGCTGTATGCAAACCCCAGTTAGACACTGCGTGTGTTCCTCCTGCCCTCGGACAAACTACGCCCTACAAAGGCTTTTGGCTTTAAATAAGAACAGATGGCAATGCCTCACATCATGGTCTCGGAACACAGTGCATAGTTGGCAGAGGCTGCCGCCCTCCTTAAACTCAATTTGAGCAGAACCACCTCCTTGTCAGCAAGTCCCAGGGGATGATCGGAGAGGTATAAAAAGGCAAGCTCCTGCATTTGCACCACCAGAGGCGTCGAGCACGCATGTTTGACACGGCAGCTGCCTCTGGCTGTTGCACAGATTATACGTTCCTACCAAAATCCCTCGGAGAGAAGTGGAGGAGTGGGGGGTTCGCTGCTGACCCAGGGACAGCACTGATGTTCACATCCAGCTGGGGTCTTCCCTTCGGCTTCGTCACAGTTCATGCTGGCCGCGGGGCGCGGGTCAATACATCTTCTGTCGACTGGGCAGGATGGCCTCCTTGATGAAGGAGAAGATGAGGAGGATGCCGGAGCGCTTACCCCTCTTCCCCTTGGTGAAGTAGTTCGATACCACGTCATCTGTGGAGACAGGGAGCGCGGGCCAAAAAGATCAAATCCACCTAATATTGCACCACGAGCTGTCTGAAGAATCATTCGGTCTTGGGAAAAGAAGAGTCCCCACTCCGCTTCCACCTCTCACCGTGGTGGAGTACCGGAGTCAATGGCAGAGCGATTGGGGATCGATTTATCGTGTCTACACTAGACACAATAAATCGAGCCCTGACAGATAGAGCACTTAGATAGCTTCTGCTGGATGCCCAAGTTTTGCCCAAGTGGGAGCAACAGCAGCTACTTGTTAGCTACCCGGGGGTATCTAATACAGCTACATTTCATAAGGTGGAATACCAATACCTGGCTCTTACAGAACTCTTCATCAGCAGATCTCAAAGCGCCCCACAGTCTTTAGTGTATTTATCCTCACAACGCCCCCCTGAGGCAGCGAAATATCCCCACTTTACAGCTGGGGCACCCAGGCACAAGAGAAGCTAAGTGACTAGACAAGGTCACACGGGAAGTTTGTGAACACACAACTGAACCCACAGTTCCCAAGTCCTAGGCTAGTGCCCTAACCACTGGGCAAACCTTCCTCATCTTTGACATGGGGGCCTAGTTCACAAAGACCACAAGGCCCCAGCAGGATTGCTGATACTGCCAGACCACTCCTTAATAGATTTTCTAAGTATATATCCTGCCCAGTTTTAAATGCCTTCCGCCCCACTATCCAGCCCTTCAGATCAAGTGGGATATGTGGTCTCCACAAGTCACACCCTCTGGGTCGAGGGGAGGGTAACAGCTGAGCATTTGCTCGAGCTGGTTCTGAGAACATCAAACGTACGCACCTCCAGGCTGCACCGTCGAAGGTAGGACATTCTCTCCAGCCGACAAGGACACAAAAAACGCAAAGGGAATTAACCACAAGCAGAACGTGAAGTAGGCAAGAACCTGCAGGTGAAACATGAGAGGCAGTGAGAGACCAACTACCATCAAATCACAACAGACTCGCTGCAGCAAACAGTCCAGAAACGTCGGGTTGCCTAACCGCTAGGTTTCCACACGGACATTTCTCCTGGAGCAGAAGCCCACAAACTAGCACCGTCTTGGTAGTCAAATCCAAGGATGGCAAAAATGGCCTTTCAGACATTTTAGAGGGTGGGAAGGAAGGGGGAAGAAATGCTCTGAGTGCCAAACAGGCTGCATCCCATGGGCTCAGACAGGAACCTTTCTCTGCTTCTGTGTCATCTGATAGCCTGCCATGCTCCGGGAGCTGGGGGATGGGAGGCAGATATGGAGAAAGCTGAAGTAAGACCAGACTAGAAGATAACAGGTCTCCAAGGTGAAGCCTGTTTCTCCACTAGATCTCCACAATAACCCTCTGGCCGTAACTAGCATGCACACATCTTTATTTAGCTGTGTAGAAACCATTAGCTTAAATTCAGGTCTTGTCTATCCTAGAATACTCTAGGCTGTCTGGTGAACCGGGAGCTTTCATGCCTTTATTTAGGCTGAGGAAGCACGAAATCCACATTTTTGGATCCTTCAGAGAATCCTCTGGCAAAAACCATCCCCCAAAGAACCCAAAAGTGAAGACTCGACATTCCTGATATGGAAAAAACAGGCAGAAAAAAATACTTGGAGAAGTCCTGAGAGAACACACTGTCAGGGCATCTTTAATAAGGGCCAAAGGAGGGGAAGCCCCCAGATTGGGGACAGCTGTTTTTTCTCGGCAGGTCACCTCTGACCTCCCTTCTCTTCTCCTCGCCTCCCACCAGCACTCCACTCCACACAGCTCAAACGTCTACAAAGGCTTAAAGAGATGCTTCTCCCAAATCGTCTCTTACCTCTGAGAACGGGTAATACTCATCAGCAAAGTACTGGAACGCTAAGTAGTGGTTCAATATAACAAGCACTGCCAAAGGAAAGGAGAGAGTGAATTGCCAGATTTAAAGCAATACCCATCACCCTGCTCATGTTGCAGGCTCACTGAAGTGAGGCACCTTCCCTGACCGTAGGGCCCTGGAAAACAGTAGTATGAAAGCCATCAGAGATACAATCATACCATTACTTTGCTCCCAGCAATGGATCCAACACAAAGTCAATATCTTACTACCACCAGGATAACCCCTCTCGTCATAACACAAACATCTCTGATGACAAAGGAAGTGCAGTTCAAGTTGCCAGAGCAGAGAACTAGGACACCTGAGTTCTTTGCCAGTGATTGTGAGAGACAACGGGCACACTTCTCTGTTGGGGAATTCCAGGAGGAGTCGTCTAGCATCCGTAAGGCTCTAGGACACACAACAGTTGAAGACAGTCATGTCCCACTACTGCTGCACAAGGGGAGTTTTAAATGGGGCAGAATAGCAGGCCAAGTTAGAAGGTGGCCAGGAAAGAGGGTTTAACACCTCTAGCTCTTGCAAGAAGTGTCACCAGCTTTTTAAGAGTCAGGAGGGGTCAGAACTTGGTTTTATGTCTCGTTCCAAAGAGAGCATTGCCAACAGCACAGCGCCCCATAGCGCCACGCCTGGGCACTGCTCCAGAACTGACTCAGAGCAGCGACTCTACCTTCTGGAGCACCAACACCACCTCCTACAGTCCCTTGGAGATCTCCTACGCAAGAACAGACCCGACCCTATCCTGCACACATGCAGCAATCAGAGGATCAAACCACCAGGGGATTGGGCTTGTAGGACACCTGGAATGCCAAGCTCTGGATGACATGCCAGTGGAGAGCTGCTCTCCTTTTCAGGAAGCAGACAGACTCACATTAGACATTTAGAACTAAAGGTTGTTTTTTTTTTAAATCATACACCCAGAGCTCTCTAGAACATACACAGGAACACTGAGAGATCACGTCAGGAGTCGTTTAAATAATTCATTGCTACTGAAATCATTTAAATCTACCTAGCTGCTGACACACCAATGGTCCAGCTAGCCTAGTGTCTTACTTAGATGAAGCTTGTCCCAGCATAGCAGACAAGTACAACGAGGCAGTATCACAGCTGCAGCTTCATACCTGCAGTGTATGAAGTAAAGAATCCAGCTAGGATGCTGGTGTTGGAAGACCACAGCTCGTACTGCCCCATTGTCCCCCAGTGGTCCCATCTCTGTCTAATGTCTCTTCTAGTTTGTTGTGAGCTCCCTGGGACATGGACCGCCTTTTTGTTGTCTGTACAGCAACGCACAATGGGGCCCTGGTCTATGACTGTGGGTTCCTAGTGTGATGGTGTGTAGCAAGAACGATAACCAGGGGCACACTACTGTTACAATCACTTAATGTATCACTACCGTTGCACAACTGCAATATCCCTGATACAAAGTACGTCACGTATGAGATCAATGGAAAAGTTGCCATCTGCTAAGTACGATGATCCTGTTTATATGCATGTAACATCTTTGCATCGGACATTATGAATATTGGCGGTGTATTTGTATCTCAGACATGTGTTGTGTTCGGGGGTGACACTCCCCAGCCCAATTTACATTCAGACTAGCCATCGCCGGTCGGTCAGCCACAGAAAGGCATCAGCTCTTCAGAGAGCCTTTCCCGGGGACGCCTCAGTGTGGAGCCGATGGCTACCCTTCTGATTCAGCAAAGCACGTAAGGACATGTGAGCTAAGACTCCATCTTTTACAGTGACTTTCCATGCCCACGTGAGCCTGTGTTCCATATTCGCCAGGAACTTTCCATTCACAAGAGCCAAGTTGGAAATTGCAAGCTGTGCTATCACTGCTTTGTTTTCCTTCCTGTTTCTCATCTCTGGACTGTGATTTTTCTAAGGAAGCTTGGAACAAAGGACCGAATGACCCTCTACCAGCAAACTGAACATCACCGCTATGGTCCTGAGTTAGAGACTCTGGAAATCACTTGTAATGTATACGACTCTTAACTATTTAACAACTCTCTTCTTTTCTTTTTATGTTATTAAACCTTTAGTTTTGTTACAAAAGGACTGGCATCAGTGTGATTTTGGGGTAAGACTGAGATAGATATTGACCTGGAGAAGTGGCTGATCCTTTGCGGTTGGAAGAACTTTACATACAACGAATTCGGTTCTCAGTAACCTCATCGTAAAGACCAGATGTCTGGGTGGGAATAAGGGCTGGATTGCCTAGGGGACTCTGTTTTAGCTTCTTGATAACCAGTGTGGTGATACAGAAGCTCATTTTGTTACTGGTTTGGTGAATCTAATGTTAGAATAGCCACCAGTTTGGGATGCGTATGCCTTATCATCAGTCTGTCCTGAAATTGGCATTCTCAGCTGTGACCCACACCAGGCCGGTCTGCACCTCGGTACTATACTAATGCAAATAATAAATAATGAGAATTTGTTCAACTTTCTTTTCAGTTCAAGAACATGGTCAAGTGAAAAATCCTTTACCTGCATTACTAACAGCTAGACATTATTAGACTAAAATCATTTTAACCATCTGAATTCACCATTCCTCAGTGACTGTTTCCCTTTCCTTGTGCTTCATTCAGATGGAACAGGAAACTAACTGCTCAGTTTTGCTTTCTCCGGGGCTGGCAGGGCAGTTGTTAATTAATCATACAACTTGGCCCATCAACGGCATCTTCCACCTGAGCATCTCGAGGAGCCCCCAGGGGACAAAGAAATGTTACCATGCCCAGCCGGGGAGCCTGAGGAACAGAGGGCCAAGGACTTGCCAAGATCACTCAGGAAGTCTGTAGCACTGCTGGGAATAGAACCCAGGAGGCTGTAAAGCTGGGGTACCCACAGCAGAAGGAATGCTGAAATCCAAACCTTAATACCCACTGATTTAAACCCAGCGAGCCGCTTCTTTTCCTGGGCGATGCTCTCAAATGATCTCAAATTCCCACGTGAATTCCTGATCCCAGGCCTAAGCTCCTTTCCTCTGCACCGTCGGCCCCTAAGCACCACATGGGGTGTATTTTCCATCGAGTAGGAAAAATTACGGCGTGATGGGGTTTATACAGCTCTCCTGGCACTGCTGTAAGAGTACACGCACTATCCCAGTGCACATCCTTTCCCAAAACTTTTCCAGTCTGCTTTAAAAAATGTATTTGTCTTTTATCAAATATATCTCCCACAGAGCATCTGATGAGCACCAGGAATTCTGATCCTTAAGTACAGAGCAGCATCTCCTACAAGTGCAGTACTTACAGGCTGATAGCATGGTCTAGGGTAGAGCAGACCCTCAGTTCTGGTTCCACCTGTCATTGCTGTGTAACTCTGGGCAAGTTACTCCAGGAAGGAAGAACAGATCTGAACATAAGAACGGCCAGACTGGGTCAGACCAAAGGTCCATCTAGCTCAGTATCCTGTCTTCCAACAGTGGCCAACGCCAGGTGGCCCAGAGGGAATGAACAGAACGGGGAATCATCAAGTGATCCATCCCTTGTCGCCCATTCCCAGCTTCTGCAAACAGAGGCTAGGGACACCATCCCCGCCCATCCTGACTAATAGCCATTGACGGACCTGTCCTCCAGGAATTTATCTAGTTCTTTTTTGAACCCTGTTATAGTCTTGGCCTTCACAACATCCTCTGGCAAGGAATTCCACAGGTTGACTGTGAGTTGTGTGAAGAAATATTTCCTTTTGTTTGTTTTAAACCTGCTGCCTATTCATTTCATTTAGTGACCCCCTAATTCTTATATTATGAGTAAATAACACTTTCTTATTTACTTTCTCCACACCAGTGATGATATTATAGACCTCAGTTATATCCCCCCTCTTAATCTTTCCTAATATGGAAGCCATTCCATACCCCTAATAGTTTTTGTTGACCTTTTCTGACTTTTCCAATTCCAATATATCTTTTTTGAGATGGGGCAACCACATCTGCACACAGTATTCAAGATGTGGGGGTACCATAGATTTATATAGAGGCAACATGACATTTTCTGTCTTATTATCTATCCCTTTTTAATGATGTCCAGCATTCTATTCGCTTTTTTGACTGCAGGTAGGAGACAGGATTTGAGGGTAAGAGACAGGACTGAAAGCCAGTAGATCTGGGTTCTGTTCCCGGCTTTGCCATGGGCTATCCACCCCTGCCTGTGCTTTATAATCCCCAGATGCAAGGTGCTGAACTAAGCTCAACATACTCCATTAGCACAGCACTTGCTAATGCCGCAGGATGTGTTGCAAAAGACTCAAATGTCTGTGACTAGCTGGCCCAGAGACACAGCTGAACCTGTGGTGGAGGTGGCAGAAGATCCTGAGGTGGTCTCCGTGCTCTCAAATGCCTGTCCCCTCGCCAGCAAACCCCAGCGGCACACAATCCCCCTGCTCCCCAAAGGCAGCCAGACTCACCGCACGACAGTATAAAGTTTGGCGATGTCAGCATGATGAAGGGGAACGTCTGCAGCAAGCCGAAATAGACCAGGTTGGTGAAGAGGCCCACACCCACCATGAAGCCAGGAAAGTGTTCAAGGAGGTACAGGCCTACGAGCACTGCTGTAGAGAACTGAAACAGAGAAATGCCCCAATCCACAGTTAATCCAGCCTCTCTATCACGTACACAGGGGGGAGTTGCAAGTGCTCAGTTCATCCAAGGCCAGGCCCAGAGACAGCTGTGTGACCTGTGATTGCTCTACAACAAGCCTGTGGATATCTGGGTGACATTTGATGGCCTATTACCTACAGATCTAGCCAGAGCTAATGGTCCATCTGGCCTTAAACTCTATGGGACTATGAATCTGTCTCCAGGACGTCTTGTGGCAACTTCAGATCACACTAAGTTTCAGCTGCTGCAAGTATCAGTGACCTTACGCTACCAAGGGGACCTGCTGATGTTACCACCCCTCGCTGATCCCCACCTTGAGGGCCTTTTGGAGCAGCTCTCTAAATTATCCCTCTCCCCTCTGACATGCAGGCTCCGCTCCTCTATTTAAGAGATCAAGATGCATGGACTCAGACGTCCCTTTCAGTGCTGCCCAAGGGGACCAGCCAAGCAAAGGAAGTTTCTCTAGGGGCACAGTGCCACAGAAGCACCTTCCCTGGAGGCAGCAGCCCTCTGCCACTCATCTGTAAGGCAGTATCTGCTGAGCAGGGAGGTCTACCGGATAGAGCACTGGACTGGGAACTCAGGAGACCTGTGTTCTAGTTCTGACTCTGCTGCTGGTCTACAGGCGACTTTAGGCAAGTCCTTTGCCCCCTCTGTGACTCAGATTCCCCCATCTGTAAAATGGGACTAATGACTGACCTCCTTTGTAAAGTGCTTTGAGATCTATGGATGACAAGGGCTGTGTAAGCGGTGTTGTTTTTCATAGAATCACAGAACCACAGGGTCAGAAGGGACCGCAAGGGGCATCTAGTCTAACCCCCTGGCAAGATGCAGGATTTGTAGTGTCTGACCCATCCCAGACAGAGGGCTATTCAGCAGCCTTTTGAAAACCTCCAGTGAAGGAGCTTCCACAACCCCCCTAATGCAGACCAAGTTTCTGTTCCCTCCCATTGCAGCCTGGAAAGCAGGGAGCATGGCCCCTCCCTCCCAACCACCTCAGCAGCCCCAGGAGGAGGGAGTAAGGCAGGGCTGTGCAGTTCTCTCCCTGGAGAGTTTGGCTGCAGTACCCAGCTAGCTGTTCTGCAAACTTCTGTATTGTGGCAGGCAGATCCCTGATCGCCCAGAGCCCCTTGTTTTTACACATTCATGATCCTCTTTGCTTCAGGGTTGCCAAGAGGATTCAAGAGGCCTGGGGCAAAGCAATTTTGGGGGCCCCTTTCATTAAAAAAATGTCGCAATACTATAGAATACTACAGTCTCGTGGGGGCCCCTGCAGGGCTCGGGGCAAATGGCCCCACTTGCCTCCCCCTTTGGGCAGCCCTGCTTTGCTTCCCCATTCTAGACACTGACTGGGAACAGTTCTTCATTTCATGGGCTGATGCTTCCCAGAGCCATTGACCTTGCTCTTTGCCAGATTATTTGGGGCTGGTGCTTTTAACTGGGCTGTTGATCCCTAAAATTGTAACATTCTGCATTGATTTTACTGCCTGCCCTTCACAGGCTAACTAAGAGGAGACTTGGGCTAGTAAAGGTTCATGGGCTAGCCCATGTCTAAGTGGCCCCTCAAAGATAATCTACTCTACCTCCCCACCACCGCAGGACTGTTATGAGCACAAACAGCCAGAGACTTACCCAGATCATATATTTGATTATTCTGCTAGTAGCTACAGTGTATTCTTCTATTAGCTCCGCCAGATAGTAGAGGCCAGCGGCTAGAAGGGAAACAGAGGGGTTATTTCAGGCTCAGACTCTCACTGCAGCTCACAGCCAGAAGCTGCTCATGCCAACTAGACTGGTCATTTCAAGGGGATTTCGACCCCACAGATTCACAAACTCCAAAAGCACCGGAAGCCTTGTAGCTGTTTCCAAGACATTGTGGCCTGGACTTTCAGAGCCGGGGTCTAACTGGAGGGGCCTCCAGTTTTGGCTGCCCAACTTGAGTAACACTGGCCTGGTTTTCACAGGGGCTGGGCAGTTGACTTCATTTGAAAAACTGGATCTGCGTATCCAGGAAAAACAGTTCCACCATTACTGCAGGGCTCACCAAGCAACTTGGACCGGATGGGCTTGAAGTCGGTAACAATCAGCCCGTTGTGGGGTGATATATAGATGCAGAACAGATGACAATCCCTGCCCTAAGAGCTTACAACCCTAAAGGCGAGGCGCACCAGATGGGTGAAACAATTTACAAGCAGAGTAACCCAAATAGGATTTTAAGCACAGACTAGGTGTGCCTGCGATTTGCAGCTAATCAACACCAATGATCATAGTTACAGCTGCTCTTGCAGTTTCAAATGTAAATTCTTCAGATCCCATCTAAACTGTTTGGTGATGTCACTGGGCACTGTTAAACAGTTGCCTGCCTTCCACTCCAGAGGTGGATGTATTTCAATGATGCGGGAGGCATGATCCAGGGTGGATAAAAATCAATGTGTTTTTTAAAAAAATAAAAAAAAAATTTTTGATTTAAATTGAATTTTTCTGATAAAATGCTTTTTGAAGGAAAAACCTATCTAAAGATAGTTTTAATTAAGATACATTATAGCTCAAAGATATCTCCTCATGGAACAGGGATTATAAATTCTAATTCTATAGTATGAGACAATATATTCATGTAATGTTTAAGAAAAGTTTTGTAAATGAGTTCCAATGGTTCATGGATTGGGGACCCAATTTTATGGGGTTCCAGGGGCTTCTGTACAGATTATTGAGGTTAATCTTTCTATCTACCCAATGGGACTCAGTGCTCAGTCTAGAAGATACCAACAGAGACGTTTAGTTTTGCATTCTCAAACTGTGGATTTGTTTCTGCAGAGATAACATGCTTGTTACCAGCAAAAATGTTTTAAATAAATAAATATATAGAGGTGACAAATAGCAGACCTCAACCCTATTGTCCCTCTGCAAATTTGTGTACACAGAGTCAATCCCTTACCTCTCCCTAAAAGTGCAAAGTTCCAAAAACTCCAATGAACAGAAGACTGTTGGGGGCGGACTACATCTGGACAAGGAGAAGTCTGGAGATAAATGTGAGAAGGGAGGGATAGGCAGTAGAAACAAAAGTGAAACTGTTTGAGCAGCATACTCCAGAAGTCTTGAGCTCTTTCTGAGTGTAGCCCTCATTGATTTGAGACCTGCCATACCATCCTCTCACTAGAAGGGAAAACCTATAATGGCAGCAGGGTTTAAAAGACACCCTATTTGGGAATAAGAACCATTCAATAAATATATTTGCTGATGATGTTTTAAAGAAAGTCTCACCAGCGAACTGGAGGAAGTCACTTAAGCACTTGGATTCAGACACTGCTGAAGTGATAATCTCACTTTTAACGGCAGTAGCTGCTTCTGCCAGAAATTGAGAAATTGTTTGGACCTGGAAAAGCCAGAAAGCTTGTTTTTCTTTTCCAGATTATGAACAAACAGGAAAATGAAGGTGAAGACGACTGTGTTAGCTGCAGAAGCCAATATTTTAAGTTTCTCATGTTGACTGGTTGACAAAGTTGATTTTTGTTTTTTAAAATATTTAATTTAACTATTTTAGTTAAAAACAATTTTAACAAAAACAAATCTGATTTTAAAGAACTTGAATGAACCTGTTTTGTTAAAATATTGTATGTTTGCTGATGAAGAAAATCCAGATTACATAACGTTGTTGTTTTAGTTAAATAAATCAATTTAAATGTCTGTCTGGTGATGTTCTCCTCCTAATAAAACATGGCAAAAAATCCTGCAAATATTAATGATTAACCCGTTGAATTGGAGATATTTATGAAGTCATTGGGAGAAGAACTATCTGCTTCAATTACCTTTGGTAAAACTAATCTGAAAAGTTTTCAAAATAAATCACTGTTTAAAAATGTATAGTGTGTCCCTTCTAAAAATGAAACCTACATCGATCTCTGAGTTGTGAAGAATATGTATTAAGGCTGTAACAAGCAACACGAATGCACTTCTATGTAGAAAACCGTGATTAAATTGAGTCTTCCTGACTAGTGATTTAAATCAAGTCCACCCTGGCATGATCCCTAAACTCGTTCAGATGAGAGGTCCTAGAGCATTAGTGTCATGATTTAGTGTGGTCGCAGTCATGGGCCACAATCCGAATGGGGCCCACTTACGGCAAGCACAGGACAAACACAAGCAGAAAAGGTCTCTGCTCCAGAGAGCTTACCCTCTATGGGGCACAAAACTGGGGCCAACACATCAGATAATCACAGAGACAAGAGATGGAAACAGCCCCTTGTATCAGCCAGTTCCACCTTGACCAGGGCAGGGCTGGTCCCAACAATAAAATTCCTGTTGCTTCGTCCAGTCTTCTGCATCCTATATTTTTGCTGGTTCCTTTAGCAACCCTGTGGCCTGTTGCTATTTTTCAGCTCCCCTTTCAACCAGGCAGCAGTTTGCAGACAAAGAGGCAGCTGGGAGAAAAGCGCATCCTGGGCCCTCAGAGACGGGAAGCGAGATTGTTCCCGTCTCGGGGCGGCCTTGGGAAACATCTGTTCTAACACTGTGGCTCCCTGGAATTCGCTCCGAGTTGCCCCCTTGGGTTTCACTGGAGTTGGGTGAAGGTGCCAAGCCCTGAACACAGGAGTGGCTGCAGTACCGGTACAGCAAGCACAGGGCAGGTGCCCCATCGCACTGGCTGCCAACCTGCTGCGCGGCTGGGCATTTACTCTGCACCGCAGTATTACGGGGCTGCTCGGAGAGGTGCGGCCAGAGGCACAGGGGGTCGTGACGGGGGAGCTGCCCTCACGGAGCAGGAGCAATCAGCCCAAAGGCAGGGCACAGTGCAGGCGACCTGGAACCGGGTCGGACACCTGCAGGGAACAGGCTGGGCACCCTATCCCCCTCCTCCCCCAGCTGCACCTACCCTGGTCCCCCATCCTCCTCAACCCAGTATCGGGGCCTAACACCACACCCCCAGAACAAAGGCAGCCCCAGGCCTGAGACATCTACAGCCCCCCCCCCCCCCCCGAGCGCATCCCCGACTCGCCCCCATCTCTGCACCCCCCCCCCGCCCCACAGGGAGTCCTCGGTTAAGTCCTCTGGTGCCAGGGGGAACAGGAGGAAGATGGGGGGCGGGCCGGTCCCAGAGGCGATCAGGCGGTGCGGGCGGGTCACTCTGGGGCAGAGGGATCAGAGTGGCGGGCAGGGGCCGGGCCCTCACCGATAGCCAGGGAGGGGCACGACCGGGGGCGGGGTTGGGCTCTCACCGATGGCCAGGGAGGGGCTGGGGGGGGCAGACCGGTGGCGGGGGGCGGTCGGGCTCTCACCAATGGCCGGGGGGAGCGGACTGGTGGCGGGGGGGGGCCGGGCTCTCACCGATAGCCAGGGAGGGGCCGGGGGGGGCACGGACCAGGGGGGTCCGGCTCTCACTGATGGCCAGGGAGGGGCCGGGGGGGGGTGGACCGGTGGCGGGGGGGAGTCTGGCTCTCACCGATGGCCGGGGGGGGGGGGCGGACCGGTGGCGGGGGGGGCCAGGCTCTCACCGATGGCCGGGTGGGGGCGGACCGGTGGCGGGGGGGGCGGTCGGGCTCTCACCGATGGCCGGGGGGGGGCGGACCGGTGGCGGGGGGGGGGGCGGGCTCTCACCGATGGCCAGGGAGGGACCGGGGAGGCGGACCGGTGGCAGGGGGGTCGGGGGGGGCCGGGCTCTCACCGATGGCCGGGGGGGGCGGACCGGTGGCGGGGGCCCGGGGGGGGCGGACCGGTGGCGGGGGGGGTCTGGCTCTCACCGATGGCCGGGGGGGGCCGGGCTCTCACCGATGGCCGGGGGGGGGGGGCGGACCGGTGGCGGGGGGGGCGGTCGGGCTCTCACCGATGGCCAGGGAGGGACCGGGGGGGCGGACCGGTGGCAGGGGGGCCGGGGGGGGCGGACCGGTGGCGGGGGGGGGTCTGGCTCTCACCGATGGCCGGGGGGGGCGGACCGGTGGCGGGGGGGCCGGGGGGGGCCGGGCTCTCACCGATGGCCGGGGGGGGGCGGACCGGTGGCGGGGGGGCCGGGGGAGGCCGGGCTCTCACCGATGGCCGGGGGGGGGCGGACCGGTGGCGGGGGGGTCGGGGGGGGCCGGGGTCTCACCGATGGCCGGGGGGGGGGGGCGGACCGGTGGCGGGGCGCCCCGGGGGGGGCCGGGCTCTCACCGATGGCCAGGGTGACCAGCGCCACCTGGATGAGCAGCGAGAACCAGCTCAGCGCGTAGATGAACCACATGGCGCCGGCCGGGCGGGCAGCGATCGGGGCCCCTCGCTCCGCCGCTCCCGGGCCCAGGCCGCCGCTTCGCGTCCGCCGGCGGCCGCTGCGGGGAGGGGCGGGGGGAGGGGCGGCGCGGCCAACGCGGCGATGGAGCCGCCCGGCCCGGCCCACAGCGGCCCCCGCAGGCCCGGGGGAGACAGCGCAGGAGAGAGAGCGGCCCGGCCCGGCCCCCGCCACGAGCCCCCCGATCCCGCCCCTTGCCCCGGCTGCCCCCCGCCCCGATCCCCCCCCCACGGCCGGGCTCCCCCCCGCCCCGATCCCCCCCTTGCCCTGGCTGCCCCCCTCCCTGAAACCTCCACGGCCGGGCTGCCCCGCGATTTCCCCCTTGGTCAGGCTCCCCCCATGGCCGGACCCCTCCGTCCCAATCCCCCCCACGGCTGGGCTCCCACCCCAACCCCAGTACCCCCCCTTGGCCAGGCTGCCCCCCGCCCCGAAACCCCCACAGCTGGGCTCCTCCCAGCCCCCGATACCCCCGGCCAGGGCCCAGCCCCTCACCCTTATAGCCCCGGGTGGGGACCCCCGCCCTGATACCCCCCACAGCTGGGCTCCCCAACACCTCGATACCTCCCCAAGGCTGGGCTCCCCCTCACTCCCCGATACCCCTACAGCCAGGCCCCCAACCCCCTGATACCCCCAGGCAGGGCCCCCAACACCCCGATACCCCTGGGCAGGGCCTACCCCCGATCCCCCCCATTGCTGGGCTCCCCCACCCCCTGATCCCCCCATGGCCAGGCTCCCCAACACCTCGATCCCCCTGGGTCCAGCCCCCACCCTGATCCCACACAGCTGGGTTCCCCAACATCCCAATACCCCCGGGCAGGGCACAGCCCCCCACCCTGATACCCCTTGGCAGGCACCCCCAACACCCAGATACCTACCTGGACAGGGCCCAGCTCCTCAACACTCTGATACCCCCAGGTAGGGTGCAGCCCCTCACCCTGATACCCCTGGGCAGGGCCCCCCAACACCCCAATATCTCCTGAGGCAGAGTCCCCTCACACTAACCCCCAAACTGGGGCAGGCCCTGCACAGGATGATCCTACTGCCCCCTGCCTTGTCAGCGATGTGGGGCTGGGGACCCTTGTCAGGCTGGTTTTCTGGGGAGCACCCAGGCTTGTTCTCCACCCTTGGGAGCTCCCCGTTGCAGGCCAGGGCACTGGCTCCGTGTCTGGTGCAGCCCTGGGACTGGGCCAGGGATTGGGTTTCCAGGCAGTCTGGGCAGCACCCCCATTCTGGCGCCATCTCTGGCTGCTATTCGCTCGCTGGGCTCCTCCTTTCCTGGGTCGCTGGCACTGTCCTGTCCCAGCCCCTGCCCTGCTCAAGCCCTGCCTGGCTCTCGTCTCCTCGGGGGGTTCCTGCGCCACCCCCACAGTTCCTTCAAACCTCACCTCAGTCTGTAATTGCCCAGCTCCTGGTGCCAATGCCACTCTCCACCATACAGCCGCCAACCGGCCTCCCCATCCAACCACCCATCTCCCACCTGGCACTCCCATCCCAAAGCCAACGGCCCAATTCCAGCCATCTCACCCAACCCTCAATTCCAGCTGCTGCTTTCAGAGGCCCCTTCTCCCATTCTGACTCCCCGGCTCCAGCAGCCATTCCCAGAGAAGATGAATGTTGTGGTGGTGAAGGCACTGACACAACGGAAGCAGAAATGTCTGGCTGGAAGGGACCTCCAGGGGTAATCTAGTCCATGCCCCTGCGTTGAGGCAGGAGCAAGTAAACCTGGACCGTCGCTGACAGGTGTTTGTCCACCCTTAAAAACCTCCTGATGGGGATTCCACAACCTCCTTTGGATGCTTGTTCCAGAGCTCATCTACCCCTAGAGTTACAAAGCTTTTCCTACTATCTAACCTACATCTCCCTTGCTGCGGATGACTTCTTGTCCTGCCTTCCGTGGACATGGAGAGGAATTGATCAACGTCCTCTTTATAACGGCTCTCAAGACTTGGAAGACTTTTATCTAGTCCCCCCTCTGTCTTCTTTTCTCAAGACAACACATCCAGTTTTTTTAACCTTTCCTCCCAGGTGAAATCTTTTCTCATTTTGGTTGCTCTTCTCTGGACTCTCTCCGATTTGGCCACAATTTTCATAAAGAGTGGCACACAGAGCTGGATACTATACTCCAGCTGAGGCCTCCCCAGCGTCGAGTGGAGCAGGACAGTTACCTGCATTGTTTTACATACAACACTCCTATTAACAAACTCCAGAATATTAGTCTTTTTGGTTCATGCATTTCAATAGGAGTTTTGCCCAAATGAAGCATTTCGGAAACAGTGAGAATGGGCTTTGGAAGTCGGCTCATTATCAGGGATCCCAGAAATCCGTTTGCCACGGAAAAATGCAGAATTTGTGTTTTCACAGAGAATCTTTTGTTTTTTACATTTTGTGAAAAAATAAAACCAGACAGTGGAAAACCGTTTATCGGATCTGTTTGGAACCAGGGCCAGGTCAGATCGTCAAAAATGGGGATAATCAGGGGAATTGGCAAAGAGCTTTCTAGCCCTTATTTTAAGATGGAGGGCCCAGACTTGGGTGGTCAGCCCCGCGGGCAAGGTCTGACCACTGGAGCCCCAGTCACCCAGAGCCGAGCACCTGAGCCCAGCCACGGTCAGCCCCAGGTGGCTGGTGGTTCGGTTAATACGAAGAGCTGAATAATGGAGGCTCAGATAAACAGGGTCCTACTGTCCAGAATACAGGCATAGAAGTATTTAGTATAAGTAAGAAATACAAACTGCAATTCTATGAATTGTATTTTATTATAACAATTGGTAAACGTCAAACTTGCTTTTGTAGATATACCAATAAAACATTGTGTGCAATTGATACTTATGTGTATTGTGGCTAGGGAGACTAACATTCAGGGCTTCATTTTAACTGCATAAAAACATGGACTTTAATTTTTTTTTATCAGAGAATTTTGGGAGTTTTCTCTCTGAAAACTAGGATCCTTGCTCATTATTAACAGCGCTGTGAGCAGAGTGTGCCACCTGGTGGTCAAGAGAGTGATTGCAACAGCCCCTGAATAAACCTTGTATGACTTGCTGCTATTGCCCCAGTGGTTGGGGCACAGGACTGGGACTCAGGACTCCTGGGTTCTGTTTCTATCTCTGCCACTGAGTGAGACTGTGGACACGTCACTACCCTGGCTGTGAAACAGAGCGGATGATACACCTCTGGACAGTGCTTTGGGATAGATGGGGAGTGAGGCACCTTCTAGGCCTGCCAAGGTCCATTTTCTGGGACATGTCCCTAAACTCATCCCCTTAGGTTTAAGGATGCTTCTTGGGCCCCAGTCAGCTGTGGGGCATTTCCTCTGATTTCTGTGCAGTTATAGCAAGCATGAATTTGGCCCACCACCAGGAAAAAACACTCGATGAGCCCATTTATGTTAGCTTAAAATCATATTTAATGGTAATATCTTTGCTAGTGAAGGATACGCAGAGCTCCATATTTCTGGATGCTGGGCTAAGGAGACAAACATGGCTTAAAGGAGTGATCAGTGCTTCAGTAGCTCCTAGTCTCCATGTAGGACTCCGTATTTTAGGATTCCTGGGGTCTGTTCTGAGCTTGCCACTGTTAGTATAAGGGAATGACTCCCCCACTCTGGGCCACTGTCTGCTGGACATAAAGAGGCTTCTCTCCTTCTCCGGGGTGTTGTGAGGATTAATCCCTCCCAGGAAATGTTTCAAAGGTGCTTGGAGATTCTTAGGTCCAGATCCTCGAAGGTGTTTAGGTGCCTAACTCCTCTGGATTTCAATTCCGAAGGTGTTTGGGTGCCTCGCTCCAACTGAAGGGGTGCGCATGGGCAGCCTTAACGGTGCATTTGCTGGTTTTCAGCCGGTTGAGTTTTGCTCACCTCAGCATTGGGCAAGGGGACACCTGCCATCAAGCAAGCTTAATTCTGCGTTAACATCAGCTTTTGCCATGGAAGGTCCGAGTTCTCTGAACCGGAAGAGAGAAGTTGTTGGTAGGAGTTAGGAATTTAAGCAGTCACCCATATCATGTCCTGCAATCTGCATACCAAGCCAGCCAACACCCTCTTCCTCCCATACACACACACAGATATCAACCAGCCCCACCAGCCCTGCTTCAGCACAACTCCCCAACTATCACCTGAGGCCGGCCGGTGGCCAGGGGCTACTCAGGCCGGCCGGTGGCCAGGGCTGGCTGGCAGCCAGGCACACTTAGGAAAAGGTGCCTGGCGGGTAACGCACACGGACACAGCATAGCATTTTGTCCCCCTCTGCTGGCCAGTCCATGCATTGCGGGTTTATGAGTCCGCTGCTGCTGTTGGACGCTGGAGTACTTGCCAATCCAGGGGTCCCGGCGTCAATCCTTGCAACCCACGGAGCCGTTCCAAGCGGCGGCTGCCATGTGTGTGGGGAGCAGTGGATTCCACCTCTTTGCGGGAGATGGAAGCAGAGGATCCTGGTGTTTAAGTGGGTGGGAGTCTGTCCCCAGCACGACAGCTCGTGCAAAGCCAGAGGGGGCGTCGAGAAGCCCAGGCAGAGGGTGGGGGAAGGGAACAAAAGTGCCTGCAGTGATGGAGTTAACTGCCCCAGGCTTGCCCAGGGCAGCTGGCAGAGCACGGCCAAATGTCCCTCTGAGCCACAGGGAAACCCACCCGGAGCATCATCCCTCCTCAGAAGCAGCCCTCCCCCTCCCAGTCATGCTGCTGGAGCCATGGGCAGAGCTAGGGGCTTTCGCATAGCCAGGGGGGCTGCCCGAAGGCGCCCCAAGCCTTGACAATAGAGGGCACCTGCCACCCCTCCACATCACACGGAGGGGGCAGGAGAGCCCCACGGCTAGCGGTGAAAAGCCCCAGCTGCAGCTGAGGGCAGAAACTAGCAGGAAGGTTTGTGGGTGCTTCCGGGAGCAGGGCGGTGGGAGGGAAAGGGAGTCTGAACTTCAGTCCAGCCTGGCTGTCACGCTGTGCACATCAATCCAGCCACCCGTCTGTCTGTCAGTCTGGGCCGATCAGTCCTCCTGCCTGTCTCTCCGCTCGGCCTGACTCATTGTCTGAGTACCAGGGCGCCCGGCTGGGCAGCACAGTGCGCGGCCCAGCCAGTGGGCTTTGGCTGTGTTCTAGAAATGTCCCCGAGGCAGCCGCGGTTTGGGGAATGGGCAAGCGTTCGTCCTGTGAACCACATGAACTCCCCTGTCTGAACTGTGGCACTTTGGTGCATTGCCCTCCAGGAAACGCGAGCCGGAGCCGAGAGCACGAGAGAACCCAAGGAAATGCCATTGAGGAAAGGTAAGGGAGCATGAAATGTGCTTAACGAGCAAAATGTCAGGCCTGTCCTTGTTTATCTTCCTCTTGGAAACGCTCCTGTGCTCACTGCTGTTCGATCACTCCTCCCGTCTGTGCCCAGGCTCCTGCCTGCGTCAAGCCTTCCCAGGCTCTGCTCTGAGCCATTCCCATCCCAGGGGCTTTACCCAGTGGCAGGCCAAGAGTTGAGCCAGGGACCCAGCTAGAGCCTGGCGTGTGAGCGTTCGGCCGCTCGATAGGTACGCTTCTCTGCATGCATACAGATGTGTGCAGAAGGGGGGGAAGCAGGGAGCGCCCCCTCAGTAACTGTCAGGGACACCGACCTCCTCCAGCCCCGGGGCCAGTGGAGGGGTGGGGGCAGATAGCGAGCTCCTCCCGGCCCCAGGCCATGCGGGGGGAGGGCGGGAGGGAATAGCAAGCCCCTACTGGAGCAGGGGAGGGGAGAGAAGAGCGAGTTCCTTGGGCGGGGGGGGGGAGGCACAGAACTTGCCCCCCCCAAAAGGGGTCAAAGTTAAATGTCTGCGCACACCCCTGATTGCATAGGCGCCTTAACCCCACACTGGCTCCCACAGCCATGTCTGAACGGCCTGGATGCGGCCCCAGAGGGAGAATGCCAAAGCCCCAACGCTTCTATAGCCCCATTCACTGGGGCTGCGGCCTAGTGGGGGGAGTGGCTGAGCTGCCTCGGCTAACGTGTTGAGTGCTGAAGTCTCGAGCTGACCACAAGTCTGAGCACCAGGAACTCTTAATCCCCAGCACTGGTGTGAGTCACTTCATCTCTGTGACTCGGTTTCTCCAGCTGTGAAAATGGGATGCTAACACCCACCACATTGCGAGGGAGTGGGGCATGAATGTTTGAGGAGGGCTGAGAGACCCTCCATGGAGAGGTGCTAGAGAGGAGCAAGGCATAAAGTCTCAGTAATTAGTTAGGGGCCCAAAATCCCCTTTGAGCACCTCCCTCTAATGACTTCCTGCCCTGTTCTGCCAGAGGCTGGATTCGTCAGTGAGCTGGATCCACTGCAAAGCCTGGAGCACTGCAAGGGGTGGGGTTCTCTGGAAAATGGCAGGAGGGAACAGTGAGATCTAGGGCCTGGCAGAGTATTTGGGGAGCAGGGCGTCTATCGCAGCTGGTGCTAGGTGAGCAGTCACTGTCCCAGCAGGGCTCTCGTTGCATCTCTATTTTGCCATAGCAGGAGGGGCCGGCATGCAGGATAAATCTAGAGGGAAAACAACAAATCAAAGTGACCAATCGGTACTGTTAAGGAACCAGACCTCCAGGAGTGTCCCAAGCTCTGTAGGGTGTGAATGGTAGTGTGCTTTTCATGTGAGCATCTGCACACCCCGCATGGTGCAAATCTCCCACGGCAGGGTCGGAGACACTGCAATAATCCTGATAGCTAGGAGAGGAGATAACTGGGGTCTCTCGCGTCCCACGCTG
This sequence comes from Gopherus evgoodei, assembly GCF_007399415.2. NCBI lineage: Eukaryota > Metazoa > Chordata > Testudines > Testudinidae > Gopherus > Gopherus evgoodei. The sequence goes on from NC_044326.1 coordinate 2,558,758, forward strand.
CTGCGGTACATGCTGACTTTACAGCCACTGCTGTTGTGGTGAGGTGCAGCCATGCCCCGGAAGGGAACAGAAGAGATGTCATAGGATGTGTCTCTAATTCCCATGGCTTTTTAGCAGAAGATACTGCGCTACCTCCCACTTGGGACGCTAGCCAAGACCAGCTGGCATCCCAGTGCAACTCAGGAGCGAAGGGACTTCTCTGCCAGGGCCTTTGATTTGGGAATTCCCACCCCACGGACATCCTGAGATTGACTCGTGGCCACCTAGGATGTCCCAGGCACAGTCAGGGTTAGCACCCAGTTCCTTGTGCTCCAAAAGCAAATGCTTTGTCTGCTAGAACTAGGGAGTCTCCTTGGGCTGTAGCAGCACTAGGGCTTCTGAGAAATGTGATCCATTTGGGCATTAGAACACATAGAATACCAGGGTTGGAAGGGACCTCAGGAGATCATTTAGTCCAAACCCCTGCTCAAAGCAGGACTGATCCCCAGATAGATTTTTGCCCCAGATCCCTAAATGGCCTCCTCAAGGATTGAGCTCACAACCCCTGGGTTTAGCAGGCCAGTGCTCAAACCACTGAGCTACCCCTCCCCCCATGCACACACATGAGCAGGAGGGAGCTCAGCCAGCAGAGGGCAGCGGCGTACACCTGCACACACTCATGTGCACACCCCCCCACGTGCGGCCATGCACATGCCCACCCACACGTGCACACAGTTCTGCTTGCACCCAGCAGAGAGCACCGAGGCTCAGCGAACACACACACACACCCCATCCTGTCGTGGGGAACTGGGTGTAGGTAGGTTAGCCGGTCCTGTGCAATGCACAGACACCCGCTTCCCAGGCAACCACGTGTGTTTGTCGTCTCAAGGCAGGGAATCCGTCTTGCCCTGTTTGTAACGCCCCTTGCACAGCTCTGGTGCTATATAAGGAATAAACAATAACTCTGGTTTTTGTCACTTTGCTGGACACCACAACCACCTAAAGCAGGGGTGGGCAAACTACGGCCTGCGGGCCAGATCTGGCCCCTCAGGGCTTGGGATCCGGCCCGCAGGATTGCCACCCCTGTGGCACCGCGGGCCTTACACCGCCCCTGGAAGCAGCTGGCACCATGTCCCTGTGGCCCCTGGGGGAGGAGGAGTAAAGAGGGCTCCACACACTGCCCTCGCCCGCAGGCACCGCCCCTCATAGCTCCCATTGGCTGGGACCAGGGAACCGCGGCCAATGGGAGCTTCAGGGGAGGTGCCTGCGGGCGAGGGCAGAGCGCGGAGCCCTTTGTCCCTCTCATCCCCCAGGGGCTGCAGGGACGTGGTGCCGGCTGCTTCCGGGAGCGGCACGGGGCCAGGGCAGGCAGCCAGGGAACCTGCTCTGGCCCTGGTGCCCACTGCTGCCACCCCGGCGCTGCTCCAGGTACGCAGTGCCTGGCCAGAGCCTGCACCCTGAACCTCTCCTGCACCCCACACCTCAACTCCCTGCCCTGAGCCCCGCCATATCCCTCCTGCATCCCAACCCCCTGCTGCACCCAGCACCCTTCCTGCACTCCAACCTCCTGCTGCACCCTGCACCCTTCCTGCACCCCAACCTCCTGCTGCCTGCCTCGCCCCTCCTGCACCCCAACCCCCTGCCACATCCTTCCCACACTCCTCCCTGCACTTCTGCCCTGAGCCCCATCATGCACTCCACACTCCCTCCTGCACCCCAACCACCTTCTCTGAGCCCCTTCCCACACCACACACTCCCTCCTGCACCCCAACCCCCTGCCACATCCTTCCCGCACTCCTCCCTGCACTTCTGCCCTGAGCCTCCTCCCTGCACCCCTGCCCTGAGCCCCATCATGCACTCCACACTCCCTCCTGCACCTCAACCACCTTCTCTGAGCCCCTTCCCACACCACATACTCCCTCCCGCACCCCAACCCCCTGCCCCAGCCCTACATTCATGGCCCTGCATGCAATTTCCCCACCCATATGTGGCCCTAGGGCCAAAAGGTTTGCCCACCCCCGACCTACAGTGTCACAGTGAGAGTAGGATTATAACTCAGACCCTACTGCTGCAATAAAGCCCAGGCTACTTAAGCTAAAGGAGACTCTCCTTTCAATTAAAGCAGTATAGGGCTTATGACACACATCTGAGCCACTCTGACTCTATTCATTATACAGCAGTGATGCACACGCACAGAGTCAGTTCATTACAACATTATTATCCCTTGTCTGCCTGCCAGGGCAGTACTTTTCCAATAGCAGAACTCCCTAGCCCTTCCCTTTAGTTGCAATTTACCTGCACCTGGCAGAGCTGTTCAGCATAGGGTCTAATTTACCTGTTTTCCCCTTGCTGTTTCTCTTCCGGTGCAATCCCTCACACAGAGCTCCTATCCTGCCAAGCCAGATGGTTAGTCACTTCCCAGAGGGTGCTGTACGCTTTGCACCTGGAGCTTATTCTACGTAATGTGAAAGTAGAATGAATTATATTGTAAAAATAAGAATGGATTAAAGAAATGTTGTACGTACCTTTAAGCAGAAATAAGAAATGTTGAAATACAAGTGCCAGGAAAAGAAACATTAGGCATAAACAAGGGTGCTAATGGCGAAACATTAACAGAAGATTGGTAATAGTTAGTAAGGAAATAAGATATGCATGCCTAGCTCAGGTAAACTTATCAGATTCTGCTTCCTTTGTTATCTTGTTAAGTACTTGCCCTTTTTTCTGTATAAATAAGATAGTTTGTGTCTTGCATGGTGCTCACATTGTCTGGGTGTTATTAGCAGAGCGCTGTGCTAATAAAACAGAGTGGTCTGACAAACTGTGAGTCCTGAGTCTAACTTTGACAATTTGGAGGTCCCACCGAGATGGCAACCGTCTTCACTGGGGCCGTGTGATTCCTGACCGTTTTTGTAGGACAACCGTGGCAGCCGGCACCTGGGCATTTGGCCCAAGCAGTCCTCCACTAGAGCGGAAAGGCGCACAGCCACAGTGAAGTCTACGCCATTGAACCTGTTGGTTCCCACTCTGTTCTGGTAGGGATCCCAGGATCTGACATCAGGAATCTGGTCAGGTAATTATTTCTGTGTTTTGTCCGGATTGAGGACTGTCCTATCTCTGTGTCTATCCGTCCTCTTGCAGAGTGTTTGAGTCTGGGTGCCATCTCTGTCCGGGGATCGGGTGACCAAGGGGTTCCTGTCCCTGCGGTCTGAGTGAGTGGAATCTGCACAATCGCAGCCGCACCGCACTTTTGGTGAAACCCCTGATGTGAAAGCAAGGGCAATTGAGGCAGTAGCCTCCTTTTGTGTGCTGCACCAGGCATCGCTCTGACGAACCCGAATTTCCTTCTTGTGTGATTGGTGTGTGAAGTCCTCCTGTATGGGTAACCAGACGTCTAAGTCGGGACAGTTCCCTAAATGAACGCTGGCTCATTTTATGTATTTAGGATGGGTCCGGACTCCTGTAAAAAGAGTCCAGACTCCTTTAAATTTCTGGAAAAATGGTCTAGGCTAACTCAGGGGGATCCCAAAACTCAGTGGCCACTGTTAAAATCTTGGAACAAGGACCGAGTGGACGTCTTAAAGGACAAACTCAGCCAACCTAAAACTAAATTGGCTAAAGGAGAGGTTAATTGTTTCATGCAGTGGTGGGAAGAGGCAAATCGTAGGTGGACAAAATCAAAACTCGCACCTCTCAAATATTCAAAGAATAAGTTAAAAGCTTTATTAAAAGCCTCCTCTCCCACCACCAGACCGAGTGCTCCCCTTTATCTCGTTCTCAAAAAAAAACAAAACCCACCCTGGATCGATCCAACCCCCTTAATACTCCCATCTCATTGTAAAAAGGACAAAAAGCCCCTTCTTCTGTTCCCCTTTGTTGTCTGCCTCAAAAACTAATTCTTTAGTGTTCCACTACCAATTCAGAGAGGAGGGTGGGCTTCTCAACTAGCCCCCACCCTTCCTGGTGCCTTTCCTTAAACATTTCTTTCAAAAAAATTGTGAAATGACCACAATATCACTCACAAACTGTTCATTGGAAATAGCAGGATCGGGCCCAGAAAAGCAGGCAAGCAACAGATAAAACAAAAAAACCTGAAAAACAGCTCGGAAGCCCTAAGGGCATTGTGTCAGGAGTTAGAAAAGCAGTAAGCGCAGTCATTAATCCCTGGAGCAATACTTAAAATAGTTAAATTTGGGTTCATGAAGGTGTCATTTTGGGAGATAAACAAGTGATTTAACGAAAGAGAGTGAAAAGTTAACTCTACAGAGGCTGGGGAAAATTAAGCAGTTAAACTTTGTGAAAATGTTAAAAGGGACCATGTTAAAGAGAGAGAATTCTTGGTTTCTTTGCAGCCATTCTGAAGGAAAAATGGGCCCTTTTCCAAAAGAGTGCCTGTAAATAATCCAAATAATATACAGCTATGTAAACACAAAGCAGTGTAAAGGAATGTTAAGGAAAAGAAAATGTGTATGTATCTATTTGTCTGTGAAAATATGTAAAATTCTAAGAATCTAAACCAACACATCTGGTTTGTAAAACTCCTGTTTTCTAGGTGTGAGATAAATTGGTTTTGTTTTTGTTTTTAATGCCACTAAAAATTCATTTGACTCTTTAATTCAAAGTTGCAAAACTGACAGACCTTTTTGCAAGACACAGGCCATGTCTACATCTAAAATTTTGCAGCGCTGGTTGTTACAGCTGTATTAGTACAGCTGTATAGGGCCAGCGCTGCAGAGTGGCCACACTTACAGCAACCAGCGCTGCAAGTGGTGTTAGATGTGGCCACACTGCAGCGCTGTTGGGCGGCTTCAAGGGGGGTTCCGGGAACGCGAGAGCAAACCGGGAAAGGAGACCAGCTTCGCCGCGGTTTGCTCTCGCGTTCCCCGAACCACCCTGCAAACCGCAGGGAAGGAGACCTGCTTGCTCGGGGTTCCGGGAACGCGAGAGCAAACCGGGAAAGGAGACCAGTTTCGCCGCGGTTTGCTCTCGCATTCCCCGAACCACCCTGCAAACCGCAGGGAAGGAGACCTGCTTGCTCGGGGGTTCGGGGAACGAGAGAGCAAACCGGGAAAGGAGACCAGCTTCGCCGCGGTTTGCTCTCGCGTTCCCCGAACCACCCTGCAAACCGCAGGGAAGGAGACCTGCTTGCTCGGGGTTCCGGGAACGAGAGAGCAAACCGGGAAAGGAGACCAGCTTCGCCGCGGTTTGCTCTCGCGTTCCCGGAGCCACCCAGCAAACCGCAGGGAAGGAGACCTGCTTGCTCGGGGTTCCGGGAACGCGAGAGCAAACCGGGAAAGGAGACCAGCTTCGCCGCGGTTTGCTCTCGCGTTCCCGGAGCCACCCAGCAAACCGCAGGGAAGGAGACCTGCTTGCTCGGGGTTCCGGGAACGAGAGAGCAAACCGGGAAAGGAGACCAGCTTCGCCGCGGTTTGCTCTCGCGTTCCCGGAGCCACCCAGCAAACCGCAGGGAAGGAGACCTGCTTGCTCGGGGTTCCAGGAACGAGAGAGCAAACCGGGAAAGGAGACCAGCTTCGCCGCGGTTTGCTCTCGCGTTCCCGGAGCCACCCAGCAAACCGCAGGGAAGGAGACCTGCTTGCTCGGGGTTCCGGGAACGAGAGAGCAAACCGGGAAAGGAGACCAGCTTGATTACCAGAGGCTTCCTCCTTCCACGGAGGTCAAGAAAAGCGTTGGTAAGTGTCTACATTGGATTACCAGCGCTGGATCACCAGCGCTGGATCCTCTACACCCGAGACAAAACGGGAGTACGGCCAGCGCTGCAAACAGGGAGTTGCAGCGCTGGTGATGCCCTGCAGATGTGTACACCTTCAAAGTTGCAGCGCTGTAACTCCCTCACCAGCGCTGCAACTTTCTGATGTAGACAAGCTCACAGGTAATTAGTGTTGTTTGGCTTTGGGATTTAGCATTTAACCCTTAAGGGGTAACTTGATTCTTTAGAAAATTTAAAATGTTTTTAAATAAGACCAAGTCATGGCTGCAATAGGGCAGTCAAAATCAGGAGAATAGGGAGAGATTCTGAAGCCTTTTTGTTTTTGTTTTTTTTTTGTAACGATAGCAGATAAGAGCTGTAGTGAAAGAATAAGAAATTAACAGTGACCCTCTGAAGCAACAGCAGAGGTGAGGTGCACAAAACAAAAAGAAGCAATGTTAAAAACTCTGAGCCTTAAAATGGCTCTGTGGAATCAGACTGTCCCTTTGATAGGAGTACATGAAAACTCTGTAAGAACAAAAGAAACAGTTACACCTTATGTAAAAATTGATATGGCTAATATTTAAAAAAAAATTGTAGTATAGAAGGAATGTGCATTTTCCCTAGGACATGTGCAGTGTATATTGTAGAAGGGGGTAAAAGAAATACAAATGAAACGTGTTACTGAATTAAAATCCTATTAGGGCTCCAAAAAGAGCCGCAATAGACTGTGTTTTCGTTTTCAGATCCCTGTGTGTTTTGTAAGCGGGAGCTGAAAGTGGAAAGAAATCAAAACTCTGGTGGAAGTTGATTGTGTCCCTTTTAAGACAGGGGCCATGGCTACATTAGAGAGTTGCAGCGCTGGTGAGGGGGTTACAGTGCTGCAACTTAGGATGTGGCCACACTTGCAAAGCACGGCCAGCGCTGCAACTCCCTGGTTGCAGCGCTGGCTGTACACCCGGTCGAGCCTTCGGTGTAGCGATTCCAGCGCTGGTGATCCAGCGCTGGTCAGCAAGTGTGGACGCCCACCAGCGCTTTTATTGACCTCTGGGGTATAAGGAGGTATCCCAGCATACCTTAGAGGCCTCTCTGGTAATCATGCACACTCCACTGCCCTGGGCTCAGCTGACCCCACCTTTAAATGCCCCGGAAATTTTAAAAATCCCCTTCCTGTTTGCTCAGCCAGGTGTGGAGTGCAATCAATCATTCAATCAATCAGCGACCATGCCTCCATGCCCCAAACGAGCCCCAGCATGGAACAATTCCGAGCTGCAGGACCTCATCAGTGTTTGGGGTGAGGAAGCTGTGCAAGCACAGCTGCGCTCCAGCCGGAGAAATTATGATACCTATGGGCAGATATCACAGTCCTTGCTGAGAAGGGGCCATGAACGGGACGCGTTGCAGTGCAGGGTCAAAATAAAAGAGCTGAGGAGTGCTTACTGCAAAGCCCGTGAGGGAAATCGCCGCTCAGGAGCTGCCCCCACGACCTGCCGTTTTTACAAGGAGCTGGATGCCATAGTTGGGTGTGACCCCACTGCCAATCCGAGGAGCACGATGGAGAGTTCAGAGCAGGGAGAAGTGGGGGAGGGTGTAGAGGAAGCCAACAGTGAGGCTACTGGCGTGGAGGGAGACACCCCAGAATCCCAGGAGGCATGCAGCCAGGAGCTCTTCTCAAGCCAGGAGGAGGCTAGCCAGTCGCAGCAGCTGGAAGTTGCTGGTGAGGAAGAAACTGAGGAGCATGCTCGGGGTAAGCAGATTTTTATGTTTTGGGAGAGGACGGTTTGGGTTATGGCTGCCCGCATGCATGCCTAAACATGGAATAGCCCATTGATTTGCTCTATCACGTCTCTGTAATCTGCCTCGGTAATCTCTTGAAAAGTTGCAGCCAGAGCGTGGGCAATGTGCTTTCGCAAGTTTATCGGGAGAGCCACCGTGGTCCTTGTCCCGGTCAGGCTAACTCGTCTGATCCACTGTGCAGCGAGGGGTGGGGGGACCATGACTGCACACAGGCAAGCTGCATAGGGGCCAGGGCGGAATCCACATTGCTGTAGAAGACCCTCCCTCTCTTCCCAGGTAACACGCAGCAGTGGTATGTCTGGCAGTAGGAAACCGTGTTGAGAATTTAGGGATACTTGAGTGCAGGGCGCCAGGTTCGCGGTCCCCCCCCCCGGCCCCGCGGTGTGTTCCGGTCTCTCCCCCCCTTCCCAGCACGGAGCCAGCCCCGCGGTGCGCTCCGGTCTCTCCCCCCTTTCCAGCAGGCAGCCAGCCCCACGGTGCCCTCCGGTCTCTCCCCCCCCTTCCCAGCAGGCAGCCAGCCCCGCGGTGCGCTCCGGTCTCTCCCCCCCTTCCCAGCAGGCAGCCAGCTCCACGGTGTGCTCCGGTCTCTCCCCCCCCTTCCCAGCAGGCAGCCAGCACAGCTTTGCGTTCCCCCCCCCCTCACCAGCAGGCCGGCAGTTACGTGGACCGTCCCCCCCGCCAGCAGCTCGCCACCTTCCTGTTCACTACTGTCCCCTGTGCAGGGCACCAGCTACTTCCTGTATCCAGTGCAGATAAACCCCAGTGAGCCATCAGTCAGTTCCCCCTCCCAGGTGCAGTCGGGGCGGAAACATTCACCCCATTGCTCGCCATGCCTTCGCTTCCCTGGCCTCTCTGTGTTATGTTAGGTATGTGGGAAGGATTCTACAAAAAGTCTAAAAACTCCTTCACTGTGTGATAATAAACAATGTACCCTCTGTGTATTACATGTTTCTATCTGTTTTTTTTTAGTGACCTTGACTAATGCAGCCGGATCACCGGCCTCACGTCGCTTGCAGAACTTGAGAAAAAATCCGCGAAAATCAAAAGAAGAATTGATCAAAGCAGTTATGATTCACTACAACAGAGAAAGTAGGAAGACGCAGGAATGGAGAGAGAAAATGTATGAGTGGAGGCAAACAGAAAGCAGGAGAAAGGAATTGGCTACCAAAAAAACCTCAAAGCAGATGATAAGCCTCCTGGCTTGCCAAACTGAGTCTTTCGAGTCTCTCGTAGCCATGCAGGCAGATCTGTACCATGGTAACTCACACCCCTCCCAAAGCTCTCTTTCTTGTTCCCCAGTATTTGCACAAAACACCTTTCTCCAGCAGCCAGTTTCTTATTACCCCAGCTGCCCCCAACACCTGTACGATCACCTACCAGCCCTGATAACTACAATTCTTACCCTGTGCACTCCACCCCCATTACCCTGCAGCATAGTAATCCTGAAGTGCAGCAGACATTGAACAGTAATCCAAACAGGACATATTCAAACCTCTGAATGTACAGTCCACCACCCTAACCCCCTGGCCTTTTATGTACTGTACTTTGAATAAAGGATTTTATGGCTTTTACAATACGTTTTATTATTGCAGGAAGTGGTAAATATTGTACCCCAAGGTAGAAAGGAGCACAGCAAAGGCATCAAACATTACTGTTGGCTCTCAGCATCAAATTGCTCCCTTAAGGCATCCCTAATCCTTGAAGCCCTTTCCTGGGCCTCTCTATTAGCCCTGCTCTCTTGCTGTGCAAATTCATCCTCTAGGCGTTGAACCTCGGAGGTCCATTCCTCACTGAATCTTTCACCCTTCCCTTCACAAATATTATGGAAGGTACAGCACGCGGATATAATAGTGGAGATGCTGCTTTCCCCCAAATCTAGCTTCCCATAAAGACACCTCCAGCGGGCTTTCAAACGACCAAAAGCACACTCCACAGTCATTCTGCACCGGCTCAGCCTGTAGTTGAACCGGTCCTTGCTCCTGTCAAGCTTCCCTGTATACGGTTTCATGAGCCATGGCATTAAGGGGTAAGCGGGGTCTCCAAGGATCACAGTGGGCATTTCGACGTCCCCTACTGTGATCTTGCGGTCTGGGAAAAAAGTCCCGGCCCTCAGCCTCCTGAACAGGGCACTGTTCCGAAAGATGCGTGCATTGTGCACCTTTCCAGGCCATCCTGAGTAAATGTCAGTGAAACGCCCACGGTGATCCACAAGCGCTTGCAGAACCATGGAGAAATACCCCTTGCGATTAACATACTCTGATACCAGGTGGGGTGGTGACAGAATAGGAATGTGCGTCCCATCTATTGCCCCTCCACAGTTAGGGAAACCCATTTTTGCAAAGCCATCCACAATGTCCTGCACGTTCCCCAGAGTCACAGTTCTTCTTAGCAGGTGCGATTAATGGCTGTGCAAACTTGCATCAGCACCATTCCAACGGTGGACTTTCCCACTCCAAACTGGTTTGCCACCGATCGGTAGCTGTCTGGAGTTGCCAGCTTCCAGATTGCAATAGCCACCCGCTTCTCCACTGGCAGGGCAGCTCTCAATCTTGTGTCCCTGCGCCGCAGGGTAGGGCCGAGCTCAGCACACAGTGCCATGAAAGTGGCTTTTCTCATCCAAAAGTTCTGCAGCCACTGCTCGTCATCCCAGGCTTGCAGGACGATGTGATCCCACCACTCAGTGCTGGTTTCCTGAGCCCAAAGGCGCCGTTCCACGGTGCTGAGCACGTCTGTTACTGCCACAAGCAATTGAGTGTCTTGAGCGTCAGGCGTTTCAATATCATCGTCTGACTCCTCACTGTCACTTTGCAGCTGAAGGAATAGCTCCACTGCCATGCGTGATGTGCTGGGAACATTCATCAGGAAGGTCCTCAGCAGCTCAGGCTCCATTTGTAACAGAAATCTCAGAAATCGCGCTGCAGACTCACAATGCCGCCAAACTGCTCGGAATGTGTAGCAAAGCACCACAGGGCGTTGGAACAGGAAGCGGAAAGACCTGCACACTTCCTTCCCCTTCCCACAAGCCACAGCGCCAAAATGGGACGAGGTGCTCTGTGGGATAGCTGCCCACAATGCACCACTCCCAACAGCGCTGCAAGTGCTGCAAATGTGGCCACACTGCAGCGCTGGTTGCTGTAAGTGTGGCCACTCTGCAGCGCTGGCCCTACACAGCTGTACGAACACAGCTGTAACTACCAGCGCTGCAAAACTGTAAGTGTAGCCATGGCCAGAGTCTCTGAGCTCTGCTGATGGCTTTGAATCCAAAAGCCAAGCCTGTGTTGATGCAAATTACCTAACTGATAAAGGAAGGGGTAGAAAAATGTTATTTTTGTCTTTCAGAAAATCAGAAAAAGCTAATACCAGCTACAGAACAACCTATTACAAAAACAAATGAAAGTTAAAAAAAAACCGTACTGCAATAGCTATGGAATGTACTGAAATGCAGATATTTAGAAAATAAGATGTTTTGGGTAATAGAAAATATTAAGGTTTTGATGCATCTGTTAAAGCAAAGGAAAAATCTTTGTTTGATACCTATCAATATAAATAAATGCAGTATGTCTCCAGTACGGTGAGACAAAATTTGTTAAGCGAAGAAATTGTTGTTAAAATCGCACACCAACAGGCTTTGGAAGCAAAGATATGGAAGGTTAGCCCACTCCCCAGATTGCACCTGGGATCTTTCTGACTGCCCTGGATCTCAAGCCAGTGGGCTGCGGAGAAAGGGAAACTACTGGACACCAGAGGTTGTACCAAGTGGACTCCTCAAAGGTGGGTGTGCTTATCCATGCCTGCTGCTCCAATGCCCTGTAGTACAGACACCTCACTAGAATCCTGTATGGGAAATAAAATTAATAATGAGACCAAAGTACTGTATAATGGGCTATGTGTATGTGTTAATTCTTGGGGGAAAGTGCTTTAAAAGTGTTAGGAACCCACCAGAAGACAAATGTAAATGTCATGTAAGTACCATGTTTACCAATAATCACATTTACTATTTGCCACAACAACAACAACAACAAAAAGTCTCAGTTTACTGTAAGCACTGGTTTAGCTGAGTTCTCTATCAGTCTTGGCACTGAATGGCAAACAGTTACCAATCATCTGTTAAAAGGTAAAAAGGTAACATAGTTCCTAGAAAAAAAACACCAATGTGGGAAACAGAACCATTCATATTATACACACAAATGGGGACATGTTAAGAATTGCCACTGCAGAAAAATATAACAGCTTACCATAGGTATAACATATTTTCTGAATGGTCTCCCACAACTACTGGCATGCTAATGTTACTACCCCTAATTGTTTTTGGTTTAAAATTGTATGTGTTTAATTGAAATGTTTAAAATGTGCTAGTGAATAAAACAAATGTATGCAAAGCTAAAGCCACCTCCCAGTATTTTCTATTATGTGGACTAAATAAGAAGTGACACTGGCGATTAATAATCTTAGTGTCAAAAGGGGGATATGTAGAAGCAGGATTTTATAATGTCCCATAAGAATTAAAGTATGATTTGATTTCATCCTGCCAGCCATTTTTAAATAGCAGAAGGAAATGACCCTCTGAGACTATAAGATTCTGTTTTCCCATATGCATTACAAATTGGGCCCTCTCTAACTATTTGTTTTAAGATTTAGGTAGTAAGAGACAGGATTCTCTATTGTGTCTATGTTAAGTAAATTAGAGAAACATTGAAGGCCTGGGTCTCAATGTAATTTGTTTTGGTTATTAAATGTAAAGGTTTAATTTGCAATGCTTTTTTGCTCAATATAAAATACTACTGTTTGTATTCTCAGTCTGTTTGTGTGAATGAGGAATGTATGCATCAGGAAAAAATAAGGTGTGAAGGCCATTGTTACAGCCAGAGTCAAAGAAGAAGTAGTAAAGAGACTTAAAGAACATCAAAGAATCATCAGGCACTGCTTACTACCCCGACGGCTGTTAAACTGTCTGGCATCTCAGAGTGGATACATGCTTCGCAGTGTAAGAATGCACCACCCCCAGTGAACCAACCACCACCTCAGGAGCAGAGTAATTGTGACCCCAGAAGAAGACGTAGAGGAACAGCCTGCAATACCTTACAATCTACGTTCTCATAAGGGTTGCCAGAAGCAGACAACAACCTAAAGCAAGGCCCGAGAAGAAGCAGTAGGGAGCCTGCTGCCTGGTGGACATAAAATCGTGACTGCGGTTTCCTCAGTTGAGGTTGTCAGAACCAGAAGGGCCCTGCCTCCAACATGTGCCTCTGGTGGCGCCTGCTCCTCAGCTGCTGGTGTCTTAAGGTCTGGGGAATCCACAATGACAATTCTTTTATCCAGCAGCAAGTGTGGATAGCTCAGACCCCTAATATTTCTAAATGCTGGGTCTGCAGCCACATCCCAGCTCACTCTCAAACTGGTGTTCCTGTCCTGGCTATCCCACTCAATTCCCCACACCTCACTGGAGGACCTTGTTCGTTTAACACAATATGGAACAGTAATGACACCTGGGAAGAGGCTATTGGCGGTTCCTTTATCCCACTTGGGGGAGTAATACACCAGGCAAAAAGGCTCCTGAGGTTACTAGCAGTAGTCAAAATAATGGCAAATAAAACTGGAGAAAGTTTAAGAGCCCTGGCCAAAGAAACAGGGGTGATCCGACAGGTGGCCCTCCAAAACCGTCAGGCATTGGACATAGTGCTGGCAGCCAAAGAGGGGACCTGTGCTCTCATTGGAAAACAATGTTGTGTGTTTATCTCTGACGATACCAATGAGGTAATAAATCGCTGTAGTCACTTAGAACAAATCTCATATCTTCCCCATGAAGAGCCGAGTTCTTTATGGAAGTGGCTAAGTAACCTGTTCAATTTTTCTGGCATAGGAAACTGGTTGTTTCAGGGACCCCTAATTATCCTGTTTGGAATCTTAATAATTTTGTATGTTTTCAGTTAGTCTCCTGTTGTATCCAAAATTGTGCAAGGCATGCCACCCAGGTGACTGCCCCAAAACAGAGTGCTAATATGATGATTTTGAATACTGCTGATGAACAAAGAGAGAAAGAACGGTTAATATGTGGAACCCAGTAAAATGTTGGTCATGGCATGAGCTTGACCAAAAGGAGGGATTGTGAAAGTAGAATGAATTATATTGTAAAAATAAGAATGGATTAAAGAAATGTTGTATGTACCTTTAAGCAGAAATAAGAAATGCTGAAATATAGGTGCCAGGAAAAGAAACATTAGGCATAAACAAGGGTGCTAATGGTGAAACATTAACAGAAGATCAGTAATAGTTAGTAAGGAAATAAGATATGCATGCCTAGCTCAGGTAAACTTATCAGATTCTGCTTCCTTTGTTATCTTGTTAAATTCTCGCCCTTTTATCTGTATAAATAAGATAGTTTGTGTCTTGCATGGTGCTCACATTATCTGGGTGTTATTAGCAGAGCGCTGTGCTAATAAAACAGAGTGGTCTGACAAACTGTGAGTTCTGAGTCTAACTTTGACAGTAATAACCACCAATGCAGGGAGGGGGGAGCTGAAGAGCATGACAAGGTTTTGACTGAAACTCGGCTTGTTCCTGTCGGAGAGGATAATGCAATAGGGCACCTGCCCAATTCACTGACCTCCTCTGACCCCGCTTTAAAATTGGCCCTGTCTGATCTGAACAGAGTACTGCACTGCTCAGCTCTTGCTAATGCTCCTGGACAGAAAGTGCCTGTGCGTTGCACAGATCACTAGGGAGAAGGAGAAAGTTTAGTTCCAAAGTGGGAAGAAAACACAGGAAACGCCAGCTAACCGCAAGCAGCACGAAAGGAGAGCTTCAGTCCCCTATGCAGCAGAGCGCGCTCTAGTGTACGCTAGAGGGGCTGCAGATGTACCGTCTCCTGCCAAGGGCTTTCTCCCCTCTGAGTCGGTCCTGACTGTAATGCCCTGGACACCAAGTGAGCAGGCCCTCCATTTATATTTAATCCAGGGCAAATTCCAGTGTGGGGTTCTTCCATTCTGCTTCCTCAAACCTTCCCCAGATGTCCCCTAAGGTTTCAAATGGATCTGGAATCTTTCTTTACTTCCTGTCCCAAACTGTTGAGTGCTGTTGCCATGCGCTGTTAAATACTGTCTGTGGTCCACCCCAGAAGTGGTTGCATGTCTGTAACAGCCGATCCCTACGACGACCAGCAGGAGGCGCTAACATCGTGAATACAGCCCCAGCACACTCAAAAAAACAAGATGCAAGAGGTGGATGAAACAAACAAACAGGTTGGAAAGTGGCATAGGGGAGATGAGGTGACAAAAAAATAGGATGTGCTTCTGTGTACACTAGTTTGTTACTGTGGGGTTGCTCCTGGACTGAGGTGTGCTCACTGGTGTTACTGTAGGGCTGCTTGTGAGCACGGAGCTGCGTACGCTGGTTTGTTACTGTAGGGTTGCTCAGGAGCAGAGGGCTGTGTATGCTGGTTTGTTATTGTAGGGTTGCTGCTCAGCAGTGCCCTGGGATGTCCCAATACCATCGCTTCTGGGAGTTTAAACAAGTGGAATGCTGCTGTGCTAGTCCTGAAGTCAAACCATGTGAGAGCCCCAGTCACGCAGGCAGGGGCTGTCTGGTGCGGCCCATTCCCCTGGACCCACTTTGTGCAGCAGGGTGTACAAATCCATCCCCTGCCTGGCCTGCCGGCCCCTAGCCAGGCCTTCATCCTAGAGCCCCAGCCATGATCACTGCTGGGCAGCTTGGGGGCCCAGGACAACTCAGGGCTGCCCAGAGGATTCAGAGGGCCCGGAGCAAAGGCGTTTGTACTCACCTGGCGGCGGTCCGGGTCTTCGGCGGCATTTCGACGCCGAGGGGCCCTTCAGTGCTGCCGAAGACATGGAGCAACTGAAGGGCCCCTCACTGCCGAAATGCCACCGAGGACCCAGACCACTGCCGGGCCAGGGCTCGTGGGGCCCTTGCGGGGCCTGGGAC
Source organism: Gopherus evgoodei (assembly GCF_007399415.2). Taxonomy (NCBI): domain Eukaryota; kingdom Metazoa; phylum Chordata; order Testudines; family Testudinidae; genus Gopherus; species Gopherus evgoodei. The sequence goes on from NC_044326.1 coordinate 2,574,176, forward strand.
AAATTGCCCCACTTGCCCCCCTCCCCCCAGCCGGCGCTGGGACAACTTCATGATTTGGGGGGCCCCAGGCAATGGAACTACCTGGGTCCCCCCCCCAAGCCAGCCGCCAGAATAGAGGGAGTGTCTGAGCCTTCAGACCCCTCTCTTCTCCCAAAAGCCTCCGGCAATTCCCTGTGAGTAAGGCCACGGCTGTCTGAGGCTGTTATTAATTATTGATAGTTACCATCACACATGTGAAAGGCCCAGCAAGGCAGGATCACCCATCGATCTGTCCTGGCTGCCTCCGTATCTAGCTAGCTGCAGCCCTCTGTCTGTCTATCTCCACCCGTCCCATCGCTCTAGGGTAGTACAGGGACTGCCGCCATTGGGACAGAGCTCTCCCCAAGCCTTCTTCGCAGCCCCTTATCCGAAGGCTCAGAGCCCACGTGAAATCCAAAGGGACCTGAAGGCCATACCAGCCCCCATCGAACTGGGCTGTTTCTAGCGGGGTCCCACAGGGATCAGTTCTTAGCCCTGCACTATTTAACATTTGTGTCAGTGACCTGGAAGAAATTAAAAAATCATCTCTGGTAAAGTTTGCAGAGGATACAACAATTGGGGGAGTGGTAAATAGTGAAGAGGACCAGTCAGTGACCCAGAGCGATCTGGATTGCTTGGTAAACTGGGTGCAAGCAAACAATATGGGTTTTAATACAGCTAAAAGTAAACATCTAGGAGCAAAGAATACAGGCCATGCTTAGAGGATGGGAGGCTCTATCCTGGGAAGCAGAGATGCTGAAAAAGATTTGGGGGTTGTTGTGGAGAATCAGCTGAACACGAGTAGTGCCCTGCAAATCTGTTGATATCCACAGACCATATTTGCGGATCTTGGATCAGATGCGGATACAAATTTTGTATCCATGCAGGGCTCTAAACATGAACTCTGTGTCCAAAACAGCTAATGCGATCCTGGAATGCATAATCGGGAATCTCAAGTAGGGGTAGAAGCTATTTGATCTCTGTATCCAGCACTAGTGTGACCGCCCCTGAAATCCTGTGTCCAGTTCTGCTGTCCACAATTCTCAAACAAGATGGATAAATTGGAAAGGTTCAGAGAAGAGCCATGAGAATGATGAAAGGATCAGAAAACTGCCCTGTAGTAAGAGACTCAAGGAACTCAGTCTATGTAGCTTAATAAAGAGAAGGTGAAGGGGTAACTTGATCACAGTCTGTAAGTACCTACATGGGGAACAGATATTTAACAATGGGCTCTTCAGTCTAGCAGAGAAAGGTCTGATACAGTCCAATGGCTAGAAGTTGAAGCTAGGCAAAGTCAGACTGGAAATAAGGATACATTTGTAACAACAGTGGATAATTAACCATTGGAACGACTTACCCAGGGGCATGGTGGATTCTCCCTCAATGGCTAGTTTTCAATCAAGATGGGCTGGTTTTCTAGGGATTATTTCAGGGCCGGTCCCTTGGTGGGCCATGCAGGAGGTCGGACTGGATGATCAGAATGGTCCCTTCTGGCCTTGGTGTCTATGAAAAGCAGCAAGTCTTGCTTAGGTAGCTGGTTTCCCAGACATGCCCCCTGCCCCCGAATTCCCTCCCAGCTCTTCGCAGGTGCACACAGCGAGGTATCTTTTCAAGCCGAGGCCCAGAAGGGGTTGGATCCTGACTAGTACTGGAGCTGGGTCCTGTGCACATAGAGACAAGACGAACTGGGCTGAGCAGAGAGGAGTGCACAGAGGGGCCTGATCCTGCGTTAACGAGATTGCTGTGCACCACCCAGTACGGTGACCAGATGTCTCGATTTTATAGGGACTGTCCCAATATTCGGGGCTTTTTCTTATATGGGCACCTGTTACCCTCCACACTCTGCCCCAATTTTTCATACTTGCTGTCTGATCACCCTACCACCCAGACCTGCTGCCAGCTAGCAGGAGGGAGGCCAACGTGGGGAACTAAGCACCTCCTTACTTTAGCATGATGAGGACCATGTTCAGATGAAACACGCCCACTCTCCACCCATGCCCCGCCCCTTTATTACACCGCTCTCCTATAAGGAAGCAAGGAGCTTGACGCTAAGGGCGATGGTGGGGGGGTCCCTCCTAGCACTTAACTTTACCGGTACCCACTTGTACCCTGCATGGGGTGGCACTGCCTGGCACACCGCACAGGGGCTGGCAGGGTCAGGGCAAGGACAAAGCCCCTTCTCTTCTATGAGCTGTGTCTCCACACCCCAAGGCTGAGTGACAGGACTGTGCTAGAGTGCCTAATGGCAAGCGGTGCCGGTGATCCAGCAGGGGGTGCTGTTCCAGTGTGGCAGCACTGAACAGTATCTTAAGCTTGGCAAGGGAGAGGCCTAGGCAGTGCCCGGCGCATAGGACGGGGCTGGGAATCCGTGTCCTGAGGCCACTGCTATCTCAGCTCTGCACCGACTCCCTGGGTGACCCAGGGCAAATCACTCAGCTGCTCTGTGCCTCAGTTTCCCCAGCTGGCGAATGCAGGTAATGATGCCGACCCCCACTGTACCGTGCTTTCAGAGATATATATAAGGACTTTATTTTATTAGTGGGTGTAGCTGTGCTTCTGGAGACACTCATGGGTGAGGCTCGGAACTGAGGCCCTGGGGCTATTAAAGATACCGAGGGACTTTCCAACTCCAGTCTGGGTAACTGCACTCTGCATCCCCCGGTGGGCTCAGCTGATTGCAGGATCCTTCTTTTCCGCTGTGTCCTGAAGTGCTGTATGGTGTTGCCCTGTGCTGTGCTACGAAAGAGCTGCCACCTTCCACCCCAGAGGTGGCTGCTCCTCAGTGGTGGGCAAAGTGCTCCTTTGCCATAACATGTAAAGTGCGTCAAGATTCTTCTTAACGAGCCAAGAGAAATGCCGCAGCTGCAGGCCCGAGACATAGACAGACACTACTTCCATTGTGGTGTCTGCGCTGTATGTATCCTCGACATCATCTCTTAGATAAAGACACTCACTAGTATGGGGTGGTTTCGGTCCTCGATCGTCTTTCCGTGGCCTGGAACAACGTAACTGATGAAGTCTTCTCTGTCAGATAGTCCTTGGTGAGTCTCTAGCCGGGCCCTGAGCCATTGTCTGAGACCCATGGATGGCTTCTGTGGAAGCTGGGAGCGGAAAAACCTATCAGATAAAACAGCAACCAGGTTAATTTACTATGTAGTGGACTGTCGAGGTGTCCCAGAATCGGTGATGGAGAAGATGGGCAATAGTTTCCTACTCAAAGTAGTGGCTTGTCCTGGATAGACTGAGAAGTCTCACGTGATGGTGCTTTTAGCTCTGCCCTTGGGGAGACGATTCTGCAGCCCAGCAGGTCGCACAGTCAGGCAGTTTCATCCTGAAGTTCAGCTTCGGTGTTCTCCAATTTTAATTTCAGCCAGTCACTCAAGGTCTACCTCTGGCTGGCTGCAGATGCGTGGACTCATCCTGCTGGTGTACCCCCTCGTGGCAGGGCATGACATGGCAAGCTCTCCTCCTGGGGTGCCCTCTGCTGACAGCTGCTCTGGCCCTGCTGTGTTCTGCTTCTTGTGACCTGGCCTGGTCACCTAGAGCCTCCACCTTTTGGAGCTACAACATCCCAACTCAGAGGAAAACTCTTCTACCCTTCCTGGGCCCAATCCTTCACAAACTCTTCCCCCCACTCCCTTTGGCCTCCGCTCCTGCGTTCCTTCCCAGCACTGCCTGCCCAGGCTCTCTCCTCCGAGATCCTGCTTCTACTGAGCCACTGGCCTTCTGCCCTTCCTCCAGCCTGGATCCATCTCCAGTCTCTGACCCCATGGCCAGCTGCCTGTGGGTTATCCTGCTCTCAGACCCACTGCAGGGTGCAGACTCCCCCTGCCACCTCAGTCCTCTCACCCTCTCTCTCTGGCCCCATCCTTATCCAAGGCCCCCTGATTCCCAACTGGTCAGGTTCAGCTGGGAGCGTAGCTAATGCATCAGGCAAGATTGAGCCTCATTCCCCTTAAAGAGCCAGCCAACCTGTGACTCTGGCCTCATCCCATAACCTCTGAGCACCTCCAAGTCATTAATGGAGTTGATCCTCACAAGCCCCCCTGGGAGGCAGGACTGTGCTATTATCTCCATTGTACAGAAACCAAGGGAAACCAAGGCACAGAGCAGCTAAGTGACTGGCCCAAGGTCAATCAGTGAGCCTGTGGCAGAGTGGGGAAATAAGCAGAGCTCTCCTGAGATTAGCAGTAAAGCCTAAGGCTCCCCCCGACCCATGAAGCAAGCTAGGGGCTCATGCCCAGATCCTTGAAGGTATTTAGATGCCTAACACCCACTGATTTAGGCATCTAAATACTTCTGAGGCTCTGGCTCAGATACTCAGGTGCTGAGCACGGTGTGAGAACCGATGTAGCATTGGTCCTGCCCCTGCTGTGTACCACACACCCTTGTTGGCTGTGATTACGTCCTGTCTTTTGTTGCCGCTACTCATATTTAGCTCTTAAAAACCCTCCTCAGATCTATCCATCTGGCTGGGTTCTTCTCTGAACTCCACCCTGCATTTCATCAGTATCCCTCTGGCACCACAGAGCCCCCAGGCACACACAACGGTGTGTTATCTGACAGCAATTTCCGCTTGCTTTGAACCTCCTCGCTGGTGGATCTCTGGCCCCAGCACAGCCGGTTCTCACCAGTGCCAATGAATCCACCCTCCCAATTTCCCCGGGAGGTTGTGGGTCGTTATCAACCAAAGCATGGACAGGTGAAGTGACTTGCCCCAGGTCACATAGGTGAAATGTGGTGGCTTATGCGACACAGGGTGTCAGGCTACTGATCTAATGGTCCCGTCTGGCCTTAAACGCTCTAAAGCAGAGGCAGACCATGGGTGAGCCATGGACCAAAGCTCAGTCTAGTTCTAATCTAGCCACAAGACGACCCCCTTCATGCACCCCCTCCCCACTTCCATGCCTGCTCAGATAACGGACCCCGGGTCGCTGGAAGTCCCTCAGGGAGTTCATTAGGTCAGCGTCCCTACGGATGGCTCCCAGAAGGATGCCATCTGAATCGTTCTCGCCATCCGCCGTGCATGACCAGTTCAGTTTCCGTGGCTGTCCATCACCCAGCTGCTGCGTGCAGGGGGAGTTCATTCTGGGGCCCTGCTGAACACGCTCTGTGTCTGCAAAGCATTAAAGGCAACAAGCAAGTGACACTAATTGAGGCTAGGAGGGCTGCCCTGCCGTTCGCGCCACGCCACATTTAAAGGCACAGGGTCCCAACTGGAAAAGCCAGGCTGGCATCCAGCGGGTTTGAAAGATGGGCACTGATATTCTTTGAATGCCTCAGTTAGCTTCTCCCTCCCTCTTTTTGCCTAAACTGCAAACACTAATCGTTCAATTGCTTAATGGTAACCCAGAGCCTTGCAATTCAACAAGCAAAGGAGCAGCTCCGGGTTCCACTGAGGGACCCCAGCGCAGCCCAGCAGAAAGGCTCTGGGTTCACACCTGCGCAACAGATCAGAGCTGTGATGCTTTTCAGGGATCCCCAAGGTGCTTGGGATGAATTGCTATCACCTGCACACTGCATGACAAAGCCAGGTCTGTGCCTGCCGGAGGATTGTGTCCAGTTCTGGGCACCACATCTCAGGAAAGATGTGGACAAATTGGAAAAAGTCCAGAAAAGAGCAACAAAAATGATTAAAGGTCTAGAAAATAGGATCTATGAGGGAAGATTGAAAAAACTGGGTTTGTTTAGTCTGCAGAAGACTGAGAGGGGACATGATAACAGTTTTCAAGTACATAAAAGGTTGTTACAAGGAGGAGGGAAAAGTTATTCTCCTTAACTTCTGAGGATAAGACAAAAAGCAACAGGTTTAAATTGCAGCAAGGGAGGTTTAGGTTGGACATTAGGAAAAACTTCCTGTCAGGGTGGTTAAGCTCTGGAATAAATTACCCAGGGAGGCTGTGGAATCTCCATCACTGGAGAATGTTTAAGAGCTGGTTGGACAAACATCTGTCAGGGATGGTCTAGATAATACTTAGTCCTGCCCTGAATGCAGGGGACTGGACTAAGTGACCTCTCGAGGTTCCTTCCAGTCTTACGATTCTATGAGATCCTCTGGATGCATCTTCCCCAGACTGCAATACAACGCTAGGCTGGATTGAGGGATGCCGAATGTTCTCCACATTGACTGAGTCAGCTCTAAGACCCACCTCACCTCAGGTGACAAGTTCCATCTCCACCCATTTTGGAAACCAATATTCTACATGTTACATAATTCTCCAGAGGTTTCCCATACGAATATCGCGCAATCAACAGGACAACCAGCGAGCACTTCGCTTTTGGGAGAGCCCACACCCGGCCTCCTGGGGGGAAATATTGAGACGATAATTGATTGCAAATGTAATAGACTTGCCAGGGCTCATCTGTGTCACAAGAGCCACAAAGCGAAAAGTGTGTTTGCACTGGGCAGGAGTTATTTAGGTTAAGGGCCAATGTGGGCATAAGAACCAATGGCTATAAACTGGCCCTCAACAAGTTTGGGCTTGAAATTAGACGAAGGTTTCTAACCATCAGAGGAGTGATGTTCGGAAACAGTCTCCCAAGGGGAGCAGTACAGACAAAAAACCTAACTGGCTTCAAGACTGAGCTTGCTGAGGGGATGGTCTGAGAAGACCAACTACATGGGCATGTAGCCGATCTGCGACTGCTAGTAGCAAATATCCCCCAGGGCCGGTGATGGGACACTGGATGGGCAGGGCTCTGAGTTACTACAGAGGATTCTTTCCCAAGGGTCTGGCTGGTGGGTCTTTGCCCAGGGGACTGACTGCTCACTGTATTTGGAGTTGGGAAGGAATTTCCCCCTGAGTCAGATTGACCTAGACTTTGGGGGTGGGGGGTTTCATCTTCCTCTGCAGCCTGGGGCACGGGTCACTTGCAGGTTTAAACTAGCGTGAATGGTGGATTCTCTGTAACTTGAAGTCTTTAAACCATGACCTGAGGACTTCAGTCACTCAGCCAGAGCTCAGGGATCTGTTATAGGAGTGGGTGGTGCGGTTCTGTGGCCTGTGATGTGCAGGAGGTCAGACCAGATGATCAAGATGGTCCCTTCTGGTCTTGAAGTCTGAGTCACCCCAGATGGTTGGGATGGGACTTCAGTGAACAAGCCTGAACTTTGGAGGTTTCTCATTCCATCAGCCTTATCCATGGTCCCATCACATCCCTGCAGCTAACAGGGTGGATTCTGCCCTTTTGGGCAACAATACCAAATGTTACACTGATTTCAGTGGGCTGCCTTGCAGATTATGGGACGACTCCAAGTGCGTAAGGGGAGAAAGATACCTTGGAGGATCTGGGCCTTAGTTTCTTAGTCGACCTTAGAGCTGGTCAGGAAATGTTTATTTCCAGCTACATTCCAGGAAAACAAAACACTTTTCATTCTTGGTGAAAATGTTCTTCAACGTTTTCATTGAAAAAGCACAAACGGGATTTCGTTTTTACCATTTTCAGCCCATTTTCTGCTGTTGAGAACACCAAGTTTATTTTATTTTCAATGCAAACTAGAAAAATGGCACCCCAAACAGGCATTTCCTGCAGCAGCCCCCAGTTGGGCCAAAAAAGCCATCTTACAAAAAAGTTTTGAAGGCCAAAGCTCTAATGAAACTCTGCTGTTTTACCAGCAGGAGGAGGATGAGAGCACCCAGACTAAGGTGATGTCTACACTTCGGGCCGCATACAGAACACGTTCACTGCGTGCCCCCTTTGCAAGGGTATAAATAGCAATATCAGTGGACCTCACCAAACTGGGGTTTGTGAACTCCTGGGGATTTGCAATATGTTACAGGGGGTTCTCGGGGAAAAATCCCCTAATGACAGACAGAACTGTCCCTAGGGACCCCAGGCAGTGCCGGGCCGGCATCCCGGAGCATCGGGGATTTCCAAGAGCTAAGCAGATCAAAGCCAGCATCTCTATCACACTGGGGAAATTTAAACTTCAAGACTCCTTATAAGAAATATAAAGGGAGGTGGATTTTTTTTAGCTGTTTTTAAAATGAAATAGGCAGCTTGTGGTGTTGTTAAAAGTATTATGAAGAACAAGTTTAAGCTTTGTTGTAAGGTGCGTTATTTGTGTGGACTGCTCAAGACCTGAATGCTTGTGTAGGAGGAACTCTGAGTTGGCTTCTTAAATCCCTTCATGCTGTTTCACATCTGATACTCCCTGATGACACCTAGGAGCCTTGTCTTCTAACAGGCTTATTCAAAGTGATAAGAGCTACGAAGTGAGATCTTAGAAGTGTTGCCGTTTTCAAAATGTAATAAAAATACTGGAATGATAAATAATAAATAACAGAGTTTAATAAGCATGTCATAAAAACAAATTTTATATTTCCAAGATTGCTGCTTTTATAATTTATACTCAGGTAAAGGAGAAAATCCCTGGGAATATTCATTTTTAGGAGACATTTTAGTGAAAGGGGTTTGCAGGTTGGTAAAGTTTGAGACCCACTGGCTTAGACCAGTAAAGACATGCCAAGTATGCATTAGCAGGTATGTCTATACGGTGCTGTACACGCCCAGCAGTGCCTTCCGTGTCTCCGCTGCTATTTTTATGGGTAGAGTTCCCTGCTGCCGGAGCCTTTCACTACCGCCTGTAGCTACACATACCTCACATGCTGCCACCAGGGTAGACAAGGCCCAGGAGAAGCTGTCCCACAAACTTTGTGGGGCAAACAGGACTCTCTTTAAATTCATGGCTGCAAACTGTCGATTTGCATGTGGCTAGAGAGAAATCCTGACCACATACCATCCCAGGCAAAAAATCAACTTGCCCTTTCCCACGATTTAATGAGCAACGATCTTTTTTTTTTTTTAAGGGAGATTTTATTCACCCATCAAACCATGTTTCTCCCCCGGAGTTTGGCCAAGCTGAGCTAGACAGCTCTGTGGTTGTAGCTACAGCTGTGGACACCGGCAATCCAACTCCAAACAGTGTGTATAGCTCACACCCGCCTCTGATCGCTACCTGCGGGGCCTGTCTCCTCTTTACTTTGGCACCACTTGCCTACCTAGTCGTGCGACACACGTCTCCCTAGACTGAACTGAACGGAGCTGTAACCCAGCTCAACGGGGCATCGTCAGTTTCCAGTTCTGCCCCTTTCATGAGCATCACAATGATTAATAATTGCCAAGCGGGGTTTTGTATCTGCATTTTCCACTTCTCGGACATGGGGGCTGAGGAACGGGGAAGTTTTGGGTCCAGGCTGCGAGGCCAGAAGGTCAGGCTGCCAGGGCAAGTGGCAGATAAATGCCCAGGGCTTATTTAACTGGAAAGGTAAAGAAACCAGATGGAGAGGGGTGGAGAGATGCACTGCACACCTGAGGAATGTGCTGAGTCAAAGCAGCATGAGGCTGATGGGGGGGTGGTTCCCTCTGGCTGGCAGGAGGAACTGGGAGATGCCCCACAAGCTGATGGGGCAAAGGGAAACTGGTTTCTCCCTCACATGCCCTATAGTTTCTGGGTGAATCTGATTCTGGTGATGGGTGCAAAGTTGTCAGCCTGTTTAAACCCACAGGAGCCTGCTCCACCACTGATCTATGGGCTCCATTCCCCAGTCAAACCTTGGCCTCCATGCCAAGACTGTTAAGAAGGGGCAGCAGCCCACTAATGAAATGCAGTTACCACTAGGGTGGAACCCGGCAGCTCACAGCAACGCTACACAACATATTGGTAGCAGGGTGCGAAGAAGAATTCAGGTCCAGAGGGATATTGGCCAGAAACCCAGGATTCACACTGCTGTTGTATACAATTCAGGGAGGATCTTGGTTTTACGCCTGATGAAGCAAGCAGCCCTCCTCGTCTGCGATAGGCACGTGGGATGGCTTTCTAGGCAGCTGAGGTCCAAGGGCCCTGTTTCCATCCCCACTCCTTTGGGCTGCAATCAGGCATTTTCTAAATGCCTTCTGCTGCTAAAGCACGCCACCGTGCCGCTGCTGGGTTTGTTTAACGAGGTGACACTGGATGCTGTTCTGCGCACACAGCATCACCTGCCTGCGGAGGAATGCCTGGCTCAGGACCTGGACATGGACCACCAGCCTCACAGGAAGTCGAGGGTGGATTGGGCCCCTCGGGGCAGCATAACACCTTCCCCACTAGGTCCCTCCTCACCCAGGCCCCGTGCTGCTCATCTGGGGCTCCTGGCTGGTCTGGTCTATGAAGCCTGGAGCCTTTGGTAACAGCCCCTCTGCCACCCTGGGTTGGGTAATGCCACCAGCGCCTGTCCAGACACCCAGAGCGAGCGGCCCTGAGTCGGACTCCCAGTCCCTCCCCAGCTCTGCCGCCGGGGCTCTGCCTGCGCTGGGGAGAGCCCTGCATGCAGGAGGCCAGAGAGGCCCCTGCTGAAGTTGCCCACATGCTGGCTGGGAGACCATGAGATCAGATGGGCACAGCAGGGGCTTGGATCCTCCAGAAGCAGCTGTCCTACCACCTGCACTGCGGTGACCCGGAGGGACAGAGGGGCCTTTATCCTCCCAGAGCAGAGACAAACCCCCCTCCCCAACGCACACATTATAATAAACCCACTTCAACCATCCCCCCCTCAACGGCCAGTCTGCTTCCCTGGGACTTGGAGGGGGGCAGGCGGCAGGGGGATCCACCCGATTCACTGTCCCTTGCTCCCCCACCCAAGCACTCTCCAGCCACATTTGACAGGGGCACAGGACCTGAACTCTCTGCTCCCATCTCAAGATGGCTTTGGGTGGGGAGCAGAGGCACTGGAGAGTGGCAGAGAGATGAGAGGGGAGAGAGGCTGGGACAGAGAGAGGGAAGGAAGCAGAAAAGGCCAGATCAGAGAAGAAAGAAAGAAAGAAAGAAAGAAAGAAAGAAAGAAAGAAAGAAAGAAAGAAAGAAAGAAAGAAAGAAAGAAAGGCAGCCTGGTACCAGCTCAGGAATCACAGAGGACCAGGACCATGAGGGATCCACCCCCACACACAGTGTCTGATCCCATCTGGGGGGGCGACCGACCCGAACCCTACAGTCTTTTCCTGACTGTTTGGCAACCTGCGTCAGGCTTGTCCTGCTGAGAGTCTCCTTGAATTGAATTGGAAAGGCAGGAAAGGGCAAAATGTATCCCTCCATCTATCCCCACCCTCCCACCCCCGTCTGTTTCTCCCTTTGGACGGGGTGACCCGTTTCCCTGCACCCCCCATATGCTGGGTGCTGGCACTAGCTGCAGCATTTTGGTCAGGGTGGAGCGACCATGTTTGGCCTCATTCTGACCCCCCTGGCTGGGGACTCTTTGACATTTTCACATCTTTTTTCAGACAGTTTTTGAATCACAGAATCAGTGGAACTCAGGGAAAGTGTCGCTCTCGAAGGATCCGTATTTTTTTGATAAACAAAAAAAGTTTTGCTGAAAATTCCCCAGCCAGCTCCAGTGAAGAGGAATTACCCAGTCCTTGAACCATGAAGCCAGGCTCGGTAAGTGCTGCGATCATGCCTGTGTATTATCGATCCTCAGGCTTCTCCAGCCAAGCATAAAATCTGCTCCTGGCAGAGCCCCTCGCTCCTCCTGCCAGCCAGCACATGAAGCAGCTACCTGACTGCTCCAAAGGAACATGCCTACATTCGACACCCTGTGTTAGAGATCCCTGGCAAAAACGCAGCCCAAAGCGGAGAGACCCCAGGCCTGCTCATCAAGGATGGTAGGAATGGGAGAGACTCAGCTGCTCCTATCTTCCCCACCACTGGCTAATCGCTCTCGCTGAGACTTTACATTCCCCCGGCTACTCCCACAATTGGTCTCTGGTGCTGGCTGCAAACTGATCTCATCACACCAGTGATTTATTAACTTATCTGCACGTGAGGGGGAAGCCAGCCCTGTGCCCCACGTCCTCCCTGCTCTGCCAGGCAGAGAATTGTTCTCTGCCTTCCTCTGTCTATTTCTGCCACGCATTGTGCCATCCTTTGCTAAATAAAGGCTGCCCCTGGCTTCACCCCAGCCCACAGCCCCAGGTCACAACACGTGGAGCCACGGGACATCTTCCCATGTGGAGGGAGGGGAAATCAGCGCCCCAAGGTGGGAGGGGGCTGCAGTGTGCAAAGCGATGAGGCAGTACAGATTTGTCTTTTCACGGGAGGAGGGAGGGAGTGCTTTGTGTGTGTGTGTATATAAGTGCACTGATGTCTTGGCAACCCAGTGCTAATGCACGTTGGCACTTCCCTCTCTGACTCAAAAGTCACTGGGCTGACCCCGGCACCGGTGCTCAGTGATCATACGCTGAACCCCGGCGCCAATGCCCCTGTGCTCCATCCGGGGGCCAGTGTGAGCCTCATGCCCGTGGGGCCGCTTGTGGGCATTAGCAAGTGCAACAAAAAGAAAAGCGAACAGGGCTGTGCTCTGTGTGTGTGTGTGTGTGTGTGTGTGTGTGTGTGTGTGTGTGTGTGTGAGAGAGAGTAAACTCCAGAGGTCACTTTGGGGCTGCATTGCACACACTCGCACAAACGTGTGCCTATTCACACACGTGTAATCGCATTCTCACACAAGTATGCATTCACCTGTGCATGCCCCCCCACACACATATGCATGCTCACAAAATCTACTCACGCACACGCATTCACAAAAGATGCATATCCACACCTGTTCACATGCTTACTGGCCCAAACACATGTGATCATGTGCACACAAGCACATACAAATATACACACTCACGTGTGCCATCTAAGACACACACAAATATACACACACACTCAGACACATGCTGGGTGAGACACACATACAGTACACACATATATAGCTGGTATCTCTCACACACACTCCTGTATGTGTTATTAACAGAGGTCTCCTGTCTTGCCAGGGCTGGGTCCTTTTCTCCCAACGGTCACACAAAACTCAACCCTGCCAGGGCACCCCTGAGAGCAGATCTTTCATCTCAGTATTGAGCCAATGAAATTCGCTCCTTTTCTCTGCAGTAAGGCTGGTACTAGCAGCACAGACCCCACCCCCCGTGTTAGTTGTCACTCTCACAACATTTCCTACAGTCCTGTTGGCCTCAGGATCAGGCCTTTTGGAGGAAGTTGTGGGGTGTATTTAATCACTCTCTGCTTTTGACTATCATTTTGCCGTTAACTCCTCCCTCTTCTTCTCTCAGTGTGGGAACTAAGCAAACGTACTCACAGGTGTGTGAAACGGATCCCATGGCCCAGCGGGGAGGAATGGCGAAATCTGTGGATTGTTGTGAGCGATTGCAAAGTCTAGGAGGTCCCCCACAACAAGGCATCCACAATTCACAGCGCGCATTGACCCTAATTATTTACACAAGTGCTGGCGAGGAGCCAGCTTCAGCTCCCCCAAGGGCAATTGTGTGCTTCCCAGCTAACACACACTCACAGAAAAAAAAGTGTGTATCTAACACAGCGCCCAGCAAACACGTCTCCTCTCTCTCTCTCACACACACACACACACACAGAACTCACATCAACATATCCAACACGCACCGACCAACCAACATGTGCAGCCGACCTGACATGCACACACACCAACAGCAAACATGCGCATCATATCTAACATACATGCATCGTAACACCCACCCCCACAAATCTGTGCTCTGGATCTCACACAACATACGCCAGGGGCAGGGAAATTTTTTGGCCTGAGGGCTGCATCAGGTTTAATGAATTGTATGGAGGGACAATTAGGGGAGGGGGTCATGGCCCAGCCCCCACTTTCTATCTCCCCCCCTCCCCCTGCCCCATCCAACCCCCCTATTCCCTGATGGCCTCTCTGTAACCCCTGCCCACCCCCTTCCTAACTGCCCCCCACACCCCTGCCTCCATTCAACCTCCTGTTTCCTGCCCCCCCCCCGCCAACCACCATCCATACCCTTGTCCACCACCCTGAACTCCCCCCGCTCCCTTAAGCACCAGGGGCTGGTGGTGCTACAGCCAGGCCATACTGCCACCACCACACAGCACAGAGCACCAGGTCAGGCCAGGCTCTGCAGCCCCACAGCATCGTACCTGCAACAGAGCAAGCGAGCTTAGGCCGCAAGGGAGGGGCTGGCCTCCCAGGCCAGGCAGGATGGTGTCCGCAGTTTGCCCATCTCTGCCATACACACATACCAAGAGCAAGGGAGGCTGTGATTGTGGGCAAAGCTCTGGGCTAGGACTCACAGAGCTACAATTCATAGAATATCAGGGCTGGAAGGGACCTCAGGAGGGGTCTAGTCCCACCCCCTGCTCAAAGCAGGGCCAATCCCCAGACAGATTTTACCCCAGTTCCCTAAATGGCCCCCTCAAGGATTGAACTCACAACCCTGGATTTAGCAGGCCAGTGCTCAAACCACTGAGCTATCCTGACTCCCTTTCCTTCTGCTGACTCCCTGGCTGACCGTGGCTGGCCCGTCTCCCTGTGCTCAGCTCCCGGTCAGCAGGGGCAGGATGATAATAATTCATCCCAGGGGACATGGTGGATTCTCTATCATTGGGGTCTCTAACCCCAGGCTGGCATCTCTTTCTGAAAAACCCACGCTGATTAAAGCCCCGGTTCTGGGCTTGAGGCAGGAAACCCGGGGCAAAGGTCTCTGGGCGCCATCCAGGAGCTCAGAGTGGCTGATTTAACTGCTAGAAGAGGAGTTAAACTGACTGAACTAACCTCGTTATCTCCTGCCTGCATATTTACACCTGCCTCTGGAAATTTCCACGCTATGCATCCGATGAAGTGGGTATTCACCCACGAAAGCTCATATTCCAGTACGTCTGTTAGTCTATACGGTGCCACAGGCCTCCTCACACTGAGTATATCTTACTCCTCGAGGAATCAATCAGTGGGACTCTGAGGAGCCAGGAGAGGGTGGCATGACAGGACCCTTCATCAGTAATTGTCCTTACACAAAACACAGAGGCAGCTTTGGCCCCTGCCCCAACGAGCTTAAATAAGGCCTCCCCCCCCCCCAAAAGCTAACCAGCTCACCCCAGGCCAGGCCCCTCACTCACTAGGGCACTGGAGCAGACATCGGTTAGCCAGTGAGAGGCTCTGGGAATCGCCCCAATCCAGACAGGCCCCCAGAATGATGCTAGCATCTCGGGTTTCCCAGGGCCACATCGCCTCGTGTCACTGACAGCTGGGACACGCTTGGCCACGGGGCCGATACGAAGTGCAGCCACAGCACCACACAACCAGATTGCTTAAGAAAGTCTGGGTGTTGGAGGCTAACGAGGGACACTCCACAGCCAAGGTTTCCTTCTGCCTCACCCACTCCTTCCGACAGCACTGAGGGGTCCAGCCAGGGCCCCCCTGGAGATCTGCAATATGCAGGACCCCCACACGCAGCGCTTCCTCTGGATCTGATGCCTCTACAGCCCTCAGGCTGGATTCACTGGTGGGCTGCACCACCTGGTAGGCTCAAGGCAGCAAGGGCCAGTTTGCAGAGCAGCAGGTATCTGGCCCTCACGCCCGTCATTGTAGCAAGCTAGATTATCCCCAGTTCAGCACCTGCAGCCACAGCCTCCCTTACGTCATCACTGAAAACAGGCCTGGGTTACAATAAACAGCCCTAGATCGGGGCTTTGCTACAAACCTGGGTGCGAGTGGGCCTGGCCAGGAAACAGACGTCCCAGCCCAGGAAAAAATCCGCATTTTGGTAAAAGAAATTTCACCTTGACAGGACGAACTATCCAACATGCCACATTTTGCACCAGAAACTTTCCACTCGGGACAAACCGAAAAGCAACTTCATAGCTCCCTGCCCACGGCCCTTGTCAATTTCACGTGCTGCCAGTTCCTGCTGCCAGACAGGCAGAAAGCCAAGGACAAACCTTCTGCAGCGCTGGAGCTGGGGGAGAATCGGAGTGGAGTATCTCCAGCTCCAGATATGGGGGTGGACTGGGAGGCAGAGAGGCAAGGCACTGGGTCTCAGCAGCCCCCAGGGAAAGGTGTGTCCGGTGAAACTGACAAGATCCTGCCAGGCAGGCAGCTGGGGAGCTATCCTTTCGGTTTTCCTTTCCAGAAAAATCCAGAATTTGGGGCAAAACTGTCATTTTCTCCAGGGAAATGTCCATTTTGCAAAAGGCGTTTTTCACTGGAAAATCACTGCGCTGAAAAATTCCCAAGCAGTTCTGGAGAGGAGGCTGCACATCGATGCACCAGCACAAGGGCAGTGCAGAGGAATAGTCTCCTTGGGTTCCTCCCTCTGGTCCAGGGGAGATGTAGTTTGTGGTTGCTTCACAGCAGCAAACAAATGACTTCGCCAAGGCCCTGTCAATTCCCTACCCCTTTTCACTCACTCACCTGCTCCAAGGAGGGGAGTCACAAACAAGCAGTAACCGCTTAGCAATCTGTGCCCAGAACCCAGGTCAAAGTAGCCCAAACAGGAGCATTTGGAAGCAGGGGAGGGGAGTTTCTTCACCTCCTTATGCCCCACTGCAGGGGTGCAGTTGAAGGAACAGTCAAACCCTTAAAGGGAAAGAGCTAAAAATAATTTTAAAACCAGGAAATACATGCAAGACTTAGATGTGTTCAGACACATGGATGTGGCAAAGTTAAAATCTGAAAATCTGCAGCTAGCAAGGGCTAAATACTAGAACTGGTTGGCATGTTGACAGAAAGCTTTGTGCTACAAAATGGCCTTCCCTCCACCCCATGCCCAATATGATTTTTTCTGCAAAAAATATTCTCAATGTTAGGAACATTTTCCATTCTTTGCAAAACAATTTAATCAACCTTTTAATCAAAACCATTATTGAAATTTCTACTTTGCTGAAAAGTGAAAAGGAAAAAGTTCCACATAGGGTTTGGAAGGTTGATAAAATAGTTCAATGAAAAAGTTGCAAAACATTTTTGCAAATTACGAATGAAACAAACAGTTTGACGTTTTGTAGCGGCACATTTTTTGACCACTGCGGCTAAGTACGAAGAAGAAGCAAGACCGTTAAAAATTATTTTTAAAGACTCCACAGAGGCTGAAGGGCTAAATATGTAAGAAGAAGATGGCGAGGTTAAACATATTTGAAATGCGATTCGGATAAATAGAATAGTAAACAAGAAAAATGAAAGAGGCTAAAATTAAAAGTGTCGTCAGAAAATGGAAATGTTAATTAGAAACAAAAACAGGAAGAAGTCAAATATTTTTTAAAATAGAGAAATAAAGGCAAGGTTTACATTTGGGTTCCAAAGGGGGGTTCCAAAGAGGATGGATCTAGACTGTTCTCAGTGGTGGCAGATGACAGAATAAGGAGTAATGGTCTCACATTGCAGTGGGGGAGGTCTAGGTTGGATATTAGGAAACACTGTTTCACTAGGAGGATGGTGAAGCAATGGAATGGGTTCCCTAGGGAGGTGGTGGAATCTCCATCCTTACAAGTTTTTAAGGTCAGGCTTGACAAAGCCCTGGCGGGGATGATTTAGTTGGGGTTGATCCTGCTTTGAGCAGGGGGTTAGGCTAGATACCTCCTGACGTCTCTTCCAACACCAATCTTCTATGATTTTATGATAATTATCTGGCCAACAAATAGGGTAGAGTTACACATAAAAAGTAATAATAATGGAGTCCTGGTCTTGCACACATGCATATGAGTAAGGGACTTACATCTCCAAACATTCATGACCATGCAAAACTTTAAGCATGTGACTAGCCCTGTTGACTTGCAGGAAGAGTGAGCCAGGAGATGTATTTTGACCCTGTAAAAAAAAAAGTTGATGAGGAAAATAAAACCTTGTTTTAGTTGAAATTCTTCTTCTAAAGTGTTCAGGTTTTCATCAAAAATCCCCACACTTTTTCAGGGGAGAGCTGGTCATTGGTTTTAGGGGAGTTGTTTTCTCAACAGAGCCCTGACAAATTTAATCGAAGTCAGGCATTTCCTGTAGGAATGTCTGTTTTGACAAAAGTGTAAAGGTTCATCAAGCAGTTCTATATGCCAACATGTGTGCGTCTGTAGGGGCAGGGCTGAGTTCACACACCTGGTGTGTCTATTCCGCAATCACGGGGTGTGATTCCAGCTTGCACAGACATCCCAGAGCTCCTCATGTACATCAGCCACGAAGCTGCGTCAGTACTTATTTCCGCACGGCCTGTCCGAGCCCACCTGGAGCCTTGGGTAATTAATCAGGTGGCTAGCCTGCCC
Source organism: Gopherus evgoodei (assembly GCF_007399415.2). Classification (NCBI taxonomy): domain Eukaryota; kingdom Metazoa; phylum Chordata; order Testudines; family Testudinidae; genus Gopherus; species Gopherus evgoodei. The sequence continues at coordinate 2,592,246 of NC_044326.1, forward strand.
TGAAGCCCAAAGTGTCCTAGCTTCACTGCGGCGACTGGTCCCTGAGCTAGCTCGGGATGTCTGCAGGAGCTTCACTCACAGGCCGTGATCGCAGCATAGACGAATCCATGGTGAGTAGCCCCGTTGCAGTCAATGGGACCAATGCATGAGCAGGAGGCTTAGCGCGATCCAGTTTTAGCCTGCATGCTGTATCCTGTTTCCCCCTCCCGGCGTCTATTCTGGACTTTCCGGGCCCCAGCCCTGCAATCAGATGCCTGTGCAGAGCCCGTCTCTCGTTAGAACTCACCTCTGCCGTGTTGTCGACAAAACACTAGGCGGTGGGTCAGCCACTGGTGCGCCTGTCTCACTGCTACCTTCTGTTGTCCCGACAACGCGTTCCATCCATCCATTATCTTTTGTCTCCTGGTTAGACTGTGAGCTCTCTGGGGCAGGGACTGGTTTTGGTTGCCTGTGGGTGCAAGCTTAGTACAATGGAGCCCCAATCCCCGGTGGATTGGGGGGTTTGGGAGCTATTGCTGTGCAAACAGCATGACTCCAGCTCTGCCTGTAGGCAAGAGATGTGCTGAGCAGACAGGGCATCAGTGTGCCCATGTCTAAAATAGGGATAATGGGGCTGATGTACCTTTGGACGGTGCTTTGAGATCCTCCAGAAAACGCAATAGGATAGTGGCAAGGTGGGTTTTTATCCTGATGACGCCCCATGATTATGCATGGCTGATATGGAATCTGAATCCCTGGGATAGGCAGTTTTCCCATCCTCATCAGGTCGTTTGCAGGAGTGAATATTTTGCGAGGGGGCTGCTAATTGGCTCTGTCTTTGGGTATGCAGTGTAGTTACAGCTGTGTCAGTCCCAGGATATAAGAGAGACAAGGTGGGGGAGGAAATATTTTTTATTGGACCAACTTCTGGTGGTGAGAGAGATGAGCTTTGGAGCCACACAGAGCTCCTCCTCGGGTCTGGGACAGGTCCCAACGTCCCGGTTAAATGCAAGGTGGGACAGATGGTTGGGTATAAGTGGTTAGTACATGTTGTAAGGAACAACAATTTGTAACTCACTAACTCCCTCTTCTTGTCCTCTGACTGCCGAGGTGTTAACAGGCCTCTCTCCCTTGAACAGTCCCTTAAAATATGTGCTCACCACATATGCTAACCCATCTGTCCCGCCTTGCATTTTGCTGTGACACGCTGAGTACCAGCCCCAGAGCGGAAGAAGAGCTGTGTGCGGCTCGAAAGCTCGCCTCTCTCACCAGTAGATGTTGGTCCAGTAAAAGATATTCCCTCGCCCCGCCCCCCTTGCCTCTCTTTCGTTGGGTGACAGTTTCCAACCAAAGGCAGTAAATCCCACGGAAGGTCGGCCCACACCCACCCAGGCATCCCTCTGGCTCCAGGGAATGTCACCCGTGATGTTTCCTAGGCTTCCCTTTGGGGTGATGACAGGCATCTCCCCGACATTTCCTAGGACACAGCCCTTCTGGAGACTGGTCCTAGGACTCGGGGTGCAACTGGCCAGCTGCACCTCTTAGAAAGTCTGCACTTTTCCATGGGGACAAAGGAGTCCCCGTAAAGGAACAAAATACTCCACTGGGGGCCAGGCTCCCTGCAGCTTCTTGCACAGATGGAGGAAACAATTCACCAGGCTCCTGCTGTGATGCTGAAGCCCAAAATTTAGTCTCTGAGCCCACAGCAGCTCTTTAACTCCTTCCTGCCTGGTGGTGGGCTCTGCCCCACCACACGGCACTTTTCCACTCAGCATGCTGCACTCAGTCCCATGGGAGACACTGGATTTTTCATGGTGGTTCTGTTCTCTCTCTCTCTGTGAAGGGGATCGATTTTGTGCTGGTGTCAGGCGCCATCTTGACAGCTCTGAGGCGGCCGGCCTTGATTTTCCACAGCATGGGGCAGCACCAGCGCAAGCCCAATGGCCTGAGCCCTGGCCTAGAGGGACTAACACTAGCTACCAAATAGAAGTTCAGCCTTGGTGGCCCATTCACGCCTTGGCCTCTCTGCTGCCCCTGCCAGTGAAAGGGCCAATCAATGCCAGTTGTGAAGGTGGTTTCCGGTGATGTGGACACACGTGCTGATGTCCTGGCTCCACTGCAGTCAATGGTAAAACCCCCATGGCCCGGAGGAATTGGACTGGTAGCCACGTAACTCAGAAGAACATAAGAGCAGCCAGACTGGGTCAGACCCATGGTCCATTAGCCCAATATCCTGTCTGCCAACAGTGGCTGGTGCGAGATTCTTCAGAGGGAATGAACAGAACAGGACAATCATCGAGTGATCCATCCCCTTGTCATCCAGTTCCAGTTTCTGGCATTAGGAGGTTTAGGGACACCCAGAGCATGGCGTTGCATCCCTGACCACCTTGGCTAATAGCCATTGATGGATCGATCCTCTATGAGCTTATCTAGGTTGTTTTTTTTTATCCCAGTTATTCTTTTGGCCTTCACAACCTCCCCTGGCAATGAATTCCACAGGTTGACTGTGCACTGTGTGAAGAAATATTTTTTTTTAATAAACTTTCTGCCTATTAATGTCATTGGGTGACCTCTGGTTCTTGTGTTATGGAAGGGGTAAATAACACTTCCTTGTTCTCCACACCAGTCATGATTTTATACACCCCTAGCATATCCCCCTTAGTCATCTCTTCTCTAAGCTGAACAGTCCCAGTCTTTGTATGGAAGCTGGGCCAGATCCTGCATCATTTTTGTTGCCCTTCTCTGAACCTTTTCCAACTCTAATACATCTTTTTGAGACAAGGTGACCAGATCTGCACACAGTATTCAAGATGTGGACGTAGTGTCGATTTATACAGTGGCATTATGGTATTTTCGGTCTCATTATGTATTCTCTCCTAATGTCTCCTATCATTCTGTTTGCTTTTTTGACTGCCATTGCACACTGAGCAGATGTTTTCAGAGAACTATCCACGAAGATGCCAAGCTCTCTCTCGAGTGCTAACAACTAAATTAGACCCCGTCATTTTGTATGTGTAGTTGGGATTATGTTTTCATTTCACATATAAGGAAATTCTCAACTCCTTGTAAATATATTGCTCTAGCTGAATCAGCGTCTTTCCATCCACTGGGCCAAACACTGTTCTCACGTACACCAGGAGTAAATCTAGAGTCACTCCAGTGGAATTAATGGAATTATCAGCAGTTGAGGCTGGAAAGTGGCCCCCAGATGATTCACCTCACTCATACCAAGCAAATTCTTCAGGAATGCACCAAACACATGGTCTGAAATCCTGGCCCTGCTGAAGCCAGTAGTAGCAAAACTCCCCTTGGCTTCTGTGGCACCAGACTTCACCCTATAGGTGTGAAGAATAGTTTGATCATAAGTGTTCGACTCTAGTAATCCACTTTTCTTCATCCCCAAATAAGGTGTTGGCAGGGCAGTTCAGTGGGTTGGGCACTAGCCTGAGCGTTTAGAGATCTGGGTTCTAATCCTGTCTCTACTACTTATCTACTGCCTAAGTCACTTGGCCTCTACTTCTCCATTCATGACCTAGGGAGAATAACAAAAGCACCTTTGTAAGTGAGATTGTCTGCTCCTGCATTCAGACAGGCAGGGTCCCAATCTAGACAGATGGAAAGGATGATGTGTGACTGTCATTACTGAAGCTGAGTGAAGGATTCCCAATGAATTATTCATTCAAACACAGCACAGATTTTATGCTACCACCACAGATATACTCAAAAGCAGTTGAATGTGCAGACAAATTTTGCCTGATGAATTGAACACATGCTGGTCTCTGAGAGTGTCCATTGACTGGTCACCTAGTCAATGGTGCTGGTTCTCTGCCTGACTGAAGGACATCAGATCTTCATGGCTATTCTTATGTATCCTGTTAATCTATTATTGCACCAAGAAAGTCAGTGGGAGTTTTGCATTTGGGGCCAGGGGTATGTGCATGACCGAAAGAGCGTTTCAGAAAGGACAGGTGAGTGCTCCCGATAAAGATCTCATTCATTCCTGTGTCTTCAAGGAGATTTTGCTTTCTGTCAGTCTTCTTGAGAAGAAACCTTTGCTCACTCAAATATTTACCAATAAAAGAGGGTTCAAATACTGAAGAAGAAAATCAGCAGGATTTAGACACAAAAACCTGACCAAAACTTCCATCTTGGCTGTACTGGCCCAAGTCAATCCATCCATCCATCCAGCTATCCATCATTTTCTATCCATCTATCCAATCAATCAATCAACCTTCCATCCAACCATCCATCATTTTCTATCCATCCATCCAATCAACCAACCATGCATTGTTTCATATCAAGCCAGTCAGCCAACCTTCCATCCATTTCTATTGCTTTGTATCCACCCATCCATTGATTTCTGTCCATACTTGCATCTATCCAACCAACCAACCGACCTCCCATCCATCCAGGCACTTACCACCAAGAACAGGCTTAGGGTTTGTTTACGTTTTTCTAACTGATTCTGTGAGAATGAGGATGCTATTGTGGAAAAGCCTTGAGTCGAGAGGTGGGATGGCTCTGATCCTTAGACTTGATCTTCCTCCTGAAAAGCCTGAGCTGCAAAGAACTGTCTCACTGACCTCTGAGCTGAGATGGCTGCTCAGGGCTGCCGGCTGTTGCCCTGAAGTCACTGAAGTAGCTAGAATGAGATTGTAAGCACCCACCCCGTCCTATGGCAGGGAGTCTCCTAGAAGAGAGAGGCATTTCTCTGGGGGCCCTCCCAGTGAGTGGCAGTTTAAATAAACAAATCCACCAGTAACCTCCTCTCTCATTGCACCAAATGATTGCCTGACAGGAGGGCTAAATCCAGCGAGGATGCAACGGCATGGACGTCAGGGGTGAATTTGATCAATCACATGAGTGAGGCACCTTCTGTGCAACTTCACAAAATGGGAAAGGTTCTGTCTAAGCAGCACCCTGTCTGTCTTGTGTTACAACACAGGCTCGCTGTCTCAGGAAGCCAGTGAAGGAGGCAGAGAATGGTTGCACTCAATTTTGCAGTGACAGAGCAGTCTGGCGGCAGCGCTCTGGATGCTCAGTATGGTAGATCTGAGACAATGGTAGAAAAGGGAATTGAAACTGTGCTGAGAAGTGAATAAGGATTTCAGCAGGGGCAGGGTGATGGGGAATTTCATGGGGGAGGTGGTGGGGGAGGTGTGGATGAGGTAGCAGGAAACTGAAAGTTCAGAAGCCAAGAATGGCTCCAAGATTGCTGTCTTTGCAAATCAAATCAGAGAGGCAGGGAGGCTGGAAAACAGGGGATCAGAGAGCAAGTAAAGTGAGCTTCAGTGGGTCAGAGTAGATGGAAAGAGGCCAGAGGGAGAGTCAAAGGAGTCACTGAGCTGGCTGTCACCCACGTGACTACAGGAAGGAAGATACATGGAGAAGAAGAGAAGGCCAGGGTTGGAGCTCTGAGGCATTCATACCAGGAAAGACAAGGGGAAGATAAAAACTTTCCATCAAGAACAGACCTAGGAGTATATTTCACTATTTCAAGCTATGAGAATGTTCTCTGCAGCTCCTGCCACTTGGAACAGACTGTAAAAAGCAACGGAGAGTCCCTGTGGCACCTTTAAGACTAGCAGATGTATTGGAGCATGAGTTTTCGTGGGTGACGAAGTGGGTATTCGTCTGATGAAGTGGGTATTCACCCACAAAAGCTCATGCTCCAATACATCTGTTAGTCTTAAAGGTGCCACAGGACTCTCTTGCTTTTTGCAGATCCAGACTAACACGGCTCCCCCTCTGATACTTGGAACAGACTGACTCTCTTGTTCATTTCAAATCTCCGCTGAAAGCACATTTTCCCTGCTCTTGATTTCTCTTCCCCTCTGCTGGTATTTCGGTCCACAAAGGGAGCTGAGATACAGTGAATGAAGCTATAAAAAGAAAGCGGTACTGGGTTGTAGCCCTTGTTAAGCTCTTTTCATGTGGGCCCAGCCCCTCCAGGCTCTGGACAGCTGTTCTTCTTTCCCATTGGAAACACAGGTAGGAGGATGCCTGCCGATGAAAGGGAAGCTTGAGAGAGGATTTAAACAAACATTTCATGCACCATGAGTTTCCCATGTCTTTGGAATAAAGCTGCAGCCTTTCATTCCTTGCCCAGAGGCAGTGGCACATTCTAGGACATTGCTTCTCCATCGCAGGAGTCTCTCTGCCCACATGAATTGCCTCTGTTATCCCAAATTACCTTTTATGCCTGTTTAGCTTTGCTGATTCATGGAGCACCTAGTGGTTAGAGCAGGGCACTGAAAGTCAGGAATCCTGGGTTCCAGTTCCAGCCCTGCCATTTACCTAGTCTGGATCTCTGTGCAGAGGTCTATGCCCCGTGCACCATGTATGCCAAGTATGGTTTAAAGACTGTGTGCTGGCCCTCTGTGAACTCAGGCACGTCTGTAACCTTGTGGGATGTCAGTTTACCCCTCCTGCCAATGAGGTTATAAGTGTCTTGGACTTCACTGCTCCTTTCAGCAGCACACCAGGGTACTAGAGTGATAGTAGGAAGTTCCTTCTTCAAAAGACAGGTCCCCTATTACTTGAGCTTGTGGAGAACCACCCCTGGCAGTACAGCACCTATGACACACAGTTAAGACATTCTCGGCCATCCAGCATTGGGCAGTGTTAACATGCAGCCCAGCCAGTTCATTACAATATTTACCTACCTCGCTGGGATGTTATTATACACGAGCTTAGGCCCTGATTTAGAAGAGCATTTAAGCATGTGCTTAAGTCTCAGTGAGTCCACGTGCCGTGAGCACAGGTTTAAGTGCTGTCCTAAATAGGGATGCTGGTTGCTGTCATGAATCAGGGACTCTGTTTGCCAAGTGCTTGGAGAGCCTCAGCTGGCAGCTACTGCAGCAACACAAAATCTCTTGACGCCTGGATTTTCATGGGCAGTGGGGGAGATGGATCAGGAAGTCCCAAGCACAGCTTTGCATTTTCGGATTTTCTAAGCACCAAAGAGAACAAAGCAAAATACCAAGACTAGAAAGGGGGTTGCTGCGGGGGGCAGGGGGGATATCAACAGAGAAATCAGCACCATAGAGTGAGTTTAATTGGTTTGGTGGGTGAAAACAAAACCCCTGTTTGCTCAGGAGGTTCAAGGCAAGGCACTTTACCTCGCAGGGCACCAAATCGGTAACGAAGTGATGGGGAAATCAAAGGCAAGTGTGAACTTCTCCAGAACAACAGCACATTTCCATCGAAAGGTCTCCCCCGCCAATAACTCCCCCCTCCCTGATTCAGCCCAACGAGGCCGAAAAGTTTTTCTCTGCATCTCATTGGGGACTTGGCTTCTAGCATTCGCACTTCTGGAGAACCCAAGTGTGAATAATGTGGCAATTCCATCAGAGAAAGGCAAACATGGCCATGCTTTCCCTTTCCCTCTCTCTCTTGCTCGCTCTCTCTCTCCCCTCCCCTCCCCTCCCCTCCCCCCCTTTCCATTCAAGATCTTTATGTATTTGACGGATTTTTTTCCTCTTCTTCTTCTTGCTGAATTCCCTCCCCGCTCTCAAGTGAAGCCCAGTGCTGGGATTTCAGGAAATGTTAAATGCTGCAAGTCAGAGGTAGCAGGTTGTGCTCTGGCCCAGGGGCAGTTCATAGGGTTACTACAATAGGAAGAGAGAATAGCAGAATGAGGGGTAGCGCAGGATTTTGCCTTATGCAAACATGTGTGTGTACACATGTGTGTACACGTGCGTGTATACGTGGGTGTACGTGTGTGTATTTGCGCATCCGTGCGTCCTCTACCGGCTGGAATCAGAACTTCACAACTGTGCATCAGGGGGTCTGCACAGTCACCCGAGAGGGGACCGGATTGATTTTGGAGCAGGAGGGTCTAACTCCTACCCGAGCTGTTTCTGTAAAGTTCCTAGTGGCTTTGGAGAACAACATTGCAACAACCGTGATGTGCTAAAAGACCACGGATTTGTTACGTTACTTAGGAGCCCAAAATGGCCCAAGCTTTGAATCCAGAGTCAAACTTCCCCACCATTTGGGGTCCTTTGTGTCTGGGGTTCTGGCTTGGGTCCGGTTCTAAAAGCAAATCAAATTAACCATCAAATGTGTCTCTGAAGCCTGCTATGGTCCTTAACATGCAAAGATAACAATCCCCAAAGCCAATAAAACACCCCGTGTACCACACAGCACATCTGTCACACATACCAGCACACACACCATATACCACACAGCACATCCATTACACGTACCAGCACACACAGCATACACACACACACACCATGTACCACACAACACATCCAACATGCGCATGCATGCACGCATACCTACCAGCACACACACACCCCATGTACCACATAGCACATCCATTACAAGTACCACCACACACAGCATACACACACACACACCATGTACCACACAACACATCCAACATGCGCACGCATGCACGCATATCTACCAGCACACACGCACCACACACCACATCCAATACACACACACACACACACACCACATCCAACACACATCCACACATACCACACATACCACCACACACACACATCCAGCACACACACACCACACGTACCCCCGCACACACACCACAGCCAGCACACACACACCACACATACCACCACACACCCACTACATCCAGCACATACACACCACACGAACCACCACAAACCACAGCCAGCACACACACACAGGTATGAGATACCACATACCAAATCCCCCATGTATCACACACCAAATCCAGTGTGTGTTCACACACCCCATGTACCACCCCATCCAGCACACACACAAACTCAAAAAGAACTAGATAAATTCATGGAGGACAGGTCCATCAATGGCTATTAGCCAGGATGGACAGGAATGGTGTTCCTAGCCTCTGTTTGCCAGAAGCTGGGAATGGGCGAAAGGGGATGGATCACTTGGTGATTCCCTGTTTTGTTCACTCCCTCTGGGGCACCTGGCACTGGCCACTGCTGGCAGACAGGACACTGGGCTAGATGGACCTTTGGTCTGACCCAGTCTGGCTGTTCTAATGTCCTTATGTTCTTAAACACATGCAGTTTCTCTCGTACACATCCCGTACCCCACCCTCCTTATGTACCACGCACACACACACATACTGTGAGTGCGCTCACCAACAAACCCAGCCCCCATGGTCACATCAACCCACACGTGCACCCAAACACAGGGGCACCTGCTGCTCATACACCCTCCACGTATGTTCACATGTGGGCACCCCCCATGCACACAAGCAACTCACCATCAACTTGGCCGAGGCCAAGAGCAAACTTTTGTGGACGTCCCAGGAAATGTGCAGAGCGCGGCCGGGGCTGCAATTCCTTATGCATCCCTGCTCTAACATGGCCTGACAGGCCAGTTCATTTGGTACCTCACACATAAGTGATCTGAACTGCCTGCTATTTTAGTTGATGATAATTTGCTCTGTGTTTGGCTACGGTTCACAGTCCGGTCAGCCTTGCCTGATACTATATTCCCGTTTGTTCCAGTAAAGGTTTTCCTGTCAGCTCCTCTTAAGCTCGATGTGCTTTCTGAACTGTGAATGCACCGCAGTCTGGGACCGGCACAAGTGAGCTTGCTGCCTTTTGCCAGGTCTGCACTTGCCAGCACTAGGATGTGGAAGGGAGGACCAGAAGGGAAGGGGGAATACTCCATCTCTGAGCGGGGGAAGGGAAAGCATCCGTGGAAAGGAAGCAATGCAATGGAGAGATTCTGTCCTAGCCGGGTGATCCTGATCTCAGTGCACTGGTGTAAATCCAGAGTCACACACCGCCACGCAGATCCATACGTGCCCAGTAAAATCAACACCAGCACCATGGTTTCCCGTCCCAGCGTACCTCTGTTCACCCCAAACTGGTCGTGAAATGAGACTTCTTTGGCAGGCCCATCGCATTCGAAGGAGCAAGGATCTCCCAAGACATGAAGCTCTAAATAACATCCCAAGCTTTTCACTCAAAGCCAGAAACCCTTGCGGGCTCGTGGAAGATGAGTGGTGAGCCTGGCAGAAGGACGATAGCATCCCGAACAAACGCCACCCCTAGGACCCAGCGGAAGAGGCCAGTGGTTTTCACTCCCATGGGAAATGTAGCCCCACTTTGAACCACAGCCACACGCCACACAGCAGATACCAGTGGGGACCAAGGCCCAGTCCTAGACATGGAGGAGGAAATGGACTTCGCGCTTGGGAACACCTCGCCAACCAGCGTCCCAAATGATCCCGTCCTGATGGTATCTCTGCCGTCTTCTCCGCTCTACTGGAAGCAGCCAAATGGATCATCAGCCTAGACTTGGGTAACTAAGGTTGTTTGTAAGCCACATGAAAGAAGAAGACCACTGCAGTTACTCCAGATTGACACCAGTTCCCCATCTGACCCTAAATCTTTCTAGGTCTGGGTTACAGGAAATCTCCATGTTTGATTGTTTCAATGAACTGACTACCCAAAGGGCAGAGTGGAGTAACATTATTGAGCAGGCAGAGTACATTTTAGAGAGGAAGCGACTAGACCAAGGTTACACCGAGTTAGTGGCAAAGATGAGGAGAGAACTGGAGGAAGCCTGGCTGTCAGTTCTCTGCCCTAACCCACTAGACCCCTGCTTCCCTTCCACAGCCAGGAATAAACCCAGCCACGCAGTCTCCTCTGCGCTAATCACTATCCCCCAAGCTTTACTTTAGAGCTGGGACCAGAACCCAGGCAGGAGTCCTAAGTCCCAGTTTTCTGCTTTGACCACTAGGTATTACTCCCCTTCCAGAGCCAGGAACAGAACCCATGAGTGCTAACCGAGAGTTCCCACTTCCAGTCCACCGCATCATACTCCTGCTGCATCATTTACTTTAAAAATACCCTTTCCTTGTTCCACTGTAGCCTTCTCCATCCTCAGGCTGCCACACCTGCATAGTGCCCCAGAATGCATACTCTGGTGGTGTCACTACCCAGAACCCCTGCTGGAGTGTAGCGCTGGGCCAGGCAAACTTCCCTCCCTGGGGCAGGGCTTTGCTGTGTGGAGTTCATCCCCTCCGATTCCAAGGAGGAGAGAATAATTGCTTTAGAAAATCAGGCACAGCCCAGCCAGGTAGCCCCCAAACACCCTGCCTCAGCTGGCTCCACCAGGCTGGCTTGGGGATGCAATAGGGGGTGGCATCCAGAGAGCGAGGCTGCGCTGTGTGCCTGCGGGAGAAGGAACCTGATTACAGCGGAAGTCAGTGACCCTGCAAAACCACCCTCACCCCTGCTGCTTGGGGCTTCTCCCCCCGCGGTTAGCCCCTGAAGCCACCTCGGAAAGGAGAGCGTTCAGACGCTGCACAGATTGAGCCATGCAGGTGGATCACAAGTTCCGTTCCCACCCAGCCCCGCACCCCACTGCAGCATGGTGCGCTGGGCGCAGCTAATGCAGGGCGGGTGAGATGCAGCCCCCGCTGTCTCCCTGGCTCCTCTGGAAGGACACAATTCCCAGAATCCCAGTGCCATTAAGAAGCCGAGCCATGGTGCTAAGGCCTCTGGGATCTTTTAGCACAGCTTGAATGAGAGGGGCAGGCCACTGCAAGGCCGGGACCCTGGTGGCTCCAACGCTGGCCTTGAGCTGGGGCAGCAGGGATTTCGAGGGGAGAGGTGCCTGGCTGAACAGATCACATCTCGCTGCGCTTAGCCTTTAGTCTTCTCCTGGTGTTAAAAATAGAAATCAGCTTTTAGAACATTACTTAGCAGCCTGGACTTGCTAGATTCCCAGCATGCTCCTGGTGAGACTATAGAGCGATAACCCCAAACTTGAGAGCAACAGCCCAGATAGAGCTCGATCCTCCATACTCACCCACAACCTGGGCTAAATGGCACTCTCCATTAGCTGCTGACAGTATAGGGTCCATGACACACAGGAAAGCAGTTTGGCTTCCATCCTGCAGAGGTCATTACAGTTGTCTAGCAGGTATATTTAAAATGACATCAGGCTCCATGGGGCTGTTAGTATCATGCTCGCCTGAGCCTGTAGGTTGTCCTGATGCAAGCCCACTCTGCCCCTCTGCTTGGCTTTGAAAACATTCAGCTGCCATCTGGAGTAGGTGCATGTTAAAGGCCCCATGGCACTTCCTGTAAAGAGCAGGGGCTAACTCTGCCCTCTAGGTGCTACACTGTGGGGCTGAGAATTAAGATCTTGTCTACACACAGAGAGTCGAACTGTTCCTACAAATGGTGTGAAGATAAACTGGTGCTGGCCCCTGTGCGGATGCTCTATGTTCGGCCTGAGTGTGGATTCTTTCCGTTTAGCTGAATTAGGATCCAGGGCTGACTAAGCAGAAATCAGAGCATCCACCCAGGCAAGTCCACTGGTTTAACTAAGCCGGGTGGGTCAGGCATGTATGTAGACAAGGCCTGGGAGTTTGGGGCTCAACACCCAACTCTGCCACTGGCTCACTGCATAACCTCGGGCAAGTCACTGAACCGGGATGTGCCTCAGTTTCCCTGTCTGGGAAACTGAAATTAATCTGCCCAAGGCTTGGCTAATTAAGGGCTTGCTTGTTACTGGAGCGTCCACACTGCGTGAGGGGCAGCATGCAGCACACCAGGGAGGCATGCTGGCCCTGAAGCCGGTTAGGGAGGGGAGAGTGGCTCTGAAGTATCCCCACAAGTTCAGAATCTGCTATTGGTCCCTTCTGCAGTAGCCGAGCGCCGCTGACCTATGCATTGGGATGGGGAGGGGGGAGAGTCACGGCTCTGCCCACTTCCAGCTGCTGCACATACACCCCCTCCCTCCACCGCCAGCATTCAGACCCGCTCCATTGCTGGCTTCCTCTCAGCTCAGTGCCTCCTGGGCATGTCCCTGATTAGCTCTGCGCCACTGTGAGCTTTAGTACACCCCCGCTCCGCCTCTCCTTTATCGTCACTGATATTATCACCCTTTTTCTTGTTGGGTTCGTTTTTCCCTACCCCTGGGTCATTAGCTTCCATTTCGCCAACACCGGGCTGCACAAACCACTTATCTGCCCATGTTCCCTGTTCATTCGGTTGTCGCTGTCAGCCCTGCTGCCGTCTCCTGTGCGTCGACTGCCCCCTAGTTTTCCACATGATGTCGAGAATGATTGTTTTGGGCCAAGCCGGCTGCATCGTGCCCAGGGCCCGCCCCCACCCCATGCACGCACAGCAGAGTGCTGGCTGGGTCAGAGGCCCACAGGGAGATCTCGGAGGTGGGTCGTGTGGGCTGCTGCTGGGGGAGACCAGCCAGTGGATCTAAACAGCCTCACCACCCAAACACGCACGCCATAAATTCCATTGCTGGGCAACGACAGACCTAGCACGCCACCGATTCAGAGTCGCTGACCTCAAAGCCAGAAGGGACCATCAGGATTGTCCATTCTGACCTCCTGCATTGCGCAAGTCAAAGGAGCCAACCAGTGATTCCTGTCTCAAGTCCATACCTGGTGGGTGAGCCAGAGCTGGTAGATGATACTTTTCTAAGGAAATCCAATGTTGATTTGATGATGGAGGAGACTCCACCACAGACCACGGTAAATTGTTGTACTGGTGAATTATCCTCACTGTTAAAAATGAACTTTTTTCCTAGCCTGACTGTGTCTCGTTTCAGCATCCAGCCATTGGATCTTCTTCTGCCTTTTGCTAAATTAAAGAGTCTTCTTCAGCTAAATATCGTCTTCCCATGCAGGTATTTATAGACAGCAAGCAAGTCACCCCTTAACCTTCTCTTGGGTAAGCTAAAGAGATTGGCTCTGTAGTCTCTCACTGTAAAGCAGGTTTTCCAGGTCTCAGATCATTCCTGGAGCCCTTTGCTGAATCCCTTCCAATTTTTCAACACCTCTCCACCCCCATGTGCTCTGCAAATTCCTCCAATCTCTTGTCATTGCAGCAACACTCCTGAGACCAAGCAGAAGTTTCACAGCAGCAGGGCAAGAACTCAGATCCTCCTGTTTTAAAAGTCACTTGCATCAAAGTAGAATCACCATGGTTAATTAGCTGTATAAGGCTCATGATACACAGCTGAGCCTTTTCTGAGTCCATCCATTAGAGGGCAGTGGTATAGGGTTACAGAATGAGGCATTCTCTTCTGTGAATGATGTGTTCAAAGATCATCGCCACATAGATTTCGGATCAGGGAGGGAGTCATTCCGCCTTCTAGACAGCTGTCAGGAGAAGGACAATAAAATCAGGCATCTCAGCACCAAAAAGACGTATAGGGCTTGGAGAGAAGGTGGGCAGATGCCGGAGGGATGGAGGGTGAAATGACCCTCTTTTCACTCCCTTTGCAGAGGTGTAGATGAGAAGACGAGGCTGAAGACAGCAAGTGAGTCCCATGGGTCAAACACTGGATCCAAGCCTCCCTGAACTAAGAGTCAGTTGGGATGCTGGGAAGGCGGGAGCCTGTCTCTAAGGGTACATCCACCCTGCAGCTGGGAGGTGTAATCTCCAGCTAGGGTAGATGCACACACACAAGCTCTGCTTGAGCAGGTGCACTGAAAATAACAAGTGTGTGGTTGCAGCGGCAGTGGTACAGGTGGCTCGGGCTAGCTATCCAAGTCCAACCCCATCCGAGATCCTAGCTACGTACTTAGGGGGCTGCTGCTATTTTTAGCACACCAGCTTGAGCAGAGCTAGCGTGTGTCTGTCATGTGAGCTGGGAATGACCCCTTCCGGGTGCAGTGTAGATGTCCCCTCAATGGAGCTGGGCAAAGGAAAATGCAGGAGGAAGATCAGAACGTGTTGGTATATAGAATATGTAAGGGAAGCCATTGGGACATTTCACACTGGATTGGACAGAGCCCTGGACAATGCGCTGTGGGGAAAACCCTGGCCCCTCAAGAGCAAACTAGGTCTGTGGTATGAAGATCTGTTCTAGTTCTCATGTCTGCGAAAGGCCCTAGGGAGCAGGAATCTTTCCCAACCCACTCAGACACGCTCCACTCCCTGCGTTGAGTCCAGACTCATCTCCTTGCCTGGGCTTTCATTAATACAGAAATTAACAATGAGACAATATAAAGGCCAGTTCAGGTCTGATCTCCAAACAGGGCTGCTCCTAAGGGCTCCTCCTTCAAGGCTGCTCAGCCCACACCCTAGATCCTGTTTCCCTAGACAGCCCCTTCTATCTCCCTTATATTCAGGAGAGGTAACAAGTCACCTGCTTCAATGAGAGTAGAACTCCTTAGCTCTTTCTCCACAGGATCAGCACCTGCTAAGGTAACCCACTGGTCAGCGTGTGTTACACGTCCCCCTCTGTGCCTGATCTCAAGGAGATGCAAGTCTGTTACAGAGCCCAGCTACAACATCTGGCTCTTTAGCTCAACTCATAGAGATTGATGCTTTTAGATCTGGGGATCCTTGGTGTCAGCCCTCACACAACCCAACTCTGCCAACCTGGTACCTCCCTGTACCTAGAGACTCTCCTATCTACAAAGACAGGGAGCTGCTCCTGTCGGAGGGGCTGGCAGAGTGGTCATGGCCAGAGCTCTTGATCCCCACAGGTTTCCCAGAGCTGAGTCCCTTAGATTCCCTCCAGATTCCTCAGGGAGATCTGACCCGCTGGACCACGTCAAGATTAGCACTGGGTGTCTCCGTCACCGTTCAGCTCAGCCCCGCGCTGTGAGGTCAGCACCCAACAGACTGAGCTGGACGCCAGATTAGTTCTGCTTGACCCCAGATTAGGTTTGGGTTTGTTTTTTGGAAACTGGAAAGCAAAGGATTGTGAGCAGCTTAAAAACACTCACGCTCTGTGGGCCAAATTCTATCTTCAGCTGCACCTGATTTACACCCACGTCACGCCATCGTTTTGGTTGGGAATGACTCTACATCTGCATCGGAGTGACTGAGAGTGAAATCTGGCCCCATGTGTGCACAGTGCAACCCACCTGCCTGCAGGGAGCTCTCTCTTTAAGGGATCTCTTTGGAGGGGGTTGGAATGGGGTGTGTCTGGGTCACTGGTTTTGTTTGTTTGTTTGTTTTTTAAATAGTGGGGGTTTTTTATTACAATGGATGGTACAAAATTCAGTTTAGTCAGAGACCAAATCCCAGATTCCTCAGGTTCATCTTTCTTCTCCTCAGCAGGGGCAGCACCCCCAGAAGGCGCAGCACCCCCAGAAGGCGCAGCAGCGGCTGGAGCACCACCAGCTCCTACATTACAGATCAGGCTTCCAGTGTCAGTGTCAGCCAGAGCCTTTGCGAACAGGCCCGGCCAGAAAGGTTCAACATTTACTCCAGCTGCTTTAATAAGTGCATTAATTTTGTCCTCCATGACGGTGATTTCGTCGTCGTGCAGGATGAGCTAGGCAGATGCACTATTAGCACTCCACACCCAGACGTCTCCGGATTTTGGAATAGGGTGTGAAGAATTTGGGCCTGGAGGGTACATAGTCAGGGCAGCCGCTTTACAAAAGGCCGGGAGAAGCTGAGCCCGGGAGCGGAAAGCTGCCTGCTTTGTCTTGACTCTGGAGCATGTTGTGGCAGGGTTGCGTTTTTTTTGTTTTAAATCTATTTACTTAACTGAGCGTAAGCTGTCCAGAAGAGTATCCCTGATGAGGCCACGGCACGCCTGGAGCTTTGTGACTTTGTCCTCACTCACAACCATTTCAGATTTGGGGACAACTTATATCTTCAAGTCAGCAGCACTGCTATGGGTCCCCGTGTGGCCCCACAGTAGGCCAACATTTTTATGGCTGACTTAGCACAACGCTTCCTCAGCTCTCATCCCCTAATGCCCTTCCTCTACTTGCGCTACATTGATGACATCATGATCATGGGAAGGAGGCCACTGAAGAATTCCACCTGGATTTCAAATATTTCCACCCCACTAACAATCTCAGCCTGGACCAGTCCACACAAGAGATCAACTTCCTGGATGCTACAGTGCTAGTAAGCGATGGTCACATAAATACCACCCTACACTGGAAACCTACTGACCGATACTTACTTACATGCCTCCAGCTTCCATCCAGGACACACCACACGATCCATTGTCTACAGCCAAGCCTTAAGATACAACTGCATTTGCTCCAACCCCTCAAACAGAGACAAACACCTACAAGGTGGGGGAGGGATAGCTCAGTGGTTTGAGCATTGGCCTGCTAAACCCAGGGTTATGAGCTCAATCCTTGAGGGGGCCATTTAGGGATTGGGAGCAATAATCTGTCTGGGGATTGGTCCTGCTTTGAGCAGGGGGTTGGACTAGATACCTCCTAAGGTCCCTTCCAACCCTGATAGTCTATGATTAAGATCTTTATCAAATATTCTTAAAACTACAATACCCACCTGGAGAAGTAAGGAAACAGAGCAAGACAAGTACCCAGAAGTTACCTACTACAGGACAGGCCCAACAAGGAAAATAACAGAACACCACTGGCCATTACATACAGCCCCCAGCTAAAACCTCTCCAGCACATCATCAACGATCTACAAACAGTCCTGGAAAATGATCCCACACTCTCACATACCTTGGGAGGCAGGCCAGTCCTTGCTTACAGACAGTACCTCAACCTGAAGCAGCTACACACCACAGAAACACCAACCCAGGAACCAATCCCTGTAATAAACCTCGTTGCCTACTCTGTCCCCATATCTACTCTAGCAACACCATCAGAGGACCCAGCCACACCAGCAAGGGCTCATCTACTAATGCGATATGTGCCAGCAATGCCCTTCTGCCATGTACATTGGACAAACTGGATAGTCTCTACGTAAAAGAATAAATGGACACAAATTGGACATCAGAACTGGTAACATACAAAAGCCAGTAGGAGAACACTTCAATCTCCCTGGACATTCTATAACAGATTTAAAAGTAGCCATTCTTGAACCAAAAAAAACCCTTCAGAAACAGACTTCAAAGAGAAACTGCAGAACTAAAATTCATTAGCAATTTAACACCATTAATTTGGGCTTGAATAGGGACTGGGAGTGGCTGGCTCATTACAAAAGCAGCTTTGCCTCTCCTGGAATTGACACCTCCTCATCTGTTATTGGGAGTGGACCACATCCACCCTGATCGAATTGGCCCTGTCAATACTGGTTCTCCACTGGTGAGATAACTCCCTTCTCTTCATGTGTTAGTATAATAATGCCTGTATCTGTAATTTTCACTCCATGCATCTGAAGAAGTGGGGTTTTCACCCATGAAAGTTTATGCCCAAATAAATCTGAGAGTCTTTAAGGTACCACCGGACTCCTCGTTGTTTTTGTGGATACAGACTAACACGGCTACCCTCTGATACTTAACTGAGTGGCTGGTTAATTGGTTAGCTGACTGGCCAGCAGAGTGATGTCAGCAGAGAATTCCAGCTGAAAATTTCTACAAGTGGAGAGAAGATGTTGCTTTTGACCATATCAATTTGGTGATCAAAGACTCTGAGATTCAGGTGAACTCAACCTAAGTTCTTGGGAACTCCTGAGTTTCTTCTCACTGCCCTTCTGTGGGGACTGGCCTGATAAGATTTAATCTGTCTTCTTTCTTTATGTTTAACTGTGAAGATAATGTTTACTTTATAAGCCACAGACTCGTTATGTTGTAAAAATTAAGTTGTGGTTATTAGTACTATTATTTCTTGTGTTTTTCTCATAAGATTTTATAAAGTTGGTATTTAAGAATTCAGTTCATTCCTTTTGGTTTTTGGAACCTGAACATGGGGAAGTTGCCCCTGCGCGATCCTTGCTGCAAATCCTCAGTGACTGAATCCTGGGTGTCCGGTCTAGGGGAGTTGGGTTTTTAGGCACAGAAGACGGGCAATGATGTAAACTCTAGCCCACCACAGGTTACAGTAGTACTGAGCCATTCAACTCTCAGATAATGCTCATTCTAACTACTTGTTCCTATCGTTTCCACCCCCACCTGCCCTCAAAGGAAGAATACAGGTAAAGCTACAGGACTGTTGACAGAGATGGTGTCCCTAGCCTCTGTTTGCCAGAAGCTGGGAATGGGCGACAGGGGGTGGATCACTTGATGATTCCCTGCTCTGTTCATTCCCTCTAGGGCACCTGGCATTGGCCACTGTCGGCAGACAGGACACTGGGCTGGATGGGCCTTTGGTCTGACTGAGTGTGGCCGTTCTTCTGTTGACAGACTTTTGTCCTCGTATAAGTAAGCACAATTCCTACTCAAATCAGTGGTGGGTTTGTGCATGAAGCTAAGGCACCATAACATTTCCAGCCCTGGTCCCTGGGAATATTTAGTCCCCTCTGTGGTTCAGTACAACCTGACACACAGCACACCGCGGTCTGAATTCTAGCAGAAGGAAAATGTGCATGTAGTCTCAGTGAGTGAAGCCCCAGAGTGATAAGCTGGATTGGTGGCTAAAATGAAGGGTTAGACAACAGGACTCCTGGGTTCTATTTCTGGCCCTGCCTCAGTTTCCCCTCTCTAAAACGAGGACAATAATACTTACTCATCTCCCAAGGGTGAGCATTGAGGTTTGATTCACTATAGTCTGCAAAGTGCCTTGCATGGAAGGTGCTAGGGCTGGATAACTAGTGTGAGCCCCTAGAGGTTGCCTTTAACAAACGTGAAAGCAGACAATTCTGGGGCGGAGACAAGCAACCTGTGGTTGCTGGTGGTACCATAAAGCGGAGATTATTTACAGCATCTCCAAAGAGCCCTCAGCATGTAACCATCTGACCTAAATGGATTCCCACGTGTGGTTTTTAGGATCATTCAGTACATTAATAACGCATAAATCCCTGGCTGCAATAGCATTTAACATGCATCTTTTCAGAAACTTTACTCTCAGACAGAAGGAGAAAATCACACACACACACACACACAGCTAAACACCCACACACAGCGCACAAAGAATGCCAAAGCAAATCTCCTGTCTGCATGAGCAATTGCGTTGCACAAAACAAAGCAACATGTAAGAGCAGGTTAGACAAACACCTGTCAGGGATGGTCTAGTTAATCCTTAGTCCTGCCAGGAGGGCAGGGGCGGGACTAGGTGACCTCTCGAGGTCCCTTCCAGCCCTGTGATTCTGTGATCTCTCTCTTCAGTGGGCTACTCCACTCTCAGGGGGCTGGTAAATTAAACACACCACACTGAACTATTGGTATCTACTCCTGACATCCCAGAGTGAAAGAAAGAATCATAGAAGTGTAGGACTGGAAGGGACCTCAAGGGGTCATCTAGTCCAGTCCCCTGCACTCAAGGCAGGACTAAGGATTATCTAGACCAGTGGTTCTCAACCTATTTCCCATTGTGGGCCGCATATGCAGCTCTCTGTGTGTTATGTGGGCTGAATCCACACAATATATATTTACTACTGTATGGCCCTGAGGATGTCACATGGCCTGCAGCTGTGTGCTGATTGGGCTGCAAGTGGCTTGCAGGCCGTGGCTTGAGAACCACTGACCTAAACCAATCCTAAAAGGTGTTTGTCCAACCTGCTCTTAAAAATCCCCAGTGATGGAGATTCCACAACCTCCCTGGGCAATTTATTCCAGTGCTTAACCACTCTGACAGTTAGGAAGTTTTTCCTAATGTCCAACCTAAACCTTCCTTGCTGCAATTTAAGCCCATTGCTTCTTGTCCTGTCCTCAGAGGTTAAGGAGAACAATTTATCACCCTCCTCCTTGTAACAACCTTTTATTTACTTGAAAACAGTTATCATGTCCCCTCTCAGTCTTCTCTTCTCCAGACTAATCAAACCCAATTTTTTCAATCTTCCCTCATAGCTCATGTTTTCTAGACCTTTCACCATTTTTGTTGCTCTTCTCTGGACTTTCTCCAATTTGTCCACATCCTTCCTGAAATGTGGCGCCCAGAACTGGACACAATACTCCAGTTGAGGCCTTATCAGTGAGGGCTTGTCTACATCAGAAAGTTGCAGCGCTGGTGAGGGAGTTACAGCGCTGCAACTTTGAAGGTGTACACATCTGCAGGGCATCACCAGCGCTGCAACTCCCTGTTTGCAGCGCTGGCCGTACTCCCGTTTTGTCTCGGGTGTAGAGGATCCAGCGCTGGTGATCCAGCGCTGGTAATCCAATGTAAACACTTACCAGCGCTTTTCTTGACCTCCGTGGAAGGAGGAAGCCTCTGGTAATCAAGCTGGTCTCCTTCCCCAGCTTGCTCTCGCGTTCCCGGAACCCCGAGCAAGCAGGTCTCCTTCCCTGCGGTTTGCAGGGGGGTTCGGGAACGCGAGAGCAAACCGGGAAAGGAGACCAGCTTCGCCGCGGTTTGCTCTCCCGTTCCCCGAGCAAGCAGGTCTCCTTCCCTGCGGTTTGCAGGGTGGCTCCGGGAACGCGAGAGCAAACCGCGGCGAAGGGGGTCTCCTTTTCCGGTTTGCTCTCTAGTTCCCGGAGCCCCGAGCAAGCAGGTCTCCTTCCCTGCGGTTTGCTGGGTGGCTCCGGGAACGCGAGAGCAAACCGGGAAAGGAGACCAGCTGCGCGCGGTTTGCTCTCCCGTTCCCCGAGCAAGCAGGTCTCCTTCCCTGCGGTTTGCAGGGTGGTTCGGGGAACGCGAGAGCACACCGCGGCGAAGCGGGTCTCCTTTCCCGGTTTGCTCTCTCGTTCCCGGAACCCCGAGCAAGCAGGTCTACTTCCCTGCGGTTTGCAGGGGCTCCGGGAATGCGAGAGCAAACCGCAGCGAAGCTGGTCTCCTTCCCCGGTTTGCTCTCTAGTTCCCGGAGCCCCGAGCAAGCAGGTCTCCTTCCCTGCGGTTTGCAGGGGGTTCGGGAACGCGAGAGCAAACCGCGGCGAAGCTGGTCTCCTTTCCCGGTTTGCTCTCGCGTTCCCGGAACCCCCCTTGAAGCCGCCCAACAGCGCTGCAGCGTGGCCACATCTAACACCACTTGCAGCGCTGGTTGCTGTAAGTGTGGCCACTCTGCAGCGCTGGCCCTATACAGCTGTACTAATACAGCTGTAACAACCAGCGCTGCAAAATTTTAGATGTAGACATGGCCTGATGAACAGAGTGGAATAGTTACTACTCATGTCTTGCTTACAACACTCCTGCTAATACAGCCCAGAATGATGTTCACTTTTTCTGCAACACGGTTACACTGTTGACTCACATTTAGCTTGTGATCCACTATGACCCCCCAGATCCCGTTCTGCAGTGCCCCTTCCTAGGCAGTCATTTCCATTTGTATGTGTGCAACTGATTGTTCCTGCATAAGTGGAGGACTTTGCATTTGTCCTGCGGGTGTGAAGGGAGGTCAGACGCAGGGCTCTGAGTGCACGTTGTCAAATCCAGCTCAGACACTCAGAGCCCTGTGGCAAAACAGTCCTGTCCCTTTAAAGATGACCAGCTAATGGAGGGAAGGGAATTGGGCTTGCGCTCTTCTTTTGCTTCTTTCTGGTGGATAAAGAGTGGCTGAGTGGGTTGTCGGTCTCTTTAAGAAGCTGTTTCAAAGCAGGGTAGATCAGGGCATAGGCAGCGAGTTATATTACCACGTGGTGCCTGGGCACCAGCAATATTCAGAGCCCAGGAGCCTAGCTCACCCCTACTCTCACCCTGAGCCCCTCCCACACCCCAAACCCCTCATCTGCAGTCACACCTCACAGCCCTCACCCCACACCCCCTCCCTCCGCACCCCTCCCATCCCCAAACTCCTTCCCAGAGCCTGCACCCTGCACCCTAATCCTCTACCCCAGCCTAGGGCCTGCACCCCAGACCTTCTCCCCCATCCAAACTCCCTCCCAGAGCCTTGGGCAGATGAGGGATGGAGTTTGGGGGGGGGGGGAGTTTGGGCAGGGGCGGGTTCTGGGCACCACCAAAATTTCTAAAACCTGCCACCCCGGATCAGAGTGCACAAGGGAACAGGTAGCGCGTAGTAGCAGGGCCCATACAGACACTTATGCATAGCGGGCTAGCTAGTGCAGGGTAGATTTAAACCCCAGCCCGTCGCAAACTAAATATTTGCATAGACAAGCCCTTGGAAATATTGGGGATATCAAGTCAGGGCTTCCCTGGTTTTGCTGGAAGTCTCACGTGTGGACTGGCTGATCTCTCACATGTGAGTTGGAGGGGCCAGGGGGTTCTGATCTTTCACACAGACAGTTTTTCTCCCAGCTGTTTATTCAGCATTTGAATTAAATAGCTGCTAACAAGGAAACTGGCAGTGTAAGTCACAAACCTTTCTCCTTTTGCTTTTGCCAGGTTTCCCTCTGTCCACGGACAGCAGGACAGGACAAACAAGGCAATGCTGAATTTCAAATGTAAAACCCAAGGAGAAAAGCAGCCTTACGGGCCCCATCTTTGTGCATCAGGAAGAAGCAAAGAAAGGGACAGACACATTTTCCTCCCTTTGCAGGTCACCTTAAAGGTCCACGCAGAAAGATACAAGGCTTGCTTCAGCCATCATCCAAAGGAACAGAAACCCAGAAGCTCCTTGGCCAACCCAGCCATCTGCTCCAGATCCATTCTTAAAGGATCACGTCCCTCGGCCCTCCAGGAAACAACTGCCTGAGGCTTATGAGTCTCCCCTCCCTCAGCATGCCTGGGGGGGGTCACCTCAGTGACTAATCCCTCTTAACTCCTAGTTTAGCTATCCAAGAGAGGGGCTTTAATTCCACTCCTGCCATCACGTGGTCCCCTGCCCCATAAAAGAATGTAACTAGGCACGTTTAAACCCTGCTCATACTGCTGGATAGTTTAACCTGACCCACTGTACTAGATGGGAGTGAAGTCTGGGGCCCGCGGGCCGTGACGAATGGGACACACCTCTAGGAAGACCCCTGCCCTGTGGATGTGCAGAGCTGGGACCTGTCTCTCTGCTGATTCGCTGTAGCAAAGGGAAGGATCCATGTCCAGTACCAACTCAGTCAGAGTGAAACTCGCTCTCCCTACACCACAAAGCACCGACGGATCTGATCAATACACACTCCGCTGCTACGCAGCATCGTTGCCAGTTCCCAACGACCTCAGCAGGCCAAGCCCTGATAGAAACCATGCAGCACTCAAGGCGCTAGTAGGTGCCATATGCAACCCGCTAGGAAGAGCAGGCCCAGTGGTAAAGCTTGCAAAACCCGGAATCTCACCAGAATGAAGCAGAATCTCTTACTTGGAACCAGGGGCCTGGTAAACTGCAACTAGCGACTGTGGGCAGCAAGTCGAGCCAGAAATGGCTGTGTGATCAACATGACTTAGAAGATGAGAGAGATTTTTTACTCTCGTGTTACAAAATGCCAAGAAGTTTACCCAGGATCTTAGCATCGCCACCCAGAAATACTGAACAAAAAGGGAACAGGGCCCTTCTTGTTCCATGTTTGTACAGCACCGAGCACAGTGGGGTGCGGGCCCCAGGAGCGGCCCCAGGATTTTTGCAATCCTAGGCGGCAGCGCTCCTCCTCTGAACATTTGGCAGCGGGGGGTCCTTCTGCTCCGCGTCTTGGGGCACTTCGGCGGTGCGTCCCGGAGCAAGTGAAGGACCAACCGCCAAATTTCCGCCGAAGATCCGGAGCGGAAGGATCCCCCTCTGCTGAATTTCCACCAAGGGCGGGGAATGCCATCCCGCAAATCCTGCCGCCTTGGGTGACTGCCTAGGGTCACCTAGTGGAAGCGCTGGCCCTGGTGGGCCAATGACCAGGGTGCCAAGGTGCTATCACAATACAAATACACTGGACCCTCGCTAGAAAGCAGGATTTGGGATCCATGCGCGGTACCACGTTAATGCAGGGATCGCGTTAAAATAAATTGCAATTAAAGTAATTACATTTGGGAGCCACCACCACGTTATGTGCGAATTTGCGCTATATAGACGTGCGTTCTAGCGAGGGCCCGTTGTATATAATAATAAAAGAAGAAAAACTGGGCTTGTGTCTTTAAGAAAAAAGAGCCGCCACTAACAGCCTTCCTCAATGGCTCTGGGCAATAGAAACTTGCTGCATTAGCCTGCAGACAAAGGATATAAATGCCGTTTGAACAGGCTGGGACAGCAAACGATGTGACTGGTCCGCATGGAGGATAACAGCCTACTACTGCTCACGTGATAGACGTTGGGACTATGGCGATGATGGTCCTGGGTTTTACTCTGCTGACAGCGCAGGGTTGGGGTGGTAACAACACGCTGCTGTAAAACCTGTCCTTAGACACACAGTTAACTTGGGCACCAGCAGGACAGCCCTGGTTATGCTGCTAATCATCTGCACTTTTATACCGTGCTTCTCATTGGTAGATCTCAAAGGACGGTTGTATCATGATCCCTGTTTCACAGAAGGGGAAACTGAGGCACAAAGTGACTAAGTGCCTTGCCCAAGGCCCCCCAGCAAACCAAGTGGGTGGATGTCGAACAAGAGAGGAGGGAATGGCCCATCTATCCAGACAGCTCTCTTTGAAATCCCCTTCTTCTTCTCTCCCCTACAAAGAAGAGGATGGGGAAGGCCAGTAATACCCTGCGATATCAGCTCCTTTGCAGCTCTGGCCATTCAGGGCAGCCTGACCCAATCCCTCTGCTGTCACAGCTCCAGCTGCTTATACATCTCAGCTGACCACTTCCCTTACCCATGATCCTGCGCTCTCCAGCCCGAAGCCCCCCGCCTCGCAGTTGTTATTTAACCCTTGGAGGGCCATGGAGGGATAACATCTCTCTGGAGACATAACGGCATTTCCATCCAGATACAGGCCTTATACTCTGCTCTGCTCAAACCCCACTGGGTCCTGCTTTGTGCTTCGCTGGGAGAAAAGCAGGCTAGGTTTATTAACTCATTTTCAAGTTTGGCCTCGGGCAGACTGGCAAACAGTCAAGTTAAATAGGCCGGGCTGGCTCCTCCGCCTGTGAGTTAATGGAATGAAGCGCTAATTACCATCCTGCTAGGCTGGGAGCCAGGCCTTGGGCCAGCCTCTGCCACCTGGCCCACTTTGCTTAGCGATTGTTTCCTGTCTTTGTGCCGCAAGAGGAAAAGGATCCACTCGAGCCTGGACGGAGTGGCGCTGAGGCCCAGCCCAGAGCAGGGCTCTGGTCACACTCAGGCTCCCAACATAGGGCCGGTGTTTTGAAGGACTCACCTTCCGTACTGCCCTCAGATTGTCACAGCAGCCCAGGGAGGGCGGCGGGGGTGTGTGCATTGCTCCAGGGCAGCAAAAAGCACTTGCTCCCTCCCGCGCCCAGCTGGAGTGTTGTGCCCCCTCCTGCGGGGCACTGGCTGGCCATGGGGACCTCCAGGGTACGTCCACACGGTGTTGTAAACCCAGGTCTGTGGGATCCAGGCTTGTGGCCTGGGCATTTGCGAGCGTCCACGCTGCACTGTAAGGGTGGGTTTGCTCTCGTTGGACCCAGGTCTCACAGCCACGCTGCCCAGTGCATACCTGACTCGGGTCTGCAGCTTGAACTGTGCCCACAGTGCAGAACGGCAGGGCCTGGACCCCACCTGCAGCAGGCTCTGACATCCCTCCACCCCTCCTGGGGAAGGGGAGCTTGGGCTCAAACCTGAGTCGGAGCCCAGGTTTAGTGTGCAGTGTGCACATACCCCAGGCCTGAGGAATGGAGCCCCATGCTATGGGAAAGCACCAGAACCCAGCAGCTTGCAGCCCAGCACAAGCCATGGCTCTGCACCAGCTTCCCAGGCAATACAGAGTCTGGATCAAGGTCTCTTTTTGTCCACAGTGCCTATACAGCCCTCTGACTATAACATCTGAGCACTTGCAGTCTTTAATGCTCACACCCCCCTGGGAGGCAGGGCAGGGCTACCGTACCCATTGTACAGATGGGGAAGAGAGGCACAGAGAGACTAAGTATCAGGGGGTAGCCATGTTAGTCTGGATCCACAAAAACAACAAGGAGCCCGGTGGCACCTTAAATAAATTTGTTAGTCTTTAAGGTGCCACCAGACTCCTTGTTACAGAGAGACTAAGTGATTTGCCCAAGGTCACCCAGGGAGTCTGTGGCAGAGCAGGGAATTCAACCTGCACCTTCAGGGCCCCAGGCTAGCACTCTAACCCCTGGGACCTCCTTCTCCTCACAGAGGTGGAAGGCTCTGTCTCCCATTGCCAATCCCCTGCACCACCTGACCTGCAGGGAAAACTGGTTTTGAACATGGCAGTACCACGCAGGTTACTGGGAAGGGGTCTTGCAGGTGAGACTGATACATTCATAGGTTCCAAGGCCAGGCGGGACCATTGTGATCAAACAGTCTGACCTCCTGTATAACTCAGGCCAGAGACCTGCCCCACAATAATCCCTAGAGCTGAGCTTTTCGGAAAACATCCCATCTTGATTTGACAATTGCTGGTGATGGCGAAGCCACCATGACCCTGGGTAAATTGTTCCAGTGATTAATTACCCTCATTGTTAAAAATGTATGTCTTATTCCCAGTCTGAATTTGTCTAGCCTCAACATCCAGCCTTTGGATCGTGTTCAACCTTTGTCTGTTAGGCTGAAGAGCCTATTATTGTTCCCAGTTTAGGTCCCTACAGACTGTAATCGAGACTCTCCATAACCTTCTCTTTGTTTAGTTAAACAGATGGAGCTCCTTGAGGCTGTCACTGTAAGGCAGTTTTCTGATCCTTCAGTCATTCTTGTGGCTCTTCTCTGAACTCTCTCCAATTTATCCACATTCTTCTTGAGTTATGGCCACCAGAACTGGACGCAGCATTCCAGCAGCGATCGCACCAGTGCCAAATACAGAAATAAAACAACCTCTCTACTCCTACCTGAGACTCCCCTATTTATGCATCCAAGGATCGCATTAGCCCTTTTGGCCCCAGCGTCTCAAGGGGAGCTCATGTTCAGCTGATTATCCAATAGGATGCCAAAATCTTTTTCAGAGTCCCAGGATAGAGTCCCCCATGCCGTAAGCATGGCCTACGTGCTTTGTTCCCAGATGTAGACAATTAGACAAACATGTATCCTTTGCTTGTGTGCAGTTTACCAAGCAATCCAGATCGTTCTGTCAGTGACCTGTCGTCTTTGTTATTTCCCCCTCCCTCAATTTTTGTGCCATCCACAAACTGCATTTGTGATGATTTTAGGGTTTTCTCCAGGGCGTTGATAAAAAAGTTCAAAAGCATAAGGCCAAGTATCAATCCCGGCAGGACCCAACTAGAAACATCTTTTTACAATAACATTTTGTGGCCTATGTCACCAGCTTTTAATCCATTTAATGTGTGCCATGTTCATTTTATATCATTCTAGTTTTTTAATAACTTTTTTAAGTTGGGATCAAATGAAATGCCTTACAGAGGTCTAAGTATATTATGTCAACACTGTTACCTTTATCAGCCAAACCTGCAATTTCATCTAAAAAGGATTAGTTTGACGGGATTTTCCATAAGCCCACGTTGATTGGCATTAATTATATTACCCTCTTTTAATTCTTTATAATCCAGTCCTCTATCAGCTGCTCCATTATCCTGCGCAGGATCAATGTCAGACTGGCAAGCCTATAATTCTCTGGGTCATCCCATTTCCCCTTTTTAAATACTGGCACAAGCAGAGGCGGCTCTAGACATTTTGCCGCCCCAAGCACGGTGGCATGCAACGGGGGGGTGCTCTGCTGGTCACCGGTCCTGCGGCTCCAGTGGATCTCCTGCAGGCGTGCCTGCGGAGGGTCCACTGGTCCAGCGGCTCCACGGAAGCTGCGCGACCAGCAGACCTTCTGCAGGCACGCCTGCGGGAGGTCCACCAGAGCCGCAGGACCAGTGGACCCTCCGCAGGCATGCCGCTGAAGGCTGCCTGTCTGCCGCCCTCCCGGTGACCGGTAGAGTGCCCCCTGCGGCATGCCACCCCAAGCACGCGCTTGGCATGCTGGGGCCTGGAGCCGCCCCTCGGCACAAGGGTAGCTTTCATCCAGCCTTCTGGAACTTTCCCAGTGCTCCAAGATGTATTGAAAATCAACATTACCGGTCCAGCAAGGTCCTCAGCCAGCTCTATTGAAACTCTTGGATCCAAGTTATTTGGACATGGTGATTTTAAAATGTGTAATTTTAGTAGCTGCTATTTAACATCCTTCTGAGATACTACTGGCATGGAAAGAGTGTTATCACATTATATGACAACATCATCTGGTTTCTTTGCAAATACAGAACAGAAATATTTATTGAACACTTCTGCATTATTATTGGTAACTCTTACTATTTCCACCTAGTATGGTCCTGTCAGGTCCCAAGGACCAGTCTGCATTGAACAGCCATTAGAGATCCCAGGGCACTTTCTGCAGGTTTAAGGTTTTGTTCCCATATGCCCTTCTCCCCACACTGTCACACATTCCACGCAGTGCTAATTGCCTTCTGCCCTTCCCCTCCCCAGAGGTGACTGCATCTCACTGGGGCTGCAGCTGTCTAATTTGTGGAGAATATGTGTAAATCCTGGTGTGTGACCCTGGGCATATCACAGCCCCGCTCTGTGCCTCTGTTTCCACAGCTGTAGAAGGGGGACAGTAACCTTGCTCTCCTTTGAAAAGCTCTTTGAGATTGACCAATGAAGAGGTAGGTGGTGTTATTAATTATTATCATTAAAAGACCCTTCATTAACTCTTTCTATTAATGATTAATACAATGCGGCCATGTGCAGTATTCAAGATAGCCTGAATTCCATGGACCAAGCCCTGCTCTGAACAGAAAAAAAAAAACAACAACCACTGAACCGCCCTACAATAATTTCAATTACACATGCACAGATCACTTTTTAATGAACCGCATCCTGGGAAGTTTAGTCACAGCAAGGAATCCATTTCCCCCTGCCAGCACGGATTTGTTAATTGCCTCCCTCCTGCAAAGTGACTCCATGGTGCTAATCCCCCCTGTCGCTGCTCCAAGCCTTCCAGTCTCCCTTTCTAACCACCCTTTCCCCCTCCCTCGGAGCAAAAAGCTCCCTATCTGAGTTCCTTGGGAAAGAAAGAGGAGCTGTTCCTGCAGCACGCCGCGGTTAAGTGTGAGCGCCCGGCGTTGCTACGAATGAAATGCAACCAGGGCTTGGGCGCTGCATGAGGCATTGGAGGAAGCTCAGAGAAGAGCAACAGGAACGTTCCAGGGACTGACTTCCAAGGAAAAACGAGGTGGCAGCCCCACTCTAATACAAGAACTAGGGGTCACCAAATGAAATTAATGGGCAGCAGGTTTAAAACAAATAAAAGGAAGTTCTTCTTCACCCAGCGCACAGTCAGCTTGTGGAACTCCTTGCCTAAGGAGGTTGTGAAGGCCAGGACTGTAACAGGGTTTAAAAGAGAACTGGATAAATTCATGGTGGTTAAGTCCATTAATGGCTATTAGCCAGGATGGGTAAGGAATGGTGTCCTTAGCCTCTGTTTGTCAGAGGATGGAGACAGATGGCAGAAGAGAGATCACTTGATCATTGCCTGTTAGGTTCACTCCCTCTGGGGCACCTGGTATTGGTCACTATTGGTAGACGGAACCCTGGACTAGATGGACCTTTGGTCTGACCCAGTACGGCCATTCTTATGTTCTTATGTTATATTCTCCTTCAATGAGCTCCTCCATGGGCCGAGCCCTGCCCCCTTCAGTGGGGTCTGCCTGAGCACAGGGCTCCATCCACCCGCAGCTCATTACAGACACAAGGTCTAGCTTAGGGAATGACCACTCTAGGGGAGACCTGTGACACAGCAGGCCACATGGAACTGATGGGGGTAAGCACCAAGGAGAGGGAGAAATTCTCTAGCCTCATAAGAGGGGGAAAGCCAGAATCGATGGGATGGGCAGGGTTAGGCACCTGCAGTCCATTGGACAAATACCGCTACCAGGAAAGAGGAAGACCTAGGCTCAGTGTCTGTGGGAAGAATCACTGATGGGGAGATGTAATATGATTGCAATACTTCCAGGGACCTGAAGAGCCCATGCCCCAAAAAGCATTACTGATGCATGACACTGCACAACCTGGGGGTGTAATAAATCAGGCACTGCTCGCCCTGGCGTTGGGAGGGGGTAGAACCAGTTACAATTTTTCAATTTTTTTCCCCGTTAACACCTGCAATTCCATCTGCCTTGAAATCTTTCGGCAAAACTTTCAATGTCTTGAGGCGAAAGCTGATCTTTCTGGCTGGGCTTGGAAACTTTCCATTGGACAGGAACATTTAGCATAATTCTCGTGTTTGTTGGAAAATTGAATTTTCCCCTCCGAACATTGCAAAGGAAATGATGGTTAATTTCAAACTCTGTTGCAACAATAAAATGCAGCTTCCAACCAGCCTAGACTGCAAGCCGTAATTCTCTATGGCCTCCAAAGTGAGCTGGGGTGATTCCAGTTTCGGGGGCCCCACCTAAGACACTATGAAAGGCCTGGTGGTTCAGACGATGCTGAGAAACTGTCCTCTGAAAGTCAAGCAATTCGGAGGTATCTCAAGTGAGTCTCCTATGAACTGAGGTACCCAAAATCACTATCGCTTTGGAAAATGTCACCCTACGTGCTTTGAGATCACTAGGCAGAAGGGACTTTTATTTATTTGTGCCACTTAACCTCTTTGTCCATGGGGCAGAGAGACCTTGTCATCAATGCAGCATGACCTTACCGTGATATTTGCAAAGGGACAGGCATCGCCTCTGGCACAGTCTGTCACCGCTCTGCATAATTCCCCCCCCACCCTGTTACTTAGCTTCCTTGACACCCCAGCTAACCATTCAGGGATCTGCACCCACGCTGTCAGCCAGAGGACAGAGCCTGGCTTGACTGATGGAAGCATCCCATCTAGTGCACAGATGCTCCCCCCTCCATTCCCCAACGAGCCGCACAAGTCATGTTTTGTATCTATTCTTCTCATCCAAGCAGACAAGAGACCACAAAGCAAAGGTCAATGGCTTGTGCCTCCAGGCACTAAACGAGACGGGGAGACAAGCAGACGATTCTGATGCACAGTTAACCTTTCAGCTCAGTCCCTACCTGCCCCTTCCCCCGCCCCCTGGCCACTGTCCACTCTGTGCTCCCCACACCATGCATCGAACACCGCTCCCGAATAGGGTTGCCAATTTCGGTTGGACATACTCCTGGAGGGTTCATCACGTGACAGACTCCAGGACAATTCTGGAGGTTGGCAACCCTATGCCCAGCAGGGAATGAGGATTTGTGACCTCCCCAGTGATACAGAGATAGAAATTTGGGGTTTGAAGAACATTTTTCTGCCCTGTTTTCCAGGGAGATTCAGTTTGTAGGTGTGTGCTGTGTTTTAAGGGCAGGGAAACCCAGGGACAGGGCTGGCAGGATCCTCAGATGTCCACACCTGGCTGGGATTTTCCGTGGGTGGGAAATGTTGACACTTCACTGTACCTTTCTGTTCCGAGTCGTCACGCAATACTGGAATATCGAGATTTTACAGAGAGTCAAAATACAATGCGGTTCTTTTGCCAAATGAAAAACTCCATGCAGTGGAAAGGCTTTAATAGAAAAAGTTGACATGTTTCATCAAAATGACATGACCTGACACCTCACAACATTCTTCCTTCCAATTACCCGAACAGGAAAATTTTAACAAATTTAATTGGCAGTTTTCAATGCTGGCAAAACCATGTTTTCCAAGACAACTTCTCATGCAAAACATTTCAGTTAACACTGATTAAATAAATAAAATACCACCAAAGGCACAAAAATACCCGCTTACATTTAAGCCTGGTCTACTCTTAAAAGATAAAAAGAATGAGGAGTCCTTGTGGCACCTTAGAGACTAACAAATTTATTTGGGCATAAGCTTCTGTGGGCTACAGCCCACTTCATTGGATGCATGCAGTGGAAAATACAGTAGAAAGATATACATACACGGAGAACATGAAAAAATGGGTGTTGCCATACCCACTCTAACGAGACTAATCAATTAAGGTGGGCTATTATCAGCAGGAGAAAAAAAAACTTCTGTAGTGATAATCAGGATGACCCATTTCCAACAATTGACAAGAAGGCGTGAGTAACAGTAGGGGAAAAATTAGTATGGGCAAATAGTTTTTACTTTGTGTAATGACCCATCCACTCCCAGTCTTTATTCAAGCCTAATTTAACGGTGTCCAGTTTGCAAATTAATTCCAATTCGGCAGTTTCTCATAACTTTGCTGACCTAACTCCCAGTGTAGATGCAGCTACGTCGACAGAAGAATGCTTTCATTGACCTAGCTCCCGCTGCTCGGGGAGGTGGATTACATTAAGACAGTGGAAAAGCCCCTTCTGCCGCTGTAGAAAGCATCTACCCTATGATGATCCAGAGCATAACTACAGTGCCATAGTGTAGACAAGCCCTATCCGAACTTAATTCCTCTAACTAGCCCACAACTCCCTTCTCTCCCTTTTATGCCGTGCAGGGTTTCCCCATCATGCCTTGCTCTTAAAGAGGTACTGACGCCTCAGAGTTCACCCAGCTTTCATCTTTGCAGAATCTCTGAAAAGGGAAAAGATAGGAAAATAAAGAACAAAATTACCGTCATATTGGCCAATGTTTTGATAGATAAAAGAGGGGGAAACAGTGATTACTTTAGAGTGTAGTCAGGAGGAAAACTCATGCTCAAAGGAAACCCTGTATGAGCCTTTATTTTCTATTCTACTCTGTTCAGTTCTATTATTTTAGGCATCTGCCACCACAGTAGCTGAGCACCTGGTTCTTGAAACCTCATCAGGGAAATGCTTCCCTATCCAAACGTCAGTGCATTGACATAACTAGAACTAAGATAAGAACCCTCATCTCCTAGTTTCCAGTTGTACATCTAGTCCAGTGGGTCACCGCACATCGCCAGAGAAGTTCCTCAAACTCTCCAAACCTCCGTTTTCCTCCCTGCCAAAAGGAACATAATGACAGGTTTCTGCGTCATGGGTTGGGGGAGCCCCTAACTGGATGATATTTGCAAAGTGCCATGGCCAAGATTTTAAAGATCAGGTGTCTAAAATTAGGCTCATAAACCAATATTTAGGCACCTAAATAAGTAGCTGGGTTTTCAAAGGTGCTAAGCACAGCAACTCCCATTGACTTCACTGGGGTCAGCAGGTGTCCAGGACTTTTCAAAACTAGACCATTAATGAATGTGCCTAAATATGGGTTTAAGAGTAGAGCTGTGCGACTAACCCATTCGTCCATTTGCTGGCTGCACCGAAAAACAACAGTAAAAAAAAAAAAAGAAAAAAGAATCACTGCAGGTCAACCCGAAACGAACATTTTTCAATTTTTTTGGCAAACCGAAAAATTGGGGTGAAATTGTTTTGGGCTAAATGTAACATTTCATTTCATGTTGGAGGGTTTTCTAAACCCTTTTTTGAAACTAAAAGTCATTTTGATTAAAAAAAAAATCAAAATATTTTGGGAGTTTTCTGAAGGTTTTTCTTCTTTTCCTGACCGAAACAATCCAGCGAATTTGATTCATGAAATGTTTCAGTCAACCCAAATCTGCATTTTCAGATGGAAAAGTTTTGGCTGAAAAAAAATCTATTTGGGAGGCGAATTGTAGCCCTCCCAAAGTAGGAGGCATTTGAAACCCAACTTCCCATCCCAATCTAGATCCAAATTTTCCATATTACAAACCCCAAGAATTAAAAAGGCCTGAGTCAGGCTTCCCAAAAATCAAAAGATTGCCTTAAAAATCACGGGATTTTAAAAAGCATAAAGGGTGAGGTTCTTTTTATTTACCTTCTGGGGTTTTGAGTCTCCAGGCATCCCATTTCTCAGCTTTTTTCTGCAACCAAGAGGGCTAGAAACTTTTTAAAATGAAAGCTGAGATTTTTACATAACTTGACTCCAGGAGCTGGAGCTTTAAAAGAAAGATCAACTATCTTGAGCTTGTGATAAAATCAGCTGGCAACAATGAATTCTGAAATTGACTCCATAGGTATAATAATGGGCCATACCAATCCGCTCCTGCCCCCTGGTGTTCTGAACATCCTGAGCTTGTTTGGATCCTGGGGCTAACTTTTTGGCTTGGGTCCATCCAACAGAAAACTTCCAGTCTTCCAAAACGTCCCACTTCATTAACACTTTGGCAACAAGCTGTGTGGCTTAGCATGTCCTGCTGAATCTGGAGCTGAGTTTGTAAAAGTGAGTGCATCTGTGTGTGTGTGTGTGTGATTGTATTTCAATGTGTGTACCTGGGTGACTGACTCCCTGTACATGTCTGTATCTGGTGTATCTGTGATTGCTCATGTGATTGTGTCTCTATCACACACACGTAAGCACAGTGTGCCAAGCGCATTTGAATGAGCGTATCTAGAAGGGATAAGTGTGAGTGGATCTGTGTGTGTGAGTGAACCCCTGGGGGTGTATGCACGATGGCAGCCCTGATGCACTAACAACAATAAATTGTTATTAGTTGTCCTTAGTGGTATGCCAGAAGGATTCGAGCAGCCCAAAGCAGATGAGGTTGGTTGGAAAACTTCCCAGAGAGTAGTTATCAATGGTTCTTAGGATGACCAGATTTGGGGGTGTTTTTCTTATATAGGCTGCTTTTACCCCTCATCCCCTGTCCCGATTTTTCACACTCGCTGTCTGGTCACCCTATTCATAGTGAGGTCCCACAAGGATCAGCCCTGGGACCAGTTCTGTTCAATACGTTCATCAGTGATTTAGATAATGGCATAGAATACACACTTCTAAAGTTTGTGGACGATACTAAGCTGGGAGGGGTTGCAAGTACTTTGGAGGATAGGATTAAAATTCAAAATGATCTGGAGAAATGGTCTGAAGTAAATAGGATGAAATTCAATAAGGACAAAGATGTGAACAAATTGGAGAAAGTCCAGAGAAGAGCAACAAAAATGATTAAAGGTCTAGAAAACCTAGGAGGGAAGATTGAAAAAACTGGGTTTGTTTAGTGTGGAGAAGAGAAGACTGAGAGGGGTCATGATAACAGTTTTCAAGTACATAAAAGGTTGTTACAAGGAGGAGGGAGAAAACTTGTCCTCCTTAACCTCTGAGGTAGCACAAGAAGCAATGGGCTTAAATTGCAGCCATGGAGGTTTAGGTTGGACATTGGGAAACACTTCTTGTCAGGGTGGTTAAGCAGTGGAATAAATTGCCTAGGGAGGTTGTGGAATCTCCCTCACTGGAGATGTTAAAGAGTGGGATAGACAAACACCTGTTAGAGATGGTCTAGATAATACTTAGTTCTGCCATGAGTACAGGGGATGGCACTAGATGACCTCTCGAGGTTCCTTCCAGTCCTACGATTCTATGAAGACCACCAAGTGACCTGAAACCCTTTATGAACATTAACTGCACTGAGTGACTTCCTGCTGCCCAGGGTTACATGGAACAGCTGCTTCCTCCTCAGACCACCACTGCCCCCCAGGGCCCTCCAAACTGACAGTGCCCCAAAGCCATTGAAATAATCAGGGAGAATGAGACTGGCTAAGCAGCATGGGATGGGGGAGGGGATCCTAGCACCCATACACAGCTCCAAAGCCCATTGAAGCTGGTAGAAGGGCTCCCATTGACTCCCATAGTCTCCAGCCAAGGCTCTAGCAGGACCCAATGAGAGATTATTAATTTATTTTTGTGAATAAGGGACATTTCCTCTTTGTTATTCAATCTCAGACAAATAACAAACAGATCCAGGGCCCCACCCTGCCTCTATGGGTGTTCGGCTGCCAGGGTCAATTGGAACAGGTCCGAGTCCCTGCAAATAGCAACTGATGAACCCCCGGGGTCTGTTCCCTGCTCCAACACAAGTGCCCCCCGTGTGACCTTGGGCAAGTCATTTAGCTGCTCTGTGCCTCAGTTTCCCCACCTGTAACGTGGGGATGATGGACCCCCCTCTCAGGGAGGCTAGGTGAGGATAAATGTATCAAAGAGCATGAAAGGTTCAGATCCTACAGTGATGGGGGCCAGACAATATCACAGATCGGTAAAAGGGTCTCTTACATTCCAACCTGTCGCCGCATGAGATCCCAATGCTGGCATCCCTCAAACTCTTCATGCACAGCTTGCCCCATCTACACCTTTGCTCTGCCCAAGGCAGGTGCCCAAACCATCCCTTTCAGTTCCATTCTGCACCCCCTTTCCTTGCTGCCCAGGTGCCCAGAAACCCCACACTTCCAGCCTCTCTGCCTTCAAACATGCTTCTCACATGAACGCCTTGCCACTAAGAAATGCTTCATACATCTCCTTGACCCTGGACCCCAGTCCATGCATATGCTTTTATGTCTCTGCTTCACACCAGATTCTGCAAGGTGCTGATTGTCTCCAGCAGCTGCCGTGGGTAGAGCTCAGCGCAGAACAGATTTTGCTCTCTGCTGGCCATTCCAAACGTTCAGAAAAAAAATATTTTGGAGTCACACCAAAACAAGCTTTTTGCAAATCAAACAGTTTTTTTAAAAAAGCATTTTGGGTCAAACAAAACATTTCATTCAACCCCAAATTCAGAGATTCTAGGCTAGAAGGGTAATCAATCATCTATCTGACCTGCATACCACAGGCCAGACGACGCCTCCCCCTGCAGCCAATAAAACCTTTCCAGTTTGATTTTGAACCCTTTTTTAAACTCTTTTTTTTTTTTAAATTAAAGGCAACTTCAAAACAAAACATTATTTCTATTAAAAAAATTAAAATATTTTTAGTTTTTCAGATATTTTTAGGGTTTTTTTCTAACCAAAAAAAATTTGACAAATATAACAACCAGACTGAGTCAGACCAAAGGTCCATCTAGCCCAGTATCCTGTCTTCCAACAGTGGCCAATGCCAGGTGCCCCAGAGGGAATGAACAGAACAGGGAATCATCAAGTGATCCATCCCCTGTTGACCATTCCGAGCATCTGGCAAACAGAGGCTAGGGACACCATCCCTGCCCATCCTCGCTAGCAGCCATGAACCTATTGGCCATGAATTTTTTGACCCCTGTTATAGTCTTGGCCTTCACAACATCCTCTGGCAAGGAGTTCCACAGGTTGACAGTACATTGTGTGAAAAAATACTTCCTATTTATTTGTTTTGCTGCCTATTAATTTCATCTAGTGACCTCTAGTTCTTGCGTTATGTGAAGGAGTAAATAACACTTCCTTATCTACCTTCTCCACCCCACTCATGATTTTATAGACCTCTATCATAGCTCCCCTTAGTCGCCTCTTTTCCAAGCTGAAGTCCCAATCTTATTAATCTCTCATATAGCAGCTGTTTCATACCCCTAATCATTTTTGTTGCCCTTTTCTGAACCTTTTCCTATTCCAATATAAGTTTTTTGAGATGGGGTGACCAGATCTGCATGTGGTATTCCAGATGTGGGGGTACCATGGATTTATATAGGGGCAATATGACATTTTCTGTCTTATTATCTGTCCCTTTCTTAATGATTCCCAACATTCTCTTAGTTCTCTCGATTGAGAGGATGTTTTCAGAGAACTATCCACAATGACTCCAAGAAAACAACACAAATTTGCGGAATGTTTTGGCTTTGCCAAATCTGTATTTATTTATTTTTGAAAAAAAAATATGAAGAAGAAGGTTTCAGTTGAAAAATTTGTCCCAGCTCCAGCTGTGGGACCTCAACTCTCATTGGCTTCGGCCTTCAGCAGTATCCTGCCCTACAGTCCTGGCCCCTCCTTTTTCTCTACAGCCCTGAGCATTGGCTGAATCATCAAACACCATGCTCCTGTAGCATCGCGGAAGGATCTAAAAGTGCTTTATAACCTGGAGGGGAGGCCCAGCTAACCACTGCAGAGAGGCAGCCACTTCTGGGGATGCCATTCAGCAAATGACAAAGAAAGAGACCACAGTCCTTTGGGTGAATTCTGGACTGTCCGTGCAATAGCGCAAAGCTGCCCTAGCCAGGATCACAGCCTGCACTGTTTGACACCCTGCAGCTGTTCAGGGCTTTTCACACCACCTCGCTGCCCACTGGGATCAGTAGAGAGATCGAGAGTTCATAATTCACTAGGAGCAGATTGAGCTGCACCTCCACATTCCTGGAAGCTCACCTAGCCCAGTGCTTTTCCTGTGCTGGCAGGCACAAGGCTTTTACCCAAGCTGAAGAGTGAGGAGATGGGCTGCAGCCGCACGTGAGCAGGGGTGAAAGCCTGTTGGATTGCTGCCTACTGGGGCACGTCTGCTCAGCGTTCAGGGACAGTCTTAGGTCCAGGCCTGACAATGGCAGGATTAGACCCCATAGAGCCCTTCCTAACTAAGCCATGGAGAAGCCCTGGTCCCTGATCCACGAGACCCTGAGCAGCGGTAGCATGGACCAGTTCAGGTCAGAGATAAGCAGTTCAGGTCTGCTCAGAGCTGGGATTCCAGGCACGATCCACTCTGAACTCTTCTGCACGTATTCCACCACTCCAATGCAAAGTCTGTTCCCCTCAGGCACCTGCTCTGGAAACCTCCCCATATATTATCCCAGAATCACAGTGACGGAGACCTGCTCACTCCCAAGACAGCCTGATCCAGATCCAAGCCCAGTCACAACCACCCCAGAGTCTGGCGCTGGTTAAAATCCAGGATCTGGTGCCTGCTAGTCATAAGAACGTAAGAACCGCCGTATGGGGTCAGACCAAAGGTCCATCTAGCCCAGTATCCTGTCTACCAACAGTGGCCAATGCCAGGAGCCCCAGAAGGAGTGAACCTAACAGACAATGATCAAGTGATCTCTCTCCTGCCATCCATCTCCACCCTCTGACAAACAGAGGCTAGGGACACCATTCCTTACCCATCCTGGCTAATAGCCATTTGTGGACTTAACCACCATGAATTTATCCAGTTCCCTTTTAAACACTGTTATAGTCCTGGCCTTCACAACCTCCTCAGGCAAGGAGTTCCACAAGCTGACTGTGCGCTGCGTGAAGAAGAACTTCCTTTTATTTGTTTTAAACCTGCTGCCCATTAATTTCATTTGGTGACCCCTAGTTCTTGTATTATGGGAATAAGTAAATAACTTTTCCTTATCCACTTTCTCCACATCACTCATGATTTTATAGACCTCTATTATATCCCCCCTTAGTCTCCTCTTTTCCAAGCTGAAGAGTCCTAGCCTCTTTAATCTTGCCTCATATGGGACCCTCTAAAAACCCCTAATCATTTTAGTTGCCCTTTTCTGAACGTTTTCTAGTGCCAGTATATCTTTTTTGAGATGAGGAGACCACATCTGTGCACAGTATTCGAGATGTGGGTGTACCATCAATTTATATAAGGGCAATAATATAGTCTCCGTCTTATTCTCTATCCCCTTTTTAATGATTCCTAACATCACGTTTGCTTTTTTGACTGCCTCTGCGCACTGCGTGGACATCTTCAGAGAGCTATTCACGATGACTCCAAGATCTTTTTCCTGACTCGTTGTTGCTAAATTAGCCCCCATCATACTGTATGTATAGTTGAGGTTATTTTTTTCCAGTGTGCTTACTTTACATTTATCCACATTAAATTTCATTTGCCATTTTGTTGCCCAATCACTTAAGTTTTGTGAGATCTTTTTGAAGTTCTTCACAGTCTGCTTTGGTCTTAACTATCTTGAGCAGTTTAGCACCATTCCCACCACAGGTCCAGACAAGGCAGGATTGTCCCCCTCAGTCTGGTACATTCTCCTTTCCTCGCCCTGTTCAAACCTGCAGCCCTTTAGCCAAAAAGCAGGCCACCACCCTTCCATTGCCAGCTGACACCATCCTTAATGGGCCCTGCGCCTTGCTGGGAACCTCTTGATTCCCCTAGTGGGGAGTCAATTCCGTCTCTGTGTCCACCTTCAAAGCCCAACCTGACCCTCCACCTCCAAACAGACCAATATCTCAGGACAGCAGATTCCCCTGCAGGTTGGTCTGATCCAGATGCCCAGAAATTTCCGTCCTCCCAAGACGAACTTTTTACATTTGCATTAGAATTTATTGTACAGTAAAATCAAATCAAATCCCACGGTTGGGCCTATACACCCCATTCCATTCCTGATTTATTTTATCATCAACACATGCCATAAGCAGGGCCTGCCTTCCATGCTGATCCAATCAGTCTGCCCCGAGTCCTTGCTATCCCACCAGCCAGCAGGATCCAGGTCGCCATCTCTCCGGGCTGGGTAGTGCCAATCGCAACGTCCCAGCAACAAAGCGTCCGGTGAATCCCCTTGGAATTATCCGAGAAAGTCTTTCCCTCTTCTTCAGTATTTTGGCTTCCTCTTTGTTAATGAAATGGTGACTTTCTCGAGCAGTGGAATTACTCAAGAACAATGGCCTATGACGATCGAAATTGATCAATTTAAGGGGTGTGAGTCAAGCTGTGTTATTTCTGAATGTAAATTATTTGCTTCCTGAGGTTTGGCTCCGACAGATGTAGGATCCATTTACCAATCTCTATGTCTATATTATCTGCATCTGTCTCTCGATCTACCTTCAGCATCTTAGCCCGGCTACAATTCTTTACATCATCATCTCTGGTACAACAGGCTCTTTGGGGATGGAAGGCGCGAACCTTAATTACAAATCCCCAGCAACACACTGCCACTATTTTAACAAAGGGGCTCCCCCGTTTGATCCCTAACTAGTGGGCAGTGAACCCCATGTCTCGGGGCGCTGCAGAGAGAGAACAGGAAGGGAGTGGGGAATCTATTTTCCCACAGAACCACATTGATTTCTTCTCTCCACAGCTAGGAGAAGAGGCAGTCCTACAGCATGCAAACTTCTACCATAGGCAATTGCTGGATTTGATTCCGGAAAAAATACGCCATAGCGTAAGGATAGCAGCCTGTGTGATCTGAAATTGGGATAGGAAGCCCATTTGGGGGAGTGAATGGGATGGGGGCTTGAAGATCTTTCTCCAAGGAAAGCCGTTTGAAAATACCCCACACCTTGCACGAATCAATCCGTCCCAAAGGTTTGTTATTCGGGAGTATCCTCTGAGCCCTAGAATGAAGACAGCTTTGGCAGAGATGGGGGTAGGAAAATCCAGAGATGGGGTGATTCCCCCGAATGCGCCCTCCATTACAACCTGTCTGGTAAATGCCATGTTCCAGAAAACCCCATTCTCACCGTGCTGGGAGTGATACAGAGTCTGTAATGGAAATAGCATCCTCCTGCCCTGCCCAGTCTATGAGATGATATTGGGGCTCCAGGACTGTTCCCCACTCCAGCTTCCCACAAGAACCAATAGACAGACAAGCACTCACCCTGAGCAGCTCCCAGCCCCTCTCAGCGATGCCCTGCGAGCTCCTCTGAAACTTTCCCACAACTTCAGACAAAGGCAGAAGTTCCTTCTAGTCATCCCCACACACACACTCCGCCCCATCCAACTGCTCAGGCTAAACCGGACAGACATGCTGGTGCCAGATTGCTCAGCGAGTTAATGAGGTGATGCGCTCTGGCGACTGTACTCCCCACCACACACACACCCTTCCTCCCTCAAAGAGGTTGCGGACTTAACCCTTCACACGCTGTTTCTTTCCTGTGCAGCAGTGGGCTAACATACTTAGAATGGCAGAAGTGAAAAATAACCTGGCAATGGGGATGAATAGATGGATCTGACAGATGACTGTTGCCTAGGGTAGTGGCTCTCAACCTTTCCAGACGACCGTATCCCCTTTCAGGAGTCTGATTTGTCTTGCACGGCCCCAAATTTCACCTCACTTAAAAACTACTTGCTTGCAAAATCAGATATAAAAACTAGTGTTCCCAGCCACACTAGTACTGAAAAATTGCTTTTACTTTCTCATTTTTACCATCTAATTCTAAAATAAATCAGTATAAACAAGTCATTGTATGAAATTTTAGTTTGTATGACTTCACTAGTGCTGTTTACGTAGCCTGATGTAAAACTAGGCAAATCTCCAGATGAGCTGATGTACCCCCTGGAAGAGCTCTGCTCTGCGTACCCCCAG
This sequence comes from Gopherus evgoodei, assembly GCF_007399415.2. Taxonomy (NCBI): domain Eukaryota; kingdom Metazoa; phylum Chordata; order Testudines; family Testudinidae; genus Gopherus; species Gopherus evgoodei. The sequence goes on from NC_044326.1 coordinate 2,634,812, forward strand.
GGGACACATACCCTTGGTTAAGAACCACTGGCCCATGGGATATTCAAGTCTCTGCTTGTACCCTCAGTTGGGGAAGCTCATTCTAGTGCAGTGATGCACCACGGGGTGTTATTAACAATCAAATCCACTAACACCCGTTCCCCTTCTGCGATCAGCTGATCACTGTGATTGGAATCCTTGTCTTTTTCAACCAGAAGTCCAGAAGGAAGGTTTCCACCTATCCCAGGGTTCCCCCTCCTCCCTGCACACCACATTTTCTTAAATTTTCTAGATGAAAAAAATCTACTGAAGAGGTAAGGAAATTCCATCCTGAAGAGGGTAAAATCTGAGACCAAATCCAGTGGTGGCCTCTGTAAACTACATCAAGCAAATAGCCTAAATGTCTGAGCAGTGGACTAGAAATCAGGAACTTCTGGGTTCAAGCCCTGTTTCCCTCACCGAATCGACTCGCTGTGTGACCTTTGTCAAGGTGCTTCCCTGCTCTGTGCCTCAGTTTCCCCACCTGCTAAATGGGGATAACAAGATTTCCCAGCCTCACCGGCTGAACCATCCAAGCCTTGTAAAGGACCTTAAAGCTGGAGGGCGATTCCCACGCCAGTGGTGCTGGAGCGGTTACATGGAAATCGGTAGAGTTATTGCAAGTCTACAAGCTCTAACCAAGAGCGGATCCCAGCTGGGACGGGGCTAAGCAATGACACGAACCTATTTAGGAAACCCAGCTGTCTCGCAAATAGTTATCTGCAGCTTCCGTGACCACAGCGCAGCCCAGTCATTGAAGTATTTATCCTCACCACATTCCTGGGGGGCAGAGCCCTGCTATTATCCCCATTGTACTGAGGGGAAACTGAGGCACAGACACATTAAGGGACTTGCTCACGGTCACCCAGGGACTAGACGCCAGGGCTCCCATGTCCTAATCACCAAACCATCCTCCTCTTGCAACAAGGATGACGGTGTCCACCCACTAGGTCTGTGCAGCTCTTCCTTTACTCTGGAAAGCTGAGTGCCACTGACCCTCCTGTCAGACCCTCCTCACCTCTCGAGCTCCTTGGTCCTCTGAACAGCTCCCCTCCACCCCAGCCCCATGACTCCCTGCCCATCTCCCTCCTCACTGCTGTCTGCCCCAGAACCCCATGTCCTCCACTCACCTGCCTCCTTCCGGCTTTTCCGGGTGTGTGTCACACTCAGAGCCAGGGCAGGAAATGGGCACATGGAAGGGAGTGGGAGCTGCTCCACCTCACTGCGACCAGGCCTCCCACAGCTGCACCCCATTCTCCCCATTCTTTATCTCATTCCAGCTTCTCCTCTTGTGCTCTACCCACTGGGACTGCGCCGTTCCTTTCACCCCAGTGATCCCACCTGTGCTCCTCGCCTCCCTTCCTGCCACCCCTTCACAAAGGGTTGACCACCCAGGGGTGAAATCCACCCACTCGCACCAAGCTGACACACCCCCAACGCCCGCTTTGGATGGCTGATGTGAGTCTCAGGTTAGGCGATGGTCTAGCGCTGGCCTCAGGTGGAGCGGTGAATGCCAGCGCCAGCTTGGGCCACGTTAAGCAGATATGGACCCGAGCGCGTCATCCATCTGCACCCAAAGCCCAGGAGCACTCTAACCCAATGCGACGGTTCTGGCCCCGAATACGGATCCAGATCCAGACTTGCCTGACTTTGGGGGGTATTTGGATTTGGCCTCCATCTCTCAGTCTGTCACCCTCCCCCCATGCCCCATGCTCGCTCAGACACCATCTCCTCCTAATTCTCTCCCATCTTGTATCCCACCTCCTTGGCCCGCCCTTCATGGTCTCGGAACGGAGGGTTAGGCCCCAGAATCCTGCCAGCTGAGCAAGCGCAGGACCATGGTTGTTAGTGCTGGAAGCGGGTGGAGGTAAAAGAGACAGAAGGATTTGGGCTCAGAAGGGAAGGCCCATCTCTAAACTGATAGCAGCTGTGGCAGCATATTGACAGCCCTCCCTGCATCAGGGACTCTGTCCTGCGTACCCCTGAAAACTGGCCCTGGGTCCATTCTGCAGCCAGTAAAGAAAGGAAAGTCTCCTGCATGTTCTGGAGATCACTGGGGAACCACTCAGGGTCATTGTCACGGGCAAAGCTCAGGGTGATGGCAAGGTCCCCACCTTCATTTTATCACAATGCTTAACTCACTCTGCTGCTGAGCATGCCAGGCCGAACACTTGCTGTTAGCTGAGCTGCTGCTACAACACGCTGGCAGAGGATCTGTCGGATCCCCCTGTAGCAGCTTGTAGATCACAGGACAACAGCCTACTACTGGTACAGGTTAATGGAGTTGCTCCTTTCACTTATGCTGTGGCAGTCAGGACTGCAGGTCTCCAGTTCAAACCCCACTGATGACTCGGGTTGGGGCAGGCTGGTCATTATACTGGGATGCCCCATGGGCCAGACAGGTCCATAGTGAACAAAAATCATTTCTCCTTTGTGGGCCTCTCTATTCCCAGCGACACTCAGCCACACCAGCATGGAGCTTTGAGCTCTCAGGAGGAAGCGGGATGCAGGTGCAAAGTATTTATATCATTAATTCGCATTGGTATTATGGACGAGCTGCAGACAGGACTCTCCTGCCCAGAAGCCACCCCTTCACTCTTCAGTTGGAGCACCCCCAAGGTTTCTCTATGCCCAAAAAAATCTTCCCATGGGGCCTGTGGTGGGGGATGACTCACCGGCACGGCACCTCCGGCTGGTCATCCTGGGAATTAGCTTTTTTCCTACTCGGAGCGCCTGCCACTGGCCCCATGTCTCTCCCAGATCCCGGTGCCCTTTGCCAGGGGTTCTGCCCACTGCAGTACCCCCTTACTCTGGGTCTCCCCAAGATGGGGAACCCCCAACACTCTATCCCCACCTTGCCTCAGTAGCTACTGCCAGTCACCAGCTAGCCCCCACTCCCTGGGGCAGATGGCAGCCTGTAAACTACTCACCATTGGTGTAGGGGGGGGAGGTTGGACCAGCTGCTTCTGCCTATTCTTGGGCTGCCTCTCTGCAGCCCCAGTACCCTTTGTGGGCTATTAACTTGGCTTTGCTAGGCCGGAGCTCCCCAGCTCCCGCTACCCTTCCCCAGCACCACTCCACTTCAGGCACCTTCCTCAGCTTCCCAGGCAGCCAAGTCCTTCTCTCTCATGGAGCTAGAGAGAGACTCTCTTTGCCTCTAGCCCTCAGCCCTCTTATAGGGCCAGCTGTGGCCTGACTGGGGCGTGGTCTCACCTGTGGCTGCTTCCCCCAATCAGCCTGGCTTTTCCCAGCCGCAGCCCTCTCCGGGGCTGATTTAACCCCTCCGTGCAGGAGCAGAGTGGCCACCCTGCTACAGGGCCCTAGACAGCTCTCCTAACCCCCAGGCCCAACTACCACTCCCGTCAACAGGAGCTGCAGCCCACACATCCCAGGGGAGGAGCTGGCTCCAGCTGAATGGGCCCTTGTTCAGAGAGCCCGAAGAGGAGATGGGCCCTTTTGCGGAGTGGGGTTCTACTGGCCCCTCGGTCCCCTCTCTGCACCCACCATCACCCTCCGTCCTGTTCCCCATCACATACCTTCAGCCCAGCAACCTCTCTCCTGCTCTTTCCAAGGACGACGCAGGAGCCAGACACAGCCTGGCTTCCAAATGGTCCCAAAGGAGGGTCCCCAACCTGGAAGGAAAAGTCCCTGTAAGGCAAATCCAGACTCCCCAATCTACATCTCAGCAGCAAACTCCAGCTCAGGACTCCACCTCTGGCTGCTGCAAGGGGGGACCTCGCTGATGCTTCTCCAGCCAGATCCCATAAATCATCTGCACCCCCATCCTCCCACCCACCCCCTCATAGCCAGGTCTCTCCTCAGCCCAGATCCCTTCGACCCCGGCCAGGCAGTGCATCCCGCCCATTTGAGCATGCCCTCTCCGCATCATGGTTCATTCTCTTGCAGAGCGCATAACAGACCTAAGTTGCAGAGTGGGTCTCAGAGGGGCCCTGGGAGATCGCTCTGAGAGGGGAGGAAAGAGTTATTTACAGACACATCCAAAGCTCGCTGCATTTTCTCTGCTTCGGTGAAGATCACCCCTAAAATGTCTCAATAAAAACCCTTTAGAGCTCACCCTATGTATCTCTCCCCGTCTGCTCAGACCACCTCTCCCCTTGTGATTTTCTATGGTCCTGAAAAATAATGGAAACCCGGGAGCTAACACGGTCATTGATGATGTCAGCAGCAGCGAACGGTGTGGGATAGTGCATACAGCACAGGCCAGGGCAATGGAAATGCCAAGGTTCTAATCCCTGACCAGTCTCCCTGTGCCTCAGTTTCCCCATATGCAAAATGGTGGCATGACAGTATGCCTATCACATCTGTTGCTGTCTAGGATTTTATGATTCCATCGCTCTCCATGGACATGGGGAACTTAGCTGCTCCAGCAGAGATGGAACGTGGAACCTCCTGCTGCCAAAACAACAGGACTCCGCCACGGAGGTTATGACCAGCATTATACAAATCAAAGTAAATGATGGCTTGAGCTGAAGGAGGACTGCAGTTAGCAGTATGGGGCCTATGACACACAGCTGACCCTTTCTGATTCCATCCACTAGAGGACAGCAGTGTCACATTCACATTAGCCAGTTCATTGCAATGCCTCCCCATTGCACAGCAGGCTTGTAAGGTGTCATCTGTGTTTGTAACACACTTTGGGTTTCAGTCTAACATTCTGTACAGGGTTTGACTGTGCTCACGATTAAAATCTCACCGGATTTCACAGTCTACCCCACCTCTCGATTGTTGAAATTATGGCAGCACCTAGAGGCCCCAAACCAAGGTTGGAGCCCCATGGTATTGGGTATTGTACACACCCATAGGGAGGGTGTCACCGTGGGTCACAGCTCAGAGTACCAAATTGAGGATAGACTGCTGGGAAATAGGGCAGTGGTTATTCTATCATTAGCTATACCAAGCCAGTAACAAAAATCAACGTCGGTCTCATCACACTGGTTAACAAGAAGTCAGAGATGCAGTCTCCTTCGGCATTCCAGTCCTGGTCTCACCATTTGGTCACTGGACTCTGAGAAGTTGTTACTGAAAACCAATTTCATCACATATAGAGGCCTCTAATCCCAAAAGATCAGCCACATAGCCAGGTCAATATACAGAATAACAGAATATCAGGGTTGGAAGGAACCTCAGGAGGTATCTAGTCCAACCCCCTGCTCAAAGCAGGATCAATCCCCAACTAAATCATCCCAGCCAGGGCTTTGTCAAGCCGGGCCTTAAATACCTCTAAGGAAGGAGATTCCATCACCTCCCTAGGTAACACATTCCAGTGCTTCGCCACCCTCCTAGTGAAATAGTGTTTCCTAATATCCAACCTAAACCTCCCCCACTGCAACTTGAGACCATGACCCAGTTCTTACCCAATAATCTCACTAATGCCCATCCTTTAGTGATTCTAACTAAAGGTTTATTAATAAAAGAAGAGAAGAAGAGAGTTAATGGTTATTAGATCACACACATACAACAGTTGTTAAGTCCTTATATCAGGTTTGTAGCAGTGATAGAACAGGCAGTTGCCTTGTAAAGTCTCTCTGGGAACTTCCAAAACATTGAAAGGTCCTCAGTCCATAGTTCAATATGCTCCTTTCAGTTGTAAATCCACAGTCCAGAGAAGGAGGCTAGAAGGAGGCAAAATGGAGTTCTCTCAGGGGTCTTTTAGACCCTTTGCCATGTGCCTAGAAATGGACTGGCTCAAACCAAGCTCACAGAGCCCAGGTGCGTGGAAAGTTACTGGCCCAAGACGGAGTCCAGGGTCATATGAGCACATCACATATCCTTACATGGCTTAGTGACTCATGGGGTAGCCATGGCCCATATTCTGGTTGAGGCGTCCACAGGGAGAGCTATCTGGAGAGTTGATTCTTCTTAATGGCCCATCAAGCTTGAATAGACCATTTACAATAGTCTGGATGTGAGTGTTACCCCAGGAACAAACACATTTGAGATACAGATACATATTCAATATTCATAACTTCAGATACAGATCTGACACCTGGATTGAACCAGGATAATCAATCATAGAATCCTAAGACTGGAAGGGACCTCGAGAGGTCATCTAGTCCAGTCCCCTGCACTATGGCAGGACTAAGGATTATCTAGACCCTCCCTGACACGGGTTCGTCCAACCTGCTCTTAAAAACCTTCAATGATGGAGATTCCACCACCTCCGTAGGCAATTTATTCCAGTGCTTAACCACCCTGACAGTTAGGAAATGTTTCCTAATGTCCAACCTAGACCGCCCTTGCTGCAATTTAAACCCATTGCTTCTTGCCCTGTCTTCAGAGGTTAAGGAGAACAATTTATCACCCTTCTCCTTGTAACAACCTTTTATTTACTTGAAAACTGTTATCATGTCCCCTCTCAGTCTTCTCTTCTCCAGACTAAACAAACCCGATTTTTTCAATCTTCCCTCCTAGTCACGTTTTCTAGACCTTTCATCATTTGTGTTAATCGTACTTCAGAGACTGTAACTTTTCCATTGACACCTTACATGATACGCTTTGTATACGGCTGGCTGTAATTCAAGCACAGTGGTAGTAACAATGATACAAATGGTCATTTTCAATCATAGAGCATTGCGCACAGGGTCAGCCCCTGCCCCAAAGGCCTTAGGAGAAGCCAGAGCTGAGGCCTGGTGATTAAGGGATGTGCCCAAGGTTGCACAGAATTTGTGGCAGAGCCAGAAGTTGACCCAAGATCTCCTGAGCGCTTTCAGTGGCACCCTCTTTCTGTGCAGCAGCACCCCTCCAGCCAGCACTGGCTCCCGCTAGAGAGGAGGCTGAAGGTGTGTGATGGGAGATGAGTCTACACCGGGAGGCCATCTCAGGAGAACCAAGCTGTGACATGGGCCCAGCTGGTGCTCTGGGAGAGAAGCCACCTACTTCTGATTCCCCTGGAGATGGGAGCTCTGTGCTTCTCCCTGAGGGAACTGATGCCCTTCTCCATGTATGTGATAGCGCCTAGATATCATGGGGATGGGCACCTTAGAAGCATATATAATGATGATGGGATCAATTCTCTAGTCCTTATCAGGCAAAATCACCAGGTGCTGTGAGCAGGAGCAGCTCACGCAGGGGCCTTGGGGATCCTGGGGCAGCAGCAGGGAGCTGGGCTAAAACCAGAGGCCACGCACCTGCCCTGGATGACACTGGAGTAACTCCAGTGATGTCAGAGGACTCACTCTGGATTCAGCTTCTGGCCCCGAGCGCCCATCAAGGTAGAGAAGGTAAAAGAATCCACTGGGTGCGGAGGCTGAGGGTCTGTCTCGTGGTTGTGCATGTGCACACAGATCTGTGGGTGGGTTTGTGTCTGTATTTGTAGGTGTTTTTGCCCATGCAACTAAGCAGAGGTGTGTGTTTCTGAGAGTGGGTGTGTATTTGTGGACCTAAGAACGTGCATGTGTTTGAGAGTCTCTGCGTTTTGGGGACCCCGTGTCTCTCAGTGGCTCTGTGTGTGTTTATGCACCTCGTTTGTGACAGTGGGTGGGCCTGGGATTGTGTGTTTGTGGGTGTGGCCATGTCGGCGTGTGTGTGAATACTGATATGTCTGTGCAGCTGTGTGTACACACAGTGCTGACCAACTTACCCTGACCCTCTGTCCAACTCCCTTCCCGTTCACCAGCAGGAAGTACACCAAGCGCCTTGATGAGTTCAGACTCCTACGTCTGTCTGCAGCCCTTCAAACAAGACCCTAATGCCGATGGCCCACACCGTCTGCCTGGGATGGAACAGCTCCCTAGCTCTATGGCTACCCACCCCATACATCTCCATCTCTCTCTCCAGCCATCTTCATCCATACTCTCCAATCCATCCCCATCTCTCACCAGCCAGCCAGCCAGCCTCATCTCTCTTTCTCTCCCTAGAGCAACCCATCTAGCTATAAACTCCATCCGCACCCCCTGCTGTAAGCTCTCGGGGACTGTCTTTTTTGTTCTGCATTTGTACAGCGCCTAGCGCCCTGGGGGGCTGGACACGACAATACTGCAAATAATAACAGTAATTATCTGTCCATCCATCCAGCATCTCCAGATGTACCCCTCCTTCCTCCTCTCTTTTTCAAGCAATGACCAAAATGCCATTGCAGCGCCTGGAGCGAAGGGGACCACTCTGGTGCCGATCTCACCTCGCCCCCTTCCCCACCCGAGCAGCGAGCTCGGCGTTACTGCTGTCGACCAGGTGGTTTCATGCTGAAACCCCTCAGCAGGCTGAGCCATTAAGTTGTCACAGGCATTTACAGGGCTGATTGAAGTGTTAGTCCTGCAGGAGAGACACAGCTGTAACCGCAAATCGCCGTCTGTTACTCCGGGGACAAAGCAGTGGATGGGAGCTGACAAGAAGCTAATAATGTTTAAAGCCCACACTGTATTTTCATTTACGTTCATTAGCAATGCTCTAATGGAAGGAAAATTGATACTCATTTAGCCAGGGGTGGGAATTAAAACCATTCGAGAAATCCCACTTTGCAGTGCAGGGAGGCGGGTTTGGGAAGGCAGAGCTCAGGCCAGGAACGTGTCTGGTGAGGAAGAAAGCCATGTGCTTTTTCTCAGTCTCAGATCTTGGGACCTAGATGCCATGGTAATGGGCTCCAGCACAGACTAGGCTTGGTCTAAATCCCAGGTTGGATTTTCTCTTCTTTGGGGGGTGGTTCCAACGTCCTGATCAGGAGCTGAGAGGGGAGAAAGTTATCTCCTCACATGCCCATCATTGTGGTATCTCTTCCTCCCCTAAGCTACTTCAGAGTCTCAGGTTGGTGAGCGCTTGTACGTGAGAGGAACGCAGAGGGGGGAAGATCAGGCAAAGGGATGAGGGTAGTGTTGCGTTCTGAGTGCTGTGAGGTCCGTGGTCTTGTAGTTCTTGTGGCAGAGAGTTCCACTGTCTAGGCGCAGCGCCCCTGCAAGTGTTCACCCTGCACTCATAAGTCTCAAACTCTTTGTATTGGTGTCACTGTCTTGGTGGAAGGCAGCTGTCGTGAGAGGCTGCGGCAGCAGAAGGAAAGCTGGTCTCTCCAATACCTGAGGCCAGAGATGCACATAGCAAGACAGAGACATCCAGCTCAGCATCTGGGGTCTGACCAGAGGGAGTAAAACCTTTTGGGCCATTCCAGCGGGCAGTTGGGGTTTGTCCGGCGCAGCCCGTACAGCAGCCCAGCCATGGAGGAAGGACGTGGCACGTTTTTCAGCAGAGAGGCCTTCTTGGTCTGGGTGAGACCAGCAGAAACACCAGGCACAGGGTCCCGGGGAGAGAGAGCGCGGTGGGCGTGACTGGTGCTGTAACAGCTGCCCTCCTGAACATGACTCACAGAGAGCGCCCCCTGCGGACAGGCTGAAGGAGAGCGCTGGTATTATTCTTAAAGGAGCAGTACACAGAAAACCCCCTTCTGGTGACACCACAGAGGATCTAAGCTGGAGAATCAGAAAACCCTGCCCGGCTCTGCCTCTGACTTGCTGACCTCCGACTCATCACTGCCCTCCCCTGGGAAACTGGCGTGGTGAGAGACTCACCTGTCTCATTGGGGATAAACCCGCCACGCTTGCAAAGAGGGTTGGGTCTGCACCTGCAGGAGGCCAGGGGATTGCTAAGACAGAAACACAGCGTCTGCTGAGCACCCCAACAGGGGAGCAGCTGTGAGGCAAGCACCCCAGCATTCACCACCAGGGCCCCAGTTCAAATCCAGCACCCTGAGCCAGGTAGAACAGGGATTCTCCCTCTGAGTCTCCAACCCCGCAGCTGGATGCTTGCGGTTGGCAGTGGGTGCAGCACCTGCTGGGGGCGCTATAGGGCGCTTGGGGAAGGGGGCAGGAGAGGATGAGTGGGGTGGAGCTGTTGGCTCCAACAGGGAATCCAGCTGGACCCGTCTAGCTCCTCTCTGTCCCCATCACCCTCTTCTTTCCCCTGTTCTTTATCAACAACCAAACCCCATGGCCTGACTAACACTACCACATCATTGCAGGCCTCCTTGCTGCTGCAGCTGAACTCTACTTCCCCAGCCGCTCAGCTCCGAGCTCTCGGCTATCCTGCCCAAGGACTCCACATGATTCAAGCTTCTCATCCCCCTGAGCATGGCTCCTGTCCATGATCACGTCCCTCTCCAGTGGCTGCAATAGCCTGCTACAGCTGCCCAGCTCAGGGAGTAGCTCCTGCAGCAGGGTCAGCATTGTAGCCACACAGAGCAGAACCCAAGTCCAAAGCTCAGAAAGTGTCTAGCTCCGGGGTTCTGGTTCCACTTGTTACAGCAGCAGGGCCAGCCATGCAGTTCAGACGCATTATCTGTTTTACATATGGGGAAACTGAGGCACAGAGGAGGGAAGTGACTTGCCCCAGGTCAGCCAGCAGAACAGCAGCAGAGCCGGGATCAGAACTCAGATACCCTGAATCTTAGCCCAGCCTGCTGTCCACCAGGCCACAGCTAAAGCAGCCTGCTGCCTGATGGTAGCATACATCCAGTAATGATCCATGTGTGTCCCTGACCCTGATTCAGGAGAGCACTGACACACGTGCTCAAATCCTGTGGTACCCGTGCTCTCCGGAATCCAGGCCTAGACACTGTCATCCTCAAACCAGGGCTTAAATGGGACACCAGTGGGGCCTTTCCTTCAGCTGCCGCCTTGCCCAAGGCCAGTCCCAGCCTTAGCACCCACAGCCGCTTCTTTCTGTGTTGGTGTCCAGGGGCCTGCCACTTTCTGGCCCCCACAGCCCCAGCACGTAAGTCCACGCCCTTGGGCAAGTTCACCTCTGCTCCTGAGGCTGCACCTCTTCCCCACGCTGCGTGGAGTCCTGAGCTAGCCGGATTGCCACCAAAGCACATGCCCCTTTGTTGGCTGTGTGTGAAGTGAGTGTGCAGGGCCTCAGCCTCGTCCCTAGCCAGGCGGCTTCCCGCGTCGCAGAAACCACCAGTACAAGGGGTCCAGCAAGGCCGGGAAGAACCGACTGGTGGTGCTCATGCCCCCTCTGTGCTCTCGTGAAGCTCAGGGCAGAGCCGGGCAGCCCAGCACTCCGATCTCCAGCACGGCCTATCCGGCCTGGCGTGGATTCACCTGCGCCGGCAGCATGCGAGGGGTTTGCGGTGGGTATCGTCCTCGCTCTGTTTAGATAAAAACAAACCCCTGGGCGCGCCTCCCGCCATTCATCAGCCCTCGCTGAACGCCGGCCTGCGGGGAGCTCTGGCACAGCCTGACAGATTAAGTGCTGCCTGTCACTGCACACAATCAGCTGCTTCCCGCCTGCTCTGCCGGGTAATTAAGATGCACTATGCTACGGCAGCTCAACAGCTGATCACCGGGGCCTGCCTTGCCCCCTGCTGCCCCGGCCCCTGTCCCTTGCCGAGCAGAAAGGGGGGCCAGCAGGGACACGGGAGGTGCCATTTTAAGAGGAGAAGGAAATAGCAACACAGCTGAGCCGATCTGCTCCCGTCTCTATCAGCCGGTCTGGAGGGTCCCTGTGGAGCTGAGATGGGTCCCTTCGCTGGGAGTGGGTGTGGGTGTATGTGTCAGTTGTCACTCACCAGCACCGCTAGCGCGCCGGTGCCCGTCGGAGAGCCAGTGGGGGTCATTATTAACTATTCTGATTTAATATCGATCTCACAGGCCAGAGACCTGCCCCACAACAATAGCTAGAAAACATCCCATCTTGATATAAAATTGTCAGTGACGGAGAATCCACCACGACCCTTGGCAAGAATCACTCTCACTGTTAAAAATGTACACCTTCCTTCCTTCCTGTCAGAATTTGTTCAGCTTCAACTTCCCACCATTGGATCGTGTCAGACCTTCCTCCGCTAGACTGACGAGCCCGTTATCAAATATTTGTTCCCTGGGTAACTTCTTATAGACTGCGAGTCACCCCTCACCCTTCCCTTTGTGAAGCTAAACCCCGATGGAGCTCTTTGAGTCTATCGCTACCAGGCAGGTTTTCTAACTCTCTGATCGTTCTCCTGGCTCTTCTCGGAACTCTCTGCAATTTATCAACATCCTTCTTGACCGGTGGGCACCAGAACTGGGCCCAGGATTCCAGCCATGGTTACACAAGTGCCAAATACAGAGGTCAAATATCCTCTCTGCTCCGATTGGAGAGTCCCCTGGTTAAGTGTCATAGGATCACATTCGTTCTTTTGGCCACAGCGGCACCCTGAGAGCAGTAGTTTCAAAAGGCTATGATCAGGCTGGGCCCCATTGTGCTGGGTGCAGTAAATGACAGGCCCTGCCCCAAAGAGCGTATGCATCCACGCTCCCCAAAGGACCCTCTGGTAGTGCACTAGAGCTCAGGGCAGACCCTATGACGGTGCGCCAGCACTCAGGACAGACCCTTGCAAGCAGCTGTGTAGTAGCATGGCGATGCACCCGAGACTGCCCGTGATAACACCCCAATGCACCCAAGTCCCTACGACCACACAGAGATGCTCGCCAGGGACCCTACAATCACCTGTTGGCCACCGTACAATAACACATGATTTAGGCTGTAAGATCCTCATGCAGGAGCCTGGTCTTTAAAACCCCATGTAGGCCCCCGGTGCTGCACACATTCTAACAGTTCCCCCGCATTTAGGGGCAACCCTCCAGCCGCCGACCAGAACTCAGGAGCATTTCTGCCTGGCCCCTCTGGTTCTTCAGCAGCGAGGCCTGGAAATGCTCCCCCGGATCCTACTGCAGTGCTGCCCGGGGCATGCTGGGTTATTGGGAAATCCCGTCACTCATGGAGACTGATCCCAATCAAAAGCCAGATTCTGGTGCTCCCAAACTACAGAGCCACTGAGAGCCAGATCCAAGCAGGAAGTTCTGGTCTTTCTCCAACCTCTAGCTCATTGGAGCCCATTTCCATCTTCAGCGCCTGTGCCTGTGATCTCCCATCACCCTCCCAGCACACAGCCCATCGGCTGACAGACAACGACCCAGGTCAGTTCCTTCAGCTCTCGTCACATTTCACGCGCTCCCCCAGGATATGCTGCTGTCGTCCAGTCAATTATGCATTGTCATACCAGTGCCACGGGGATGGTAAGACGTTTGCTCTCATTCTAGATCCATTAAACCTGGAGCTGCTCAAGGAAGACAGATGTGGTCCCAGCCCACATCTAGGCGGCTGCGACGGGGCTCAGAGCTCTGAACGTGTAACTGGAAGAGACGTTTCCCCCGCCGCTCGCAGTCTCACCGAGGCCTGGGCTTTGCTCTCTATCCTAGCGCTGGCTCTGGCTCGCTTACCTCGCCGTCTCTGCATGCTGCCAGCAAGCTGGCTCCTGTCCTGCTTTTGCTGCCAGCCCGACTCCCAGATTGAGAACCGGGGCAGGGCATGGGGGATGGGGCAGGGCATAGGGGACATGCCAGAGGCACACACACAATCCAAGGGGGTGGATGGACAGATGAGACAGGTGAATATGGGCGTAAGACAGGCAGATAGACAGATGATGGCTTCCCCAGCTGGACTGGGGACCTGATCCATTTGTTGCTCCCTGTCCCTGGCCATCCTGATAAAAGTGGATACTCAGACCTCACCTGCCCATCTTCAGCCCTGCTGCGTGATAGGAGCTACTTTGTCTCTGGCAGGACTGCGTGGCCAGGAGAAGCTCAGGATCGCAGGATTTCTTTGCACGTAGGCAGTGAAGTGATGGGCCCACTCGAAACACAGCAGCTGGGTCCCCAGCTAGGCATGGGGACGGATGGAGCTGAAGAAAGATTCCAGTTTCTCCAGGCTTCCCCTGCAGCGCAGCTGGGATTCCCAGAGATCCACCTGTCCTTTGCGGTGCCCTGCCCACACTCCGATGGAGGATGGGGGGTTGGGGAGGCTGGAAGGGAGACAGCGACGTGTGCTGAAGTGAAACGCCAGGTGCTGCAGGTCTCTCCCTCCTCCCACTGCCCCATGGAGCTGTGTATGGAACAGGTACTGGCATGAGGCAGCAGCTGCTGCGCCATTTGTTCAGCCAGTCGCCCCGGCCTGGAGTGGGCCAAACCCAACAGCTGCTGGGGCGGGTGAGCAGGTCGGGGAAGGGATGCACTGGGGCTGGGCTTTGCTCGCAGTCCTCCCGGGAGTGGGAGGAAGGGGAACGGCGACTTTTCCTTCATCTCTGCACCCTGCCAGCTCCTCGGTTCAACACCTGACAAGTGCCATCACGGAGCCATCGACCTGGAAAGGACCTCGGGAGCTCATCACATCCAGCACCTGCATGGACGCAGGACCAAGTAAACCTAGACTGTCCCCGACGGGTTCGTCCAACCTGTTCTTAAAAACTTCCAAGGGTGGGGATTCCACAACCTCCCTTGGATGCCTGTTCCAGAGTTTAACTCCCCTTAGAGTTAGAAAGCTTTTCCTGAGATATAGCCTACATCCCTCCTCTTCGCTGCGGGGGCAGCCGCACTAACAGCACGGGGGAAACAGCCTTCTTGCTCTTGGTTCTGGTGCCTGGAGCCTCAGTGTCCTCCCCAACCCTGCAAGCAGCAGTGGCAACTGCAGGGGAAGTCCTGCTCAGCCCCCGCAGTCCTGGGAAGGAGCATGCTCCATCGCTCCGTGTGGCTGGACCATGCACAGACCCAGGGCCAGCGCTTCCATTTAGACAACCTAGGCGGTCACCTAGGGCGCCAGGATTTGGAAGGGCGGCAGATAGCTCCGGTGGACCTCCCGCAGGCGTGCCTGCGGAGGGTCCGCTGGTCCCGCGGCTCTGGTGGAGCATCTGCTGGCACACCTGTGGCAGGTCCACTGGAGCCGCGGGACCGGTGAGCCGGCCCTGCGCCTAGGGCGCCAAAAACCCTGGCGCCACTCCTGCACAGACGGGTCTCAAGCAGGAGCACGTTCAGTGCACATGGAATCTTCAGAGAATTTAGCTGTGACATAACCTTATTCCCAGATTCTGGACCTTAGCGTCCAAAATTTGGGGGTTAGCATGAAAACCTCCAAGCTTAGTTACCAGCTTGGACCTGGTACTGCTGCCACCACCCAAAAAATTAGAGTGTTTTGGGGCACTCTGGTCCCCCTGAAAAACCTTCCCTGGGAACCCCAAGACCCAAATCCCTTGAGTCTCACAACAAAGGGAAATAATCCTTTTCCCCTTCCCCCCTCCAGGTGCTCCTGGAGAGATACACAGACACAAGCTCTGTGAAACTACGCAGAGTGATTCCCCCTCTCCGTTCCCAATCCTGGAACAAAAGCACTTTCCTCTTCACCCAGAGGAAATGCCAAATCAGGCTAGCAATCCAACACACAGCTCTCCCCTTGATTTCTTCCTCCCACCAATTCCCTGGTGAGTACAGACTCAATTTCCCTGAAGTAAAGAAAAACTTCAACAGGTCTTAAAAGAAAACTTTATATAAAAAGAAAGAAAAAATACAAATGTTCTCTCTGTATTAAGATGATACAACACAGGGTCAATTGCTTAAAAGAATTTTGAATAAACAGCCTTATTCAAAAAGAATACAAATCAAAGCACTTCAGCACTTATATTCATGCAAATACCAAAGAAAAGAAACCATAGAACTTACTATCTGATCTCTTTGTCCTTACACTTAGAAACAGAAGACTAGAAAATAGAACTACTTCTCCAAAGCTCAGAGGAAACAGGCAGACAGACAAAAGACTCAGACACCCACTTCCCTCCACCCAAAGTTGAAAAAATCCAGTTTCCTGATTGGTTCTCTGGTCAGGTGTTTCAGGTGAAAGAGACATTAACCCTTAGCTATCTGTTTATGACACGCCCCCCAAATTGCAGACAGTGGGGAAGCTCACTGGCGGCAATTTCCTTCTAGAACTTGAAAATAAACAGATTAATACAACACATGCACCTTTACATATACTACTAAGTATATAACTAACAGACTTTTACATTTTAAGAACACTTTTTAACTACTGGATTCTGGGAAACTCTCACGGGAGAGTGCATCAGCAACTTTGTTAGAAGCTCCTGTGATGTGTTGAATTTCAAAATCAAAATCTTGGAGAGCTAAACTCCAACGAAGAAGTTTCTTGTTGTTCCCCTTGGCAGTATGAAGCCACTTTAGTGCAGCATGGTCAGTTTGTAGTTGGAACCGCCGTCCCCAAACATATGGGCGTAGCTTTTCCAGGGCGTACACAATGGCATAGCATTCCTTTTCACTGACTGACCAGTGACTTTCCCTCTCAGACAGTTTTTTGCTGAGAAACACGACAGGATGGAAGTTGTGATCTGTTGCTTCCTGCATGAATACTGCTCCTATACCACGCTCAGATGCATCTGTGGTTACTAGGAATGGTTTGTCAAAATCCGGGGCCCTGAGTACAGGGTCAGACATGAGCGTTGCCTTAAGCTGGGTAAAGGCTTTTTGACACTCATTAGTCCACTTAACGGCATTTGGCTGGGTCTTTTTGGTTAGGTCGGTCAATGGGGCAGCGATTTGGCTGTAGTGTGGTACAAATCGCCTGTAGTATCCGGCCAAGCCTAAGAAGGATTGGACCTGTTTCTTTGACCTTGGGACAGGCCACTTTTGGATAGCATCCACCTTGGCCTGTAGGGGGTTTATGGTTCCTCGACCCACCTGGTGCCCCAGGTAAGTCACTCTGTTTTGGCCTATTTGACACTTTTTGGCCTTAACAGTTAGTCCTGCCTGCCTGATGCGTTCAAAGACCTTTTCCAGGTGGAGTAGGTGTTCGGGCCAGGAGTCTGAAAAAATGGCCACATCATCGAGGTAGGCAACTGCAAATTCTCCCAGTCCAGCTAGTAGACCATCTACCAGCCTCTGGAAGGTGGCGGGTGCATTTCGAAGGCCGAAAGGAAGGACATTGAATTCATACACCCCCGCATGGGTGACGAATGCTGACCTCTCCTTGGCAGGTTCATCTAGCGGTACTTGCCAGTACCCCTTGGTTAAGTCTATTGTAGAGATGAACTGGGCACGTCCCAACTTTTCCAATAGCTCATCAGTACGTGGCATTGGATAGTTGTCCGGACGAGTTACAGCATTTAGCTTACGGTAGTCCACGCAGAAGCGTATTTCCCCATCTGGTTTGGGTACCAGAACCACTGGAGATGCCCATGCACTGGTAGATGGGCGGATTATACCCATCTGTAGCATGTTCTGGATCTCCCGTTCTATAGCAGCTTGGGCATGAGGAGACACCCGGTAGGGTGGGGTTCTGATTGGGTGAGCATTACCTGTATCAATGGAGTGGTATGCCCGTTCAGTCCGTCCTGGGGTGGCTGAGAACAATGGGGCGAAGCTAGTGCACAGCTCCTTGATTTGTTGCCGCTGCAGACGTTCCAGGGTGGTTGAGAGGTTCACCTCTTCCACGCCACCGTCTTTTTTTCCGTCGTAGTAGACACCGTCAGGCCACTCAGCATCATCTCCCTGGACTGTAAACTGACAAACCTGTAAGTCTCTGGAATAGAAAGGCTTGAGAGAATTAACATGGTACACTTTAGGCTTTAGTGAGGAATTGGGAAATGCTATGAGGTAGTTTACAGCTCCCAGGCGCTCTTGGACCGTGAATGGCCCTTCCCATGATGCTTCCATCTTATGGGCCTGTTGCGCCTTCAAGACCATAACCTGGTCTCCTACCTTGAAGGAACGTTCTCTGGCATGTCTGTCATACCAGGCCTTTTGCTCTTCTTGAGCATCCTTTAGGTGTTCTTTAGCAAGGGCTAAAGAGTGTCGGAGGGTGCTTTGTAGGTTGCTTACAAAGTCCAGAATGTTAGTTCCTGGAGAAGGCGTAAACCCCTCCCATTGCTGCTTCACCAACTGTAATGGCCCCTTAACCTCGTGACCATACACAAGTTCAAATGGTGAAAACCCTAAACTGGGATGTGGTACAGCCCTGTAGGCAAACAGCAACTGCTGCAACACTAGGTCCCAATTATTGGAGAATTCGTTGATGAATTTTCGTATCATGGCCCCCAAAGTTCCATTGAACCTTTCCACCAGGCCATTGGTTTGATGGTGGTACGGGGTGGCAACCAAGTGATTCACCCCATGAGTTTCCCACAGTTTTTCCATGGTCCCTGCCAGGAAATTAGACCCTGAATCTGTAAGGATGTCGGAGGGCCAACCTACCCTGGCAAAGATGTCTGTTAGGGCCAGGCACACAGTGTTAGCCCTGGTGTTGCCTAGAGCTACTGCTTCTGGCCATCGGGTAGCAAAGTCCACTAAAGTCAGTACGTACTGCTTTCCTCTGGGCGTCTTTTTTGGGAAAGGGCCCAGAATATCCACAGCTACTCGCTGAAATGGGACCTCAATTATGGGGAGTGGCTGGAGAGGGGCCGTGACCTGATCTTGAGGCTTACCCACTCTTTGGCATACCTCACAAGACCGGACATACCTGGCAACATCCTTGCCCATCCCCTCCCAGTGGAAGGACTTCCCCAACCGGTCCTTGGTTCGGTTCACCCCAGCATGGCCACTGGGATGATCATGGGCTAAGCTTAAGAGCTTCCCCCGGTACTTAGTTGGAACCACCAACTGTTTTTGCGGCTGCCATTCTTCCCGGTGTCCACCAGAAAGAATTTCCTTGTATAAAAGTCCTTGGTCTATAACAAACCGGGATCGATTAGAAGAGCTGAGAGGCGGTGGGGTGCTCCGTGCCGCCGCCCACGCTTTCTGAAGGCTGTCATCTGCTTCCTGCTCAGCCTGGAACTGTTCCCTTGAGGCTGGGGTCACCAGTTCTTCCTCAGACTGTGGACTTGGGCTTGGTCCCTCTGGAAGCGATGTAGGTGATGGGGTTGTTTCCGTTGCTGGTGAACCGCTCTCCGCTGGTGCACCTGAGGGTATTTCAGGCTCTGGCTGAGCCTTTTGGGTATGGCTGTCTTTTGCTTCTGCCAGTTCTGGCTCGCTGGCACCCTCTGGCGTTGAGTTTGAAGATGTGGTTGCAATCGCTGGTGCTGGTTGCTGTTCCAGTTCCGGGCCTGGGACTGGAGGTGCTGTGGCTGTTTCAGTGGTAGGCATGGAATCCGGGTCCACTACCTCTGTCTGGGTTTCTGGTAACACAGACGGGGCTTCTGTGGACGGCTCAGGAACAGGAATGGGTCTGGAAGCTTGCCTGGTTTGGCTACGGGTAACCATTCCCACTCTCTTGGCCCGCCTCACCTGGTTGGCCAAGTCTTCCCCCAGTAGCATGGGGATAGGATAATTGTCATAGACTGCAAAAGTCCACATTCCTGACCAGCCTTTGTACTGGACAGGCAGTTCAGCTGTAGGCAAGTCTACAGCTTGTGACATGAAGGGGTAAATTGTAACTTTGGCCTTTGGGTTGATGAATTTGGGGTCAACGAAGGATTGGTGGATAGCTGACACTTGTGCCCCCGTGTCTCTCCACGCAGTAACCTTCTTTCCGCCCACTCTCAAATTTTCCCTTCGCTCCAAGGGTATTTGAGAGGCATCCGGGCCTGGGAATCTTTGGTGTGATGGTGGTGTAATGAATTGCACTCGCATGGTGTTCTTGGGACAGTTGGCCTTGATATGTCCCGGTTCATTACACTTAAAGCATCTTCCATCTGATGGGTCACTGGGCCGAGGTGAGTTACTGGAGACTGGTGAGGTTGAAGAGTAGGGTATCTGTGGCTTTACTTGGGTGGTATGGAGGGTCTTTGGCTGTCCTCGGTTGTAGGGTTTATGGTCTGCGTGCCCCCTGGGGTAATCGTTCCCCTTGACAGTAGCTTTTTTGCTTTCTGCCAGTTCCATCCATTTGGCTCCAATCTCCCCCGCCTCAGCGATAGTTTTGGGATTTCTGTCTTGTATGTACCGTGTGATGTCTTCAGGAACACCATCCAAGAACTGCTCCATTTGTATGAGGAGGTTCACTTCTTCCAAGGTTTGAATGTTGTTTCCTGTTAACCAGGCCTCATAGTTTTTTGCAATGTAGTAGGCGTGTTTGGGAAATGACACCTCTGGTTTCCATTTTTGGGTTCTGAAGCGCCGACGGGCATGATCTGGGGTTATCCCCATCCTGTATCTGGCCTTGGTTTGAAAAAGTTTATAGTCATTCATTTGCGGCTTGGGCATTTCAGCTGCCACCTCTGCTAAAGGTCCACTGAGGTGTGGCCTTAATTCTACCATGTACTGGTCTTCGGGGATGCTGTACCCAAGACAGGCTCTTTCAAAATTTTCCAAGAAGGCCTCGGTGTTATCACCGGCCTTGTAGGTGGGAAATTTTCTGTGCTGTGGAGCAATAATTGGCGCCGGGTTGTTAGGGTTGGCTGGCACATGCAGCCCAGCTTTTGCCAACTCCAGTTCATGTTTTCTCTGTTTTTCCTTCTCTTCATTCTCTTTTTCCATTTGTTGTTGTTGTTTTTCCATGTCTCGGCGGTGGGCCGCCTCATCTTCTGCTTGTTTCCTTCGGTAGGCCACCTCTTCTTCTTCTAGTTTTCTTTTGTGTGCTGCCTCTTGGGCTGCCTGTTCTCTTTGGAAGGCTGCCAGTTTCATGTTTTCTTCCTTTTCTTTTATCTCCATCTGTCGCCTGTGTTCAGCTTCTTTGAATTGGTCTTCGGCCTCCATTTTTGTCCTGGTAGACATGGTTCCTGTTTTCTTGTGTTGGGGTGCCCTCCGGTGTTTATCTTCTGAACTGCAGGCTCTCTGTTGCCTCCTGAAGTCTGCCCAGCAACAGTGCTTTTTTCCTTTTCTCTCTCTAGCTAATGTTCAATTAAGGGAAACCAGAAAAACCACTTTATTTGCATGCATATAAGTGCTGGTACTCTCAATGGGAGTGCTATTGCATGACAAAAGACCCTTAACAGTCTTCTCGCTTAACATGCAAACCACAAACTGCTAGAGAGAGCAGAAAAAAAAATTTCTCTCTGGTTCCCTTTTAAAACCAAACTGTTTCTCTCTGCTAAAAAGCCCTTAGCAGAGAAAAGAAAAATATAATATTCCTACTGGCTTCTGGATTCTGTCTATCTCCCGCCACTGCCACCATGACATAACCTTATTCCCAGATTCTGGACCTTAGCGTCCAAAATTTGGGGGTTAGCATGAAAACCTCCAAGCTTAGTTACCAGCTTGGACCTGGTACTGCTGCCACCACCCAAAAAATTAGAGTGTTTTGGGGCACTCTGGTCCCCCTGAAAAACCTTCCCTGGGAACCCCAAGACCCAAATCCCTTGAGTCTCACAACAAAGGGAAATAATCCTTTTCCCCTTCCCCCCTCCAGGTGCTCCTGGAGAGATACACAGACACAAGCTCTGTGAAACTACGCAGAGTGATTCCCCCTCTCCGTTCCCAATCCTGGAACAAAAGCACTTTCCTCTTCACCCAGAGGAAATGCCAAATCAGGCTAGCAATCCAACACACAGCTCTCCCCTTGATTTCTTCCTCCCACCAATTCCCTGGTGAGTACAGACTCAATTTCCCTGAAGTAAAGAAAAACTTCAACAGGTCTTAAAAGAAAACTTTATATAAAAAGAAAGAAAAAATACAAATGTTCTCTCTGTATTAAGATGATACAACACAGGGTCAATTGCTTAAAAGAATTTTGAATAAACAGCCTTATTCAAAAAGAATACAAATCAAAGCACTTCAGCACTTATATTCATGCAAATACCAAAGAAAAGAAACCATAGAACTTACTATCTGATCTCTTTGTCCTTACACTTAGAAACAGAAGACTAGAAAATAGAACTACTTCTCCAAAGCTCAGAGGAAACAGGCAGACAGACAAAAGACTCAGACACCCACTTCCCTCCACCCAAAGTTGAAAAAATCCAGTTTCCTGATTGGTTCTCTGGTCAGGTGTTTCAGGTGAAAGAGACATTAACCCTTAGCTATCTGTTTATGACAAGCTGCCAAACTCAAACACGTGTCTACTGAGCATGTGCAAAATGAGATTTTTTCCAAGGCTTGTAACTTGGCCAAATTGGAGGGTTTTCTCATGGGAACAGCAAAAGGCACCTCCCTGACTCCAGGGTGACCCCCTCCTTCTGAAATTTCAGATCCTTTCTCCAACGCATGAGGGCGCAAGAGCATCTTAAAGAACCAACAGTAAGATTTTTTTTTAACATGGGCAAAACAATGGATTTTCCCCTAATGTCATTTTAAGAAATGGCTGAACTGTTTTTGCCGAAACTTCCCAAAATCGTCAGCCTGAGACAGACACCTGGCTTGGAAAATGGATGTCCAAATAGGGAGCATTTGCAACATTATAAGCAATTGAAAACAGGGTCTTATAATAGGAAGTGTCAGGCACAATCTCCCCTTTAATTACAGATGTGCCCAGAGGCCTTCGTCAGAATCGGGGCCCTGTCGTGCTAGCTTTTGAACAGCAATACAGGAAACTGTGGACGCTGCCCCAAAGAGCTGGCAATCTACGAAGGCAAGAGATGGATGGTTGCTGAAGGGAGGAGGGTGTGAGCAAACGTGCCTGCAGACAGGTTCATCCGCGATTACTGAATTACTATGAACAGACAAAGCAAGTGTCAGCGACCAGCCCCCGCTGCCCCTCAACCTGGGCATCAGCAATCAGCTGATTGTGAGATTGCCCAACCCCACCTCCCCTCCTACTGCCCCCTCATCCTGCCCCCACTTCCCCTCTGCCTGTTGTCCAGCCCTGTCTCCCCTCCCATTCCTCCTTCACCTGGCCCCACCTCATTCACCCCATTGTCCACCTCCTGTCCCCCCCGTCCTGCTTCCCTTCCCCTCCTGTTCACCCTGTCTGAGTCCTACAGTTTGCAGTGTGAAAAGCTGCAGGCAGAGGGGTAGTGCTCTGCAGTGGCCCTAGTGAGGGCCCCCTCCCCCTCCAGGGACCGCCATTGACTCCCGGCAGTGCTGTGACTCCATCAGCAGGCGCATCTGCATTTCTGGGGCATACGGTGCTATGAGGTCACATATCACCTGCCAGCTGCTGCTGGAGTCACCACCGAGAGCCCCCACTGCGGGAATCTGCAGCCCCCTCAGTACGTCTCCGAAACGATCTCCTAATGCCAGGCAAACAGCAAAGCTCCCGAGGGAGCCGGCTCCATGGTTAGCGAGGCAGCAGCGAGATAACCGCGAGACGCACCCTGCACGCCAAGAACGGGGCTTGGGGGAGGATGTCAAACGCTGCTGGAGCCTGTCACTCCATTAAATATTTGCAGGACAGGTTTCTGCAGCGGGTATGGGGCATCCGGCTGGGCCAGAAACACATGGGAGGACCGAACAGCCACAGATCCAGGAGCATGTAGGTGGCTGGGTGGAGCTGGCTTGCCCCCTCGATCTGTCACCTATCTCCAAATCCACTGCTCCAGCCCGGGCCCCATCCTGCCACTGCAGAGGGGCTAACGCTAGGCTCCTACATGACCCTTATTAAGGCACCTCAGTGTAAGCTGGGCTAATTCTGCAGAGGTGCTCAGCCCTCACAAACCTCAGGGAAGTCAATGGGAGCTGCAGGGGCTCAGCACCTTTGAACAGGGGAACGGAGAAGCGGAACATCGGGCAGGCAGGTTCAGAAATCCTGGCCCAGTGGCCTGGCCCTGCCTTTCTCTTGCACCGTTAGAGACGCAAGATGCCTTTCTGATTCGTGCTACACCCCCCAAAAGCAAAAAATGTAGAGGGCACCACAGGATCGGGGCCCTGTTCCAGTGGCACTGAGCCGGCAAAGTGCTTCCCCGGAGCTTGCTTGAGGGGCAAAACACCCAGACAAAGCCTCCGATCCGATTAAGTCAGAAGGGCTCCGATCGCTCCCAGACGTTGGGGCAGGCTGAGAAGCTCGTGCTGGGGGAGGGACGGGGAAGGCTTGGATTCTGCTCTGGTTCTTATCCCACGCCCATCACCGTGGTATCCGAGCTCCTAAAGCCCTGTTGTTTGCAGGGGGTTGCATGGAGTGTGAGGCTCCCCCTGCCCCCAACATACACAACTGGCACAGGAGACTCAGTTAACGCCAGCCGGCTGCCATCACTTGCTTTCAGGCTGCGTTCCCGTCTGGCTGAGCCCACGCTCAGATCTGGGTTTGAACGGCGCTGAGATCGGATCTGGTGGAATTCCAGCCACCTTGGGCTGAAAATTCGGCTGCTCTCATGAGACCACAGTGACATCTGAAAAACAGATCCTCTCCCCCCAGGTTTGGGTCCACGCTGGAACCCACAGCCTGCCCAGGATCTAGCCCCTCCAACAGCGCAGAGTGCACTGAATGCACAGCCCGTGTGCTCACACCCAGAGACAGTCACAGGCTTTCGGTCCCGCTCCAATCTACAAAGCCCTCAGAATAGAACCTGCCTCCCTGAGAGAGCCCCTGGAGCGGCACCACAGCCAACAGGAGCCAAGATGTTGGGGTCCTTGGAGAGGACATACCCCACAATGAACTGAACCCCCCTTCACAACCCCAGGCTGATGCTGGGTGTCCTCACACCTAAAGGGACAGGAACAAACTGCACATGCTTGAGGAGGCAGGTATCTGGCTCTGCCTTAGGGGGCTTTGCGAGTAGGGGCTGCTGGGGGCCAGCTTTGCTCCCCACCTTTGGTGAAAGCAACATCGGTGCTAGTTCCTTATCTTCCCCCATGCCCGGACCCATCTGCTCAGCCAGAGTGGTGAGGTTCCCCCTCCCATTCAGAGCCCTGCCCCACGTGGAGTCAACCTCTCACACAGGCCCTCCCCCACCACCTCAAAAAGCCCCACCCAAGGGAGGCCCTGTGAGATGGGGGGTTCGCCGGTTAGCTGCATTGGCCTGCCCTCTCTCTTCAGTCCCCATGTCCCACAGAAAACACAGCAAAGCCTGGGTGCTCCCCCTGCTCTGGCCCACCAGCTTCCTTGTGAGTGGTGAATTTGGGTCTAGACAGGGATTGCTCCATGAGGCCACCCTGCCTGCTCCTTGCCATAGCCAGCTGAGGGCACACGGCCTGCCTAGGCTGACCGCTTCTCCCCGGCCACTCACCGAGGTTAAGGCCAGAAGGAACCACCAGCCCAGCCCATCTGCCCTGCTGTACAACCCAGGCCACTGACCCCACCCAGCACCCACGCCCTAACCCTGCACCCGGAATTAGACCGAAGTATTACAGGCCACAGGGGACCGGATTAGTATGTGCCCCAGAGAGAGAATCAGAGGGGCTGAGCAGCACCAGTGCCCGAGGCCCCCACAGTGATGAGACATGCCCAGATAATCCTGGGAAGCGACCTGCACCCACACACTGCAGAGGAAGGTGACCGCCCCCCCTCAGCATCACTGTCCCTCTGACCTGAGGGGAAATTCCTTCTAGCCCCCACACACCCCTTCCTGATGCCCGCACGCTGGCTGACAGCCTGAAGCATGAGCTTTAGGAACTTCTGGATGCTCCAGAGGAAGGCGAGAACTCCCTGAAGAGTTGTCCGGGTGTGCATGCCGAACCTTCCTTCTCCTGTTTGCATTTGTGCCTTCCCACAGTGCCTCAGTCAGCACCCAATGCCTCAGGGCAGCTGGCCGTGGCCAACACCTGCTCTGGGGACACTGCATCCCAGTGGATTCCTTCTGCATGACGAGAGACCCAACCTCAACCAGCTCTGGGCTCTGCAGCCCCATCTTCTCAGCTCCCTGCTCTCTCTAGAAGGACCAGAACCAAAATGCCCCGATTCAGACTTTGGACATGTTCAGATTTAATTCCAAAAACTGTCATATGAGCCCATCGTGGGCCTTGATCCCAATTCTCTGGCTGACATGCTGGGAGCTGGCAGCGGCACCATCCCAGAACGCACCTAACAAAACGATCCTGGGATGAGGGTTAACTTTGAAGAACCACAACCACATCTGTTGACCCAAGGCCTGACACCTTCTCACTCTTCTGGGGTGGAAGGCAGCAGCTATTTAACAGTGCCCAGAGTCAGTGACAGAACAATGCCGAGCATTTCCCAGATCAGGATCTCAAAGCACGTTCGAAAGGTGAATAAACAGGAAACATCCAAGTGAGGCCAGGAGGGAAGTGAATTGACTTGCTCAGGGTTATGTAGCAACTAAGAAGTGGGGCTGGGCTCAGAGAAACGTCACCTCGCTCCTAATTCCACGCTCACAGCACTGGGCCCCTCTACACAACAGGTAGGAGTTCAGCACAGGGTGAGGAGAAGAATGTTGTATCGGACTGACATGACAGCTGGGATGGAAGGCCGGAGGATGCGGTTAATACAACAGAAACAGGCAACACCCCTCTGCCTGGGAAAACGCCGTGGGATCTGTAGTAACATAATGACTTCAGCTCTGCCTTATTACCGGCAGCACCTCAAGGCCCCTCTGTGCTAGGTGCTGCACAGACAGCCTCCCTCCCCTGCAGTCTTAAAGAGGCAAGACACCCAAAGGAAAGGAGCGGAAGTCACTTGCCACAGTGATACAGCAGGTAGGTGGTAGAACCAGGGCTAACACCCAGCTCACCTGTCTTCCCAAGCCAAACCCCTACCCACTAGACCACACTGCCTCTTGTTCTCACTCAGGCATTTCTAGCTACACCACTGCCCTGGCCACACCACTCTAGAGCCCTGAGGTCAGCAGCACTGACTCTGAGAGAACAGCGCCTCCTACTGAGTCACAACCGCATTGTCTGTAGGACCTTGTTGCTTTTTTTCCCCAGACACAACCCTCCTCTCCCCCCCACCCCCACCCCCCCAAGAAACCCCATCTTAGCTTGGGAGCCCTGACAAGCCCACAGCCCATGCTCGTGCTACAGTCATAGTGCAAGTGATTTTCGATGCACTGTACAAACAGCTAATTCATTGAACCTCGTGCTCCGCGAGCTGGGTAAATATTATGATTCCTATTTTAAAATGGGGAAAATGAGGTGCCAATCATTAAGTCACTTGCCTAAGCCTGTGACATTATAGGGACTAGAATCCAGGTGGCCTGGCTCTGCTCTCAATAAACTAGACCACCTGTAGCACCCCAAGCTCTTTCTTAACCCTGTAAGCCTGCGAACCTAGCCTGAAGCAGAAGCTTTCCCTGTGATTACCAAGGAGGTTCGGTAATTCTTCTCATCCCAAAGTGCTGGGTGAGGCCACATGAACAAAGTGCAGGTTGGGGGAACTAGGAGATAAGGAGCATCCATCCTTCGGTGTCCTGGAGCACGTCAACAGGGTAGTAAGAAGTTACAGGGCGAGAGGACATGTAAGCCTCACCCCTCCCAGTGGTGCAACAGAAATGTAGCCACCTCTGGGGCAGAACACAGCAACTGCCAACAGCACAACATAAGAGTCTTGGTAACGTCTTGGCAGGCATGCAGAGGGCTCTGCAGGGCATTGCCAGCCCCAGCAGTCACCAGGCTGGGTTTGGGATGACAGGGGAATCCCTGCCCCCTTGCTCTCAATGGTGTGAGGTATAGACCAGGGAGCACCCGGAAAGGAATCAGATTGGAGTTCACAGCCACAGAGCTGGGATAAGGGTCCCAGCTTTCCTGGGGCTGTGGCACCCTCTCGGGTGATCCCGTATACCCCTGCGAGGGGCAGCAGCAGGCAGAGTTGGAAGCAACACGGATTTATTATGAAGCCCAAAGGAAACCTCAGTCCTGCAGCCTCACCACCAGCATTCCCTCCGCAAGCAGCCTCCCAACCTGGCAAAGCGCTGACTTACTGATCTCCGGGGTCCTCTGGTGGCAGCACTGCCGAACTGCTTGGCATTCCCAGGGAAAGGCGAAATAAACAGAACGGGGGTCCCGTCCAGCACAGTGCTGCTGGGGCGGCTTGAGGGCTGGGAATGCAATGTGCCCCCCTGTGGGCACAGTCACCCTATTGATCCTGGAGGAGCAAGGGTCATCCATTCCCAAGCCCCTGTCCAGACCCTGCTGGGATGGGTGTATCACACACTTTCGATAAGTGGGTGGATGGATACTTTCTCCTCTTTCACCAGGGTCTCTCTTTGTCCACCTCCTGGTCTTCCCGTACCCCCATTCCTCTCCCGTCCCAACTTTCCCTGCCTCCCAGCCCTCCCCACGTTCCTCTGCCAGAGGCCTCTTCTTTCCCAGGTTATCTCCCTCCCTGTGGGCCTCTGGTCTTCTCCCCTACGGCTTGTCCAACTCTTACCTGTCTGTCCTGCCCCCCTCCCAACACACCTGAATCTCACTGTCCCGCCTCCGCCCACAGGCCTTGAGTGCCATCAACACATCCTGCTGGGCAGGAATGACAGAGAATATTGAGGAGTCCAAGAGAACAAGGAGGAGTAACAGCTTACAAGGGCTCCAAAGGAAGGTTGGTCTTATGGCCAAAGCGTTGGACGGAGTCTCAGGAGACCGGGGTTATATTCCTGGCTCTGTCACTGGTGTTCTGGGTGATCGAGGGCAAGTCTCTGCTCTGTGTCTCAGTTTCCCCATCTGTAAAATGGGGACAACACCACTGATTGCTTTGAGATCTACTGCTGAAAAGCGCTATGAAGAGCCAGGGCTTATCATGTGGGGGAGGGATCAATGTCGGCCTCTCTGTTCGTAAAACGCTCAGCACACTAGGGCTGTTGCCACCACATCAATATGAAATAATGAGGCTACTGCCTTATAACCATGCCTATTTGGGGGCTATATCAAATCAGGAACCAGCCAACCAACTGACTTCAGCCTCATTCCCACCATCCTGGGTTTGGTGCATAATGCCAGCAGCCTGCTCAGGGCCAGCTTTATTAACTGTGGGGCCCGATTCGAATACCAAGTGGTGGTCCGGGGCTTCAGCAGCACTTTGGCAGCAGGGGTCTGCTCCGGGTTTTCCGCAGCACTGAAGGACCCCCCTGCCACCAAAATGCCACCTAAGACCCCTGGAGCAGACCTCCCGCCGCTGAAATGCCGCCGAAGACCCCAGAGTGGACCCCCCACCAGGTGAGTAAAAAAAAAAATTAAAAAGGCCCCTAAGGTGAGGGGCCCTGGTGCAGGGCCCAACTCCAGGGAATCGGGCGAATCAGCCTAAAGCCTGAGCCTGCTCGTGGACTCCTGACCTACCCTCATCCATGAGCATGGAGGGATAAGCATTCCTGGAGACGCGAGGCTGAGCTAACCAGCAGACAATCTTGGCTTGGCTTTGGGACACACGCTGCTCCTGCGTTCTATTCCTTGCTCTGTGCCACTTCACTGCTCTGTGCCTCAGTTTCCCCATCTGTAAAAAGGGGCTTCATCTCTCTTTCCTATTTCATACAGTTGTGGGAAGGGTTAATTTATAGATTCCCAAGAGCAGAAGAGACTACGGCAACGATCTAATCTGACCTCCTGCATATCGCAGCCAGAGAACTTCCCCCAATAGTCTTTGTTTGAACTAGTGCAGATCTTTGAGAAAAACACCCCATCTTGATTAAAAGGAATGTTTGTACAATGCCAGGAGATCCCTGGATGAGAGGTGCTAGGAAAGTGCTATTAAGAAATAATCATAACACTATCCAGTTCTCACATATTGGCTTCGCAGAACTTGAATTTTTCAAATATAATTTCTACTGAGAAAACCAATGCTTATTTTAAAGCATTTTTTTTTCAATTTTTATTCATTTCTATTTTCACAGTTGTGCAAAATCAGAAGGGGAAGCTGCGATCACATGGTGTAGCAAAGATCCCCTACCCCCTGCTCCAGCAGCATCCTCACCCCCACTGCCTCCCCATTCCTAAAATTAACATGGTAAAGCATGGGTGGAGGGGATGGAGGCAACTGCCCCCCCACACACTTAAATCGCACCCCTGCTCCAATTCCACCTGCATGTTTTATACACATCAAGGTGGGACTCCTAGCTCTCAAAAGCACCATTTCATAGAATCATAGAATATCGGGGGTGGAAGGGACCTCAGGAGTCCAATCCCCTGCTCAAAGCAGGACCAAGCCCAACTAAATCATCCCAGCCAGGGCTTTGGCAAGCCTGACCTTAAAAACTTGTAAGGATGGAGATTCCACCACCTCCCTAGGGAACCCATTCCAGTGCTTCACCACCCTCCTAGTGAAATAGTGTTTCCTAATATCCAACCTAGACCTCCCCTCCCCATTTGTCTTACGTTGCCGAGGTGTCACTTTCAATTAGTATGGATGGAAATAATTTTGTCTTGGACTGGGCGTTTGTACGCTGAAATTGATGTTTACCGACATTTACCGATAAAAAGCTAATCCTTCCAAGCCTAGTTATCTAGCAGTTCCCACCAGTAGATCTCAATGTGCTTTACAAGGGAGGCCAGTATCTTTATCCTCATTTCTCAGATGGGGAAACTGAGTCACAGAGTTGGGAAGTGACTAAACTGAGATCACACTCAAAGGCCAGCTCCTATATAGCTGATGAGCCAGAGTCTGAGCTCTGCAGGAACAAATCCCACATTCTCAGGCGCGGTACAACTCATTACAATGGTTGCCCTGTCGTTCAGACAGTGTGTTGAGAAACATGATAGTAAACTGAATCTGAAATGGTTCTAAATTCTCATGAGCTCCAACCAAAGCTGGCCAGTGCTCCGCCTAGCCCGCTCCCCGCAGTCTCTCACTCGGGTGCCCCGGTACCCCACTCTCCATGCCCAGGATAGTGCACCCACCTGCCATTATAATACAAATAATAACCAACTATGGAGACTTCCTCATCTACTCTTGCTTCCTCCTGCTGCCGGATACCGGCCTGTCTTTTGCAGGCCAAGCTTTGAACTGAACTAAACTAAAATGCTGCTTGTACTTGCAGGGAGTAAGAAGGAGAGGTGGCTGTCAGAGCTCGGCTAGCACTGCAGAGCTCTGCCTGTGGCTCTAGACACACATCTCTGTGCACAGATTCACTGATTCCAAGCCCAGAAGGGACCATTGTGATCACCTCGTCTGACCTCCTGCATAGGTCAGGCCAGAGACCTGCCCCATAATAATCCCTAGAGCAGAGCTTTTAGAAAACCAGCCCATCTGGATTTAAAACTTGCCAGCGATGGAGAATCATCACACCCTTGGGTAGGCTGTTCCAATGGTTATTCACTCTCACCGTTAAAAACGTACACCTTATTGATGTCTGCATTCGTCTACCTTCAAGTTCCAGCCACTGGATTGTGGTAGACCTTCTGCTGCTAGACCGAAGAGTCCATAATCAATATTTGTTTCCCAGGTGAGTATTTATAGACTGGGACCAAGTCCCTGCACCTTAAACCTTCTCTGTGTTAAACTAAACAGACTCAGCTCCTGGAGTCTCTCACTGTGTGGCAGGTTTTCTAATCCGCTGTTCCTACTGAAGCAATAAGCAATAATCATTCACGCTGCTACGTCTGTGCCCACGCAGAGCCCCATTCACCCCTATGGCTATGTGGAGCCACCTGGGCCAAACTCCCCTCCTGCTCCAGAGGCCCAGATTCCTTCCCTTTGTGCAAACAGGAGACTCACCTTCAGCAGTGTGAGGCATATGACACGTAACTGAAGAATCCTGAATCCACATCACCCACTGCTGTGGGGGGCCAGGGGAGGAAGCTGCATGCTGTCTGCATGGGCACAGGGGGTGCAGGGTGCTCCCAGCTGGTGCAGAGTGAAGGGGCTCTGGGCTGGGGGGGAACACCGTTTTCTTGCTGGGGGTCAAGGTACTGGGTGTGCTCCCAGCTCGGGGGTTGGGGGAAGAGGACTATGCTGGGGAGAGGGTGCCAGGGGTTGCATGCTGGGGGAGGGGGTGCTGGGAAATCCAGGTCGCAGGGAGAGATGAAGGTGCTGGTAGCTGAGGGGCAGGGGGTAGGGACAGGGGTTTTGGGGTGCTCCCAGCTGGCGTGGGGGGAAGAGAAAGCTGCATGTCGCTTTGCTGGGGGGAGGAAGGTGCTTGCAGCTGGTGGGGGGCAGGATCCTGCCGGGGGGGACTGAGGGTTCCCTGCTGGGGGAAGGGGCGGGGGTCTAGGCTCCTTCCAGCGGGGGGAAGGGTCCAGGCCCCTCCCGGGGGCGGGTTCCTGCTGGGGGGGGGGCAGGCTCCTCCTAGGGGGCGGGGCTGGTTAGCGCTAGACTCTTCCTGGGGAGGGAGAGGGGAGCCTACGCTCCTCCCTGGGGGCGGGGCGCTCCCTGCCGGGGGCGGAGCTAGAGGCTCCTTCCGGGGGGGGTGTCCCTGCTTGGGGGCGGGGCTGGTTAGCGCTAGGCTCCTCGTGGGAAAGACCGAGGGGCGCTCTGCCAGGGCGGGGCTAGGTCCCTCCGGGGGGCGGGGCGAGGTCCCTCTGGGGGGCGGGGCTAGGTCACTCCGGGGGGCGGGGCGCTCCCTGTCTGGGGGCGGGGCTAGGTCACTCCGGGGGGCGAGGCGGGGCGCTCTCTGCCGGGGCGGGGCTAGGTCACTCCGGGGGCGGGGCGCTCCCTGCCGGGGCGGGGCGGGCGCTGGATCAGCTGATGCGGGCGGGCCGGCCGGGTCTGCGGAGCTCTCATGGCGGCGCTGTTCGGCGGCGTGGAGGGGTGAGTGCCAGCCGGGGCTCGCGGAGGGGGGTGGAGCCCTTGGCCTCCCGGCTCCCTCCCTAGGCACCAGCCCGGGAATGGTGGGGCCCGAGGGCAGCCCCCTCCGCACGTGCTGGGGGCAGCCGCTCTTCTCGCTCCAGTCCCCTCCCCCCCGTAAGTGTGCGGTGCCCCGTCTCCATCTCGGTCCAAGATCATCCCCTCCCCTGCGTGCGAGCCCCCCCGCCCCGCGTGCAACGCCTCGCGCACTTCTCGGGCTGCGCGCACCCCCCCCGCGTGCAACGCCTCGCGCACTTCTCGGGCTGCGCGCACCCCCCCCGCCCCGCGTGCAACGCCTCGCGCACTTCTCGGGCTGCGCGCACCCCCCCCGCCCCGCGTGCAACGCCTCGCGCACTTCTCGGGCTGCGCGCCCCCCCCCCCGCCCCGCGTGCAACGCCTCGCGCACTTCTCGGGCTGCGCGCACCCCCCCCCGCCCCGCGTGCAACGCCTCGCGCACTTCTCGGGCTGCGCGCACCCCCCCCCGCCCCGCGTGCAACGCCTCGCGCACTTCTCGGGCTGCGCGCACCCCCCCCCCCCCCGCGTGCAACGCCTCGCGCACTTCTCGGGCTGCGCGCACCCCCCCCCGCCCCGCGTGCAACGCCTCGCGCACTTCTCGGGCTGCGCGCACCCCCCCCGCGTGCAACGCCTCGCGCACTTCTCGGGCTGCGCGCACCCCCCCCGCGTGCAACGCCTCGCGCACTTCTCGGGCTGCGCGCACCCCCCCCGCGTGCAACGCCTCGCGCACTTCTCGGGCTGCGCGCACCCCCCCCCCCCCGCGTGCAACGCCTCGCGCACTTCTCGGGCTGCGCGCACCCCCCCCCCCCGCCCCGCGTGCAGTGCCTCGCGCACTTCTCGGGCTGCGAGCCCCCCCCCGCCCCGCGTGCAACGCCTCGCACACTTCTCGGGCTGCGCGCAGCCCCCCCCACCCCCAGCGTGCAACGCCTCGCGCACTTCTCGGGCTGCGCGCAGCCCCCCCCCCCCCCCGGCGTGCAACGCCTCGCGCACTTCTCGGGCTGCGCGCAGCCCCCCCCACCCCCGGCGTGCAACGCCTCGCGCACTTCTCGGGCTGAGAGGATGGCTGGTACTGGTGTCTGATGCCCCCAGCATGTGGTGCTGTATCTGGGATACCATGTTGCCCCGCAGGCTGCCCCAGCCTTGTGGAGACCCAACAGGTGGCTGAGAGATTTCTCTGTGTGATGCTCGGGCCACAGGCTTGTTACCAACCTGGCCCTTTTTAGGGCAGGTGCCTGTGCTCCTCAGCTCACTCTCTGGGTGGAAGAAGGTTCCTCTGGGCCTGGCCCCCTGGATTTTGGGGTAACTGAACTCCTGGTGTCTGACTCTGTGGTTCTGGCCCACATGCACTAGACAGCGCACATCAGCTTCACAGCTGGGGTGGAATGTGCTGTGTTGAGCCCAGCCTGTGGGGCAGTCACCTTTTTTAAAGGCCCTGGGGATCAGCTGTACCAGGGAAACCGGCTCTGGATCCCTAGGGGTGTTGCAGGTGCCTGGTTGAGTGCAGTTGGTGTGCCCAGCCTGGCACAAGTCCCACTACATGGTGTGGCCTCTACCCTGTGTGAGTCTATAATCCAGCAACAGGTGTGTGGAAGGGAAGACAGAACCATATTTACATGGGTGCAACCTTGTAAAATCAGCCCGTGTGCAATAATGACCCACTTGAGGGGTGGGAAAAACCCAGGGTGATATCTGGTTTCACGAGAACGCTGCACCCATCTAACCCATGGGCCTTGGCTACACGACAAATGCTTTGCTGG
Source organism: Gopherus evgoodei (assembly GCF_007399415.2). Classification (NCBI taxonomy): domain Eukaryota; kingdom Metazoa; phylum Chordata; order Testudines; family Testudinidae; genus Gopherus; species Gopherus evgoodei. Next base: position 2,668,831 of record NC_044326.1, read on the forward strand.
AACCGTAGATACAGTGGAAGAAGGGTTGCCAGCTTCCTAATCGCACAAAATCGAACACCCTAGCCCTGCCCCTTCCCCTTCTCTGAGGCCCTGCCCCTGCTCCCTCGGTCACTCTTCCCCACCCTCACTCACTTTCACTGGGCTGGGGTAAGGGTTGGGCTGCAGGAGTGGGATGAGGGCTCTGGCTGGGAGTGTGGGCTCTGGGGTGAGGCTGGGGATGAGGGGGTTTGGAGTGCAGGAGGGAGCTGGGGCAGGGTGTTGGGGGTGGGGGTGCAGACTCTGGGAAGGAGTTTGGGTGCAGGAGGGGACTCCAGGCTGGGGCCAAGAGGTTTGGAGTGCAGGAGGAGGTGTGGGCTCTGGGGTGAGGCCAGGGATGAGGGGTTTGGAGTGCAGGAGGGAGCTGGGGCAGGGTGTTGGGGGTGGGGGTGCAGACTCTGGGAAGGAGTTTGGGTGCAGGAGGGGACTCCAGGCTGGGGCCAAGAGGTTTGGAGTGCAGGAGGAGGTGTGGGCTCTGGGGTGAGGCCAGGGATGAGGGGTTTGGAGTGCAGGAGGGAGCTGGGGCAGGGTGTTGGGGGTGGGGGTGCAGACTCTGGGAAGGAGTTTGGGTGCAGGAGGGGACTCCAGGCTGGGGCCAAGAGGTTTGGAGTGCAGGAGGAGGTGTGGGCTCTGGGGTGAGGCCAGGGATGAGGGGTTTGGAGTGCAGAAGGGAGCTGGGGCAGGGTGTTGGAGGTGAGGGTGCAGTCTCTGGGAAGGTGCAGGAGGGGACTCCAGGCAGGGGCAGGGGGTTGGAGTACGGGGTTCCAGCAGCACTTACTGCAGCTCCCAGGAAGTGGCCACCAAGTCCCTGCAGCCGCTAGGTGCGTGAGCAGCCAGTAAGCTCTGCGCGCTCAACTGCCCTCATGTCTGCAGGTGCCACCTCTGCAGCTTCCATTGGTTCCCAGCCAATGGGAGCTGTGGAGCTGGCACTCAGGGCGTGGGCAATGTGCGGATCTTTCCTGACTGCCCATATGTCCAGGGGCTGCAGGGACCCAGCAGCTGCTTCCAGGAGCTGTGCGGAGGCAGGGAGTCTGCCTTAGCCCCGCTGCACTGCCGACCAGACTTTTAATGGCCCAGTCTGGGCTGCTGAACGGAGCCGCCAGGATCCCTTTTCAACTGGCCTTCCGGTCAAAAAACAGATGCCTGGCAACCCTAGCTGGAGAGCCCTAGCACAGATGCAGCATGTGCTGGCAGAAGGAGTTTTTCTGTTGCTTTCTGTCCACATAGCTGCGTCTATACTAGCATTTGCAGTTTTGATGATAGAGCTGTGCTGCTAGGGCAGGTGTTTTTTGCACACTCCCTGACCGACATAGCCATGCGGAAAAATTTTGCAGCGTAGACTGGGCTAAGGTGTGACCTGGAACAGATTTAGTTAAACCAATGGCACCTCAGTGTGGACATGCTCGTGTTGGATTAAGAGTGCCTTTTTTTTCAGGTTAGCTCAAGTCAGCTCAGAACTGATTTGCTTTAAATGAAACTGAAATAAAAAATGATTTAAGCTAGACTGGGGTTGCTTTCCCATGTAGGCGGGCTTCCTTTGTCCCTCTGGAAGAGGAAAACTGCTTACCCTGGGTGATTAGAATTAGACACGGCTGTGTTTTTGGAAGTATGCTTTCCTTCCCAAACCATGTCTTGGAGCTAGCTGCTTGTGTTATCTTTGATGTGTGTGCATAACCTTTTGGGAAGGCTTAGATGTGAGTGTGATATCTGATTTGAAAACTGCAAGGTGCAACTATGGCCAAAGGTTTCTGCACAGTTCAGCTTCTGAAGCAGCTGACTTTCTCCAGCTCGGTGTGGAGCTACCTTTCAAATTTAGGACTTAAAGTCCATGTGAAATGACAGATCTGTTGTTGGGAGACTTGGTGATGGCTGAATTCAGGGGCACTGCTAAGCCTGCTGTCTGTTGTAACTGGGTTCCTGACGTATTTAGCTTTGTGGTTCACAACTCAGGTTAAAAATCATAGTTTGAAAAAGTCGTCTTCATTACTTCTGATTGGAGAAAGCAGGTTTTCTTTTCGCCAGGATAGCCTCTGAAGCATCACTCTCGATAACCCAGGGGAACAGACAGAGTGGCAAATTTCACTTTGAAATTCAATCTCCAGAGGAGTCAAGTATCAGAGGGTAGCCGTGTTAGTCTGGATCTGTAAAAGCAGCAAAGAATCCTGTGGCACCTTATAGACTAACAGACGTTTTGGAGCATGAGCTTTCGTGGGTGAATACCCACTTCCTCAGATGCATGTAATGGAAATATCCAGGGGCAGGTATATATATGTGTGCTAGCAGAGGAGTACCCCAAGGAAATCCAGTGCAAGATGACCTGCTGAAAACTTCTAAAGGCACAAACATTTTCAACATCAAAGTTTTGTTACATTAGTGTTTAACTCTGAATTTTCAGGTCTAAACTGACGGTTCCCCCTTTTACAAGCTTGTTTAAAAAGAACCCCTTAAAAATTTGAAACTGAGAACTGCCTCTTCCAAAGTCTCTCTCTCCTCCCGCATCTGTGTGCAAGCTGTCTCATTAGTTGTTCATGAGCTCTGGCAGCAACTGAACATGGCAGATGCAAAGTGTTAGAAGAGTCTCTATCACTGGAGACAGGATGGATCACTCGATTTACCTGCTCTGTTCATTCCCTCTGGGGCACCTGACACTGGCCACTGTTGGAAGACAGGATACTGGGCTAGATGGACCTTTGGTCTGACCCAGTCTGGCCGTTCTTATGAAGACTTCTTAATACTTTCATTTCTAAAATGTGTGTGGTACACGTGCAGATCTTACTGTGTTGAAAGGTGGATTGCACTTCTAACACCTGGTCTTCCCCCATAAATTGTCTTGTACGCACTAAAAAATATATTGAGCCAGATTCATGCAGGGCGGGTGCAACCCTATTAAAATCTATTTAATGACTATTGTACTGTAATTTCCAAAGAGCTGCTAAAGCATCCAGTGCGTCCAATAAATAATACAGTCCTTGCCCAGAGGAGCTTGAAATCTTAGCAGGAACTACTGTAACTTAAAAGGAAATCCTTACTTTACCCAGGGCCCAATTAGCCCATGGGACCCATTGCCACAATCAACTGATGGAGGCCAAGAGCAGGTTTCAGAAAGGATTTCTTTGCCATTCAGAAAATCCACAGTTAAAATAAGATAAACTAGAGGCTATAAATCATCCCCTAACTAATTACTGGGTTAGGATGCAGCTGCCCCTGTGAATGGGTTATTCCGCAGTTGTCCATTACAAAGACTTTGCATCTTCCCCTGAAGACACTGCCCAGTAAGACGGGCAGGAGAGTGGACTAGATGGACCATTGATGGTGTTAATACCGGAGATGCTTGGTGGCAATTGGGATGAGCGTCGTTGTGCCAGTGGTCATGCAAACATAGAAGGCAGCTGCAATGCCAAGAAACCCCAATCTGTGTTGACCAGACACCGGGTGGGAACAGAAGCAGAGGTGAAGTGGTAACGTGTCCAAGGCCGCCCAGCAAGTCAGTTCTAGATCTGGCACTAGAACGCAGCCGTGCCGACTCGCAGTCCAGTGCTCTCCCCATTAGACCACGCTGCCTTGCTCTGTGGCCTGGCGATTCCTGTTCTGCTGGGAAGATGAAGGGGGGATCTTGCAGAAGACAGCATCTCCCTGCCCCTGGGAAGGGGGAAGCTGAGCCCGCTTACCCCAGCCCTGGGCCAGTTAGTGGTGAGATTTAAGGTAACTTGAGACAAGCTGGCCTGGCTGAGACCCCATCTGAGCAGAAGCGAGAGACTTCCTGGTTCTCTGAGCGATCCCTGCCCCATTCGCACCACCCAAGGAAGGTGAATGCAGTTAACAAGCTCAGCTGTGTACCTGCCCGGCCTTCCGCCTGAGGCTCAGCACAGGGGAGCTGGGGAGAGGATCTCTGGATCTGCCAAGTTGTATAGTAATTGCACTTGTTGCCATGGCTGCATGTGTGAAAGGGGAAGATACCAAGATGAATCCGAGGAAGGCAGCTCCAAAGACAAAACATGTTCTGGTGCTGCCGTTCGCTGGACCTCGTCCTCGCCCAGGGTCTGGTTACCTCCCCTCTCTGCCTGCCGATGGTTTGCTTGTAATCTGTTTGAAGAGAGACTTGACAGGGAGGAAGGGACCCCTTCACATTCCCAGTGCATGGGAGCAAAGTAAACACTCATTGTGGAAGAGGAAGTCTGCCTGGTCCGTGTCTTATGCAACAGTGTAGCCATGCAGAGAGCACATCACGCTCCAATAAATCTAGATTACAAACCAAAAGCCTCCTGGACCTAGATCCAAGGTATTCAGGCTCCTCGCTTCCATCCTGATCCACAAAGATCCATTGATTTCTGTGGAAGTGAGGAGCCTAAATACTTCCCGGATCTGGCCTTCAGCCCCCCTGCTGATGCAGAGTCAGAGACCAAGTGAGATTTTTCAGAAGTGCCGAAGGGAATTGAGCACCTGACTCTTGCTGGCTTTCAATGAGTGCCTAATTACCTTAGGCACTGAAAGGACCACAATGATCATCCGCTCTGAGATCCTGCATGAGACGCGGGAGAATTGTACCATTCCTAACCCCCTTTCAGGCTGCTCTGGTGTCTGTAGCATGTAGCAGAGGCTTTGCACCTGACCTTTAGGAATAGCCAAGCCATGGGGATGCTTGTTGGACGGTGCAGGTCTGTGGGGCACTGGGGGTTTGCACACTTAGCCCCTGATCCTCTGCATGGAGCCCTACAGGGCTGGAGATCTGCCAGCTCTGAGCTTGTCATCACAGGATCGGGGCCATGTTCAGCGAGGTTAACACAGCGCTGCCTCTTAAACAATAGACTGCATCCCTAGCATTTGCATACAGGTCAAATGTATCCTGAAAGTGGGGGGCATCACACCAGCCTTGTTGTGCTCTGCAGGATGCCTGGGTTCATGGATGGTGGGGGTGTTTCTTCTTTCCGTAGGCTGGGAAGGGACGCTGGCTGCATGCAAGCGAAAACAGAAAAGGTTAATTGAGCCTCATGCGTCAGGACTTGAGTTGGTAACCTGCGAGCCCAGCAGAAATCTCTCCCTTCCTCCACTTCCCCCCAAGAGACCTCACCCGCAGTATTGCACAACTCTGGAGGACCTGGGGATTACAGTGGACGAGAAGCTGGATATGAGTCAGCAGTGTGCCCTTGTTGCCAAGAAGGCCAACGACATATTGGGCTGCATTAGTAGGAGCATTGGCAGCAGATCAAGGGAAGTGATTATTCCCCTCTATTTGGCACTGGTGAAGCCACATCTGGAGTATTGTGTGCATTTTTGGGCCCCCCACTACAGAAAGGATGTGGACAAATTGGAGAGAGTCCAGCGGAGGGCAACGAAAATGATATGGGGGCTGGGGCACATGACTTACGAGGAGAGGCTGAGGGAACTGGGATTGTTTAGTCTGCAGAAGAGAAGAGTGAGGGGGGATTTGATAGCAGCCTTCAACTACCTGAAGAGGGGTTCCAAAGATGATGGAGCTCAGCTGTTCTCAGTGGTGACAGATGACAGAACAAGGAGCAATGGTCTCAAGTTGCAGTGGGAGAGTTCTAGGTTGGATATTAGGAAACACTATTTCACTAGGAGGATGGTGACGCACTGGAATGGGTTCCCTAGGGAGATGGTGGAATCTCCTTCCTTGGAAGTTTTTAAGGCCCGGCTTGACAAAGCCCTGGCTGGGATGATTTATTGGGGATTGATCCTGCTTTGAGCAGGGGGTTGGACTAGATACCTCCTGAGGTCTCCTTCAACTCTAATATTCTATGAACTTGCTGGATGCATTTATAGGGGAAAGACTGCCTTCCACTGGGGCCGGAGCAAGACGATGGAGTCTATGACTCGTCCATAGAAGGTGTCGGCTGGGGGTGTTACACTGAAGCATGCCCCTAGTGGAGGGGTGTCCTGTAGGGCTTGCATTGGTCTGCACTGGAAAGAGGGGACGGTGCTCTGCAGAATATGATTGTGGTGCGGGATGACTGGAGTCTCCTGCCTGTGGGGCAGGTACGGTATGGATGGGGGTGCATCTCTCCTGGGCCTTGGCTACACAATTCATGCCTGACTTGGAGGGACCAACTCTAGGGCTTAGAGTTCAGTCTGCATAGCCTGTTTGGTCTGAGGTCTCTCTGGGTTGTGGCCATCAGTCTGCTGGGAACTGCACTGAGACCTTCCAAACTCATTTCATGTGCACCGGGGATGGTTACTATGGACCTGAGCTCAAGTCACACCCACAACCTAGAGGTGCAGGGTTCTCTCTGCCTTTAGCCAGCACCAGCCAGGCCGTCCCCTGCGCACGCCCTTCTAAGGGGACCATCTTCCATGTCTGACTTCCAAAATAAACAGACCCCCCCAGCCTGAAAGCGTCTCATCTGAATCGGTGTTTGGGCTGCATGGTGGAGCACAGAGCAAGGCAGACAGCTGGCTAAGGCTGGGCCAAACAGACACCTACTTTCTTCTGGCCCTGTAATGTCTCTGCGGGTGAGAGCAATGGGAGGGAGACAGCTGGTAATATTGTGGGGAATGGGGAGAAAGAGAGAAACTTCAGCCTGTATCATGAATGTCGGTGTTTGCCAGAAGTGTTAGTTACCAGAACTAGCTGGGTGCTTCAAGCTAAGTGGAGGTTTGGTGCTAACGGTCTCACAAGCCATTCCAATGTCGCTTGGGAGAAATAATTCACATCTAATTCACATTCGGAGAGCATTTTCCATCCCAGCGATGCCCTTTGTATTACCAACCTGGAGCAAGCAAAAGACGCATGAAGGAAGAGCCAGTGTAGACAGGACCATGTCGTCTAGGCATAAGCAGAGCTGCCTTCAAACTCGGTGGCTGAAGTACCTGAGTGCTAGTTCTGCTCCGGCATCCATGGGGAATCATGGCTCTGAATTTCCTCAACCTAGAGGCACCCTGCAGAGATTTCTGAGTGGCTGAGGTGGTATTTCTCCCGGCACCTTCCTAGAGCTTTAAACAATCTTGTTAGCGGCGAGGCCTGGCTCTTCCATGGGGGCGCAGCTCCACTGGGAAACGTTACAGCAAAACACCCTTCCCGTGCCCGCTGCACAGTTGTGCATGGGACGGATCCATGCAGGAATCGTGGGTTGCGTGGGAAACCGCCGCAGCTAGCGGGCCTGTCGCAAGCCTTTCTCGAGTGTGGCTGCCTCTGCAGTTTTCAGCCCAGCAGCAGCTGCAAAGATTGAAAACTCTCCTGGCACTTGGAAGTGAGGGTAGATTTCAGGAGTCCGGATGGGGGCTTTCCTCTAACTCTGACTCTGGAGCGGCTGTCCACCTCGCTTTGCCGGAGGGGGGTGGCATGAGCCCATTGTGCACTGAACTGGCATGTGTGTGCCCTTGATTCCTTAGGGGGGGGACCCACTCCAAGGTGGTGCTGATATCTGAAGATGGCAAGATCCTGGCAGAGACCGACGGGCCCTGCACTAACCATTGGGTAAGGATCACACAGGATGTGGCAGGCGCAGCTGGGGCTAGAGGAATCTGGGATGTTGTTACTGGGCGGGGGGGTGTGTGCTAGCATAGCGGTCAAGCCTGGGGGTGATTAGTGATAGCCAGGGGGTTTAATTTGCATGCCATTACCCAGAGTGCACTTCTTGTGGTCACTTTGTTACCTCTAATTTCCAAGCTCTGGGTAGAAACCAGTTGGCCCCCACTAGGCCAGCAGGGAGCCCGTGCGTTTAATCCCTGCTGCGCTGGTTGAGTTACAGCCGGAAGGAGAGCGCAGACTCGTAGAACCAGTTAGGCGGACTGACATCACGCCCTTGGTCCTCGGCCTGGCGCCCCACCGAGACAAGGGAGGCTAAAACCCAAGCCTCCGGGCTGCTTGGAGGTGTCTGTTCTGATGCTGGGTTCCCGTCTTCAGAATGGGCCCAGCCCCAAGAAATCAACACGTTGAGATGTTTGAGCTCTGGATTCAGACTCAGCGGCTGCCCTTGGACCAGGGCTACGCTACAGCCTCTGCTGGCACAGGGGTGTGGAGAGGTGGGACCCTGACTGACAGAGCTGGGCTGGCAAAAGCCCCTAGTGTAGATGGAGCTACGCCAGCCCATCCATGCTTTTGCCAGTATAATGGGGGGACGTTGGGGTCAGCCTGGAATAAGCTATCCCAGCGCAAGCACGGTTTGGCTGCTATAAGCTGCATCCACACTAGGCTCCTAGTGTGGACTGCTATGGTGATGGGTGTGGAACAAGATCGCTGAGCCAAGCACTTCTGGGCGGGAAGGGGGGATGCCTGGCGTTAGTCTGCATGTTAGTCCCAGTCCGGGGGGTGGGGTTAGCATGGGAGCAGCTTGCTCTCAGGAAGCGGAAGGGTTTAATGAGAACTGTTTGTTGTCCTCCCCCTCCCCGGCTAGCTGGTCGGCTCAGACAAATGCCTGGAAAGGATCAACGAGATGGTCAGCGAGGCCAAAGGGAAGGCAGGTGCCAACCCGCAGGTTCCCCTCCGCTCGCTGGTGAGTTACTCTGCCACATGGGCTGCTCAGGGGTGCAGTCAGATCAGAGGGGAGGGAAGGCGGGGCAGGGGAGGGAGGCTGGTCCTATGGCTAAAGCACAGGCCAGGAGATTGGGGCCCTGTCTCAGACTGAGCCCTTGGGGTGTCATTTCTCCCCAGTGCTGCCGAGTAAGAGAGCAGAGGGCAGCAGGGGAGAACCTCTGCCCAGTGCTCAGCAAGGGTCAGAAAAGCGAATGGCAGGCGGGTCTGAGGAACAAGATGCAGAACATGGGAAACGCTGTATGATCAACAGGAGGCCCAGCAGGCTAGGAACTGCAGGATCCACGGCTTGGGCTGGGCTGGGGCAGAGGGGGCCCGGGCTGGCTGGGGCGAAGGAGCACCCAGCTCTGGTTTGTCGGACTCACGTGGCGTGTCTGGGCGCAGGGGCTGTCTCTGAGCGGGGGGGAGCAGAAAGAAGCCATCAAGAAGCTCATCGAGCAGCTGCAGACCCGCTTCCCGCAGCTGAGCGAGAACTACTACATCACCACGGATGCCATCGGGGCGATGGCCACAGCTACCGACCACGGCAAGGACCACGCTCGCCGGGCAGGGGGCAGGAGGGTTCGGAGTGCTGGGTCCTGTTGGGGTTGGTGACTGGGGGAAGCCACGTGGAAATGGACACTATTATCCACCTCCCGTTTGGAGCTGCTTTGTTTCCAAGGCTTGGTTGTGGCATGGGAAGCTGCCCTGGGGGGAGTCTGAGCCCCGGCCTTCTGCCCCGAGGGGCTATGACAGGGATTCTCATTGGGAAACCCTAGAGGAGTGAGGCACCGCTGATGTGTGATGGGAAGTGTGGCCCTGTAAACTGGGTGGTCTGCCCTGCTAAGGGCCTGGGGCCAGCCAGCCTGTCCTGGGGCAGAGCCCCATAAAGCCGTAGCTTACCAGTGTCAGGTCACACTGCCTGATGAGCGCCTGATTCCTACAAAGAGCCCCCCGGGGGTGCAGAGCTGCCAGGGGAAGGGCCACGGGAGCGGTTTGCTGCAGATTGTCAGTGCAGCCGACGTCACCTTGTAGGAAGGGTCTGAGCAGGCCCTGGGCGCAGCGTTAACCCTTCTAGGGCTGGGGAGACCGGCCAGCAGCCTACCAGTCTGGCAAGTAACCAGCGAGAGCTCTGGCAGTACCACCACTGGGGGAGCCCTTGTGGTCTCGCCGGTACTTGTAGGAGCCTGGGGTAGAACCAGTCCAGCCGCGAGGGAAGCCCAGTGATCGGGCCTGCGTGCTCATTGCTGGGGTCGCTGTGTGCAGAACAGCATCGAAAGAGGGAACGACTGGCTCACGAGGCACTGGCCAGGCTCCGGGGGGGGGACACCTCCCTGCACACTGACTGGGGAAACCTCGGAAGCAGGGGTTCGTGGGCATGGAGCGTGGGAGGGTGGGGCTGCGGGGAGAGCGACCCAGCTGGGATTAGTGGGCTCGGCTGGGGCTGGGCCCAGCCTCGTGGGTGCTGTGGTCAAGAGGCAAGAGCGGAGCAGGCCGGGGATGCGAGCCTGCAGAAGGGAGCTTGGGGCAAAGAAGGGGAGGGAGAGGCAGCAGGGCCTGGGAGTGATCGGGGGTTGGGGAGCCCGGAGAGGCAGCGGGGCCCATGGGAGGTAGGGGGAGATCAGGGGGGCAAAATACAAGTTCGTCCCTCGTGCCATTTTTCCTAAGGCCGGCCCCAGTCACCTGTTGGCCCTTCCCTCTCCCCCGTAGGTGGCGTGGTGCTGATCTCGGGAACTGGTTCCAACTGCAAACTCATCAACCCTGACGGGTCGGAGGTTAGCTGTGGAGGGTGGGGTCACATGATGGGAGACGAGGGGTCAGGTAAGACCCGGGGCACGTCTCCTCGCCGAGGAGTTCTGGGGACGATGGGGCTGGGCGGAGGGGGGCCTGGGCCAGTGGCTAGCTCTGTTCCTGAGCCTGCGGGTGTCTCTCACCCCACCCTCCTCACTGCCTGGCTGAGCCAGAGCAAATCTGAGTCCTCAGCCAAAGGGCCTCTCGAGGGCTAATGGCCCTGCCACAGCCCTGGGGAGGCTGTTCCTTGCCCAGCGGGGAAGGGCAGCTGACACAGGCTGGAAATCTCTCAGCGAGTGGCTAGCAGGGCCAGGAGTCTCTGGCTGTCAGATGAGAGCTGGCCTGGGGTGATGTATTGGCCTGCAGGGTTGTCCTTTGGGGGAGCAGTGGCAGATCAGGATTGAAGGGTAAAAGCTCTTACGGGAACATTGCGGTTATAATATATAACACAGGAAAGCCAGAGTTATGGTTAAAAGGCACTTGGATGTAGGGAAACTAGCAGGTATGGGATCTGAACAACCTTCATTCTGCCCCCCATGGAGATGCCCAGAGAGAACCAGAAACTCAGACTCCCTTGTCCATCTGTAACAGTTTCCTCTTGTCGGTGATCTCACAAATGACTGTTCTCCGTGTAGCCGTTCCATGGTTGTGCTGGCCCCAGCCTCCTTTGTGCTCCTGCGTGCGCCATGGAAACAAACCCGATCAGACAAACGGCCAGCGGATGGCCACGCCGGATTCTGTGGGGTTCTGTCACTGGCAGTTCTTTGCATCTTGCAGAATCGGGCCCTATAATTTCACAGGATCTAAGTCGTGAGACATGGAGCTTGTCTCTCTGCCGTGGAGACATAAAACCAGTTATAGAGCATGGGGCATGTTTTCAATTCTACGCCTGCAAAGCTGTCCAAGTGGGCTGCTGTGGATTTCCTAAAACTCTTGATCTGAAAATAACACTTCTTAGGGCTTGTCTGCATGGGGAATCTATTCTGGAATAAGGTAGCTGTGAATTTAAAGGGCTGCTGCTATCCTGGTCAGTTTCCCCATGTAGATAAGCCCTTAGAGTAGTTATGAAAAGAGCGAAGATGGGAGGCTGGTGGTGTGAAGGAGGCAGAGTTAAGGTTACCTGGGTACTTTCCCTACTTTGTAATGGTTGGGTTTCTTGTCTATGTTGCCTGTTAATGCTCAATTTCCTGGCTCTGTACTGGGTGGCTTCTGGGTACCACCAGCATCCTTGCAAGGGTATTTTACTGACCTGTCCTCTCCACCGTAACCAAGGCCATTATTGGCACTGCTGGATCCAGGTCTGGCAGCAGTTGAGCTCTGGGTCGGTGAAGCCAAGCCTAACCACCTGCCTCTTGCGGCCTCTTGTTCTGCAGCTTTCTGGATCGCGCACCAGGCCGTGAAGATTGTGTTCGACTGCCTGGACAACCTGGAAGTGCCGCCCCACGACATTGGCTACATCAAGCAGGCCATGTTCGATTACTTTCAGGTACCTGGCCCAGCTGCGTGGGCACTGCCGGAAGAGGGCGCAGCTCGAGGCGGGGAGAGGAGGCCAGGCTGGGTCTGGCATCTCAGAGGGGCGGAGAGCCTGACACTTCAGTGGATGTTCAGCACCTCATGTGATCAGGGCCCTGGGTAACAGCTGTTGGTCTCCTGCTTCTCCAGAGCCCTCTGAAGGGCACTGCTGTGCGGCATGGAGCGTGGCACACACCAGCTTCTCTCCTGGGCACGCTCGCCCATGGGAACGTAGGCAGCCTAGTCCCCTGGAGTGACCAAGCCTGGGTTAAAGAACACAGGGGCCCTGTGCCCCCCCCGGCCCCCCACACCTTCCATAACTAGACAGCAAAGCACCTCTACCCCATAAATCCCTCACCCCCACAGAGAGCCCCATATGCCCCTCTGCCTCACCCCACCCACAGACCCCTGAATGCCCCCTCTCCATCAGCCCCCACTTGTCCTGACAGACCCCCCCATATCCCAGCAGCCTATGCCCCACTCACCACAGCCCTGAATACCTTGGTCCTATCTCCCATGCCCCCCCACTCACCCCCAACATTCTCCACTCGCCCCACTCACCCCATAGCCCCTAACAACTTGTCCCAGCCCCTCACCCACTACCCTGGGACCTTCCTGGCCACTCTATGGTGCCTCTCACCCCACTAGCTTAGCACTTCATTCCCGTCCGGGATTAGCGTGGCTCCTCCCGATCCTGGCCACGCAGCCCCGCGCCATTGGAGTTTGGTACGGCCATCCCTCTATGCTGGGGGGTGGGGAAGGGTGGTAACCCCCTAGCACAAGGGATTGGGGGCAGCCCCCAGGCTTGGCAGCCACTAGTACAGGAGGGAGAGGGGCCTGGCTTGGGGAGCTGGGTCTAGGTCACCCTTTCAGGCTTGCACTCGCCCGTCATTGCCTGGTGTCTCCGTCCCCCACTGTAAAACTGCCACCGATCCCACGAGCTGTGTTGCCAGGGTACCTGGAGCTGTGCGTACTGGCAGCCTGGGGGTGGCTGGCATAGGCAGGGGGAGGGGGATGCTGGTTTCTAGATGGCAGCCCCCACAGTCTGAGTAAGGGACCCCGAGCAGAGGGTCAGGCTCCAGACTCCACCCCGGCGATAGGCACATGCATCACCCCCGCGTATCTTGTCCCCGCAGATCTCTGACAGGATGGGCCTCCTGACGCATCTCTACCGGACGTTCGAGAAATCCAAGTTCGCGGGATTCTGCCAAAAACTAGCTGAGGGTATTGGAGGGAGTTTGTCCTGGGTGGTTTTAGTTAATCCTCCATTCTGGGTGTCTGAGCATGTGGTAGGGCAGAGACAGCCTGACAGGAGGCCTGGGCGGGACCTTGTTCAATAGGCTGGACTAGCTCAGGAGCGGTTGCTGCTGCTGGCTCCCAGCACAGAGAGGAGGCAACGGGTGGGAGCAGAGGACCCAAACCTTGGGTAGGATCTGCAGAGCATTCATCCCCAGGAAGGGGTGGCAATGAGAGGGGGGAAACTCAGGCTGAATATCAGAAGAATCAGACTCAGAGCTTGCCTAAGGGAAGCGTTGGGGGCTTCATTGCGTGGGACTCAACTCCCAATGGGGAGGCTCGGCTAACACAGTCTCTGCATCCCGCGGGGCCGTGATATGACTCTAGCTCTGTGCTCGGCCGTCATGGGAGCCGACTGTGTCTCCATGAGCGGGGCTCCCGGAGGTGTGCTCAGCGCACGTGTGATGCTGTGCCCCGCCCCTTTTGTCAATCTCCAGGGAGTCACCTTCCCCCAGGTTATACCATGAGCTTCACCCACTCCCCTGGACGTGCAGAGGGGGGCAGCTCCTTTCTGTGTGTGGGGCCAGGGGGCTGGCCCTTTCCTGCTGTGGTTCCACTAACGCTTGCTAATTCCTGATGGGGGTTTTTTGCATGCCCCTGGTAGGATGAGCACTGGATACTTGGTTAAACCAGACAGAACTGGTTAGCTGCAGCCCATCCCTCCGAAAGCAAAGTGTCCCCCCATGTCCCCGAGAGATGGCCCTGCAACCACACCCTGGAGTGCCAGAGACTCCATGAAGTCATTCTATAGAGGTTTATAAGGCCCAGCTTGACAAAGCCTTGGCTGGGATGGTTTAGTTGGGGATTGGTCCTGCTTTGAGCAGGGGGTTGGACTAGATGATCTCCTGAGGTCCCTTCCAACCCTGATAGTCTATGATTCTAAGTCACTAGGGACTTGGCCACTGCTCTTACGAGGCTGCCGCTCAGATGCTCTGGGGGTGGGTGGTGGGATAGAACCCTGAGACAGTGCAATAACTAATTCAGTATGGAAAGGGAGGGGGAGGAGGGGCTAGGCTGGATCTGCGAGCGGGAGCCCCACTTCATCCTGCTCTTCTGTTTGAGATGCAAGAGCCTCTTCCCTGTTATGACTCCAGGTTGTTAAGTGTGCAGAGCACACTCCTGGCCGGTTAAAGGGACCCTCATTAAACTCTTGGGACATTATCAGGCTGCCCAGGCCCATATGCTGGGTACAGCAAAGGGCATCTGATCAGAAAAGCTGATGGGGAGTGACAGGTGCCCGTACAGCTCCATGGTGCAAATACCTAGTGTCATTTTCATGGCTTCTTCCATGCTGCTGATTGCGTGGGGGGAGTGAGGGCTCAGCATGGAGTTAGAACAGAGCAGCTGGGACACCAGCCACAGGCTCTCTGGGTCTCCGTTTGCCCCTGATTAGTGATAAAGTCCCTACCTTGCTGTGGGGTTTGAGATCATCAGCTGGAAGGTGCTAAAGCAAATGCAGAATATCTGCCATTGGAGGACCCTGCTTCCACCTCAATAAGAAATTGGTGAGGGAGCTAGAATTCTTCTGATTCCAAGCTCTTAGCTTCTAGCACGCGATCCAGCCCTGCTGTGATCCAGCTCCCTCTTCCCCTGATGCTTAAGACCTGCCTCGGGCAGCTGCAGACAATTCTCTAGAAAGGGCTCTGTTTCTGTGTCACTAGTCTGTGTCCGAAAGCAGGTTATTTGTAGCATCGTAACGTCAGTCGGATCAGGGCCCCATTGCACCAGGGGCTGCAGCGAAGACAGTAGCCCTGCTGCCTCAGAGAGTTTACACAGCCCATGTATTGCTGTGATCCGATCACCTGCTTCACAATTCTGCATACTGGGTTGAGGGAAATCTGTAAACCTACCATGCAATTTACAGTAACGCTGCCTGGGGCAGCTCTGACATGGCTGAATAGGCTGCCTTGCAAACTGACACCCCCCGAGCAACCATTATGTGACCCAACCCCGATCTAGGCAGCGATTTGGTGGGAGAGCTCCTGGTGACATGGGCAGTGCCTTTCGCGGGCGGAAGCAGCTCTCCTGGCCGGGTACTGATATCTTCTCTAAAACCCTACAGCGGAGGTGGACGTGCCCTGGGTCTCTACAGCGCAGGCTGTAAATACGCTGTCTCTAATCCCGTTTTGGTCTAGGTCACTCAGCTTTGAGATTTCCCTAGGGGCTGAAGTTGCCCAGGCACATGCTCTGCCCCCTTTGTTAGAGAGTTGGAGCCAAATCCCTTTGGCCGCTTTTAAATTATCCGGGTGAAAACGGTCCTCGTAAATCTGCTGCTGCCTCTCCTTGTGGATGAGAGCAAGACCAGCAGGATTCGAACCAGCATCACTCCCCCTTGTGGCAGGTAAAGCCCATCTGTAGCCACCACGGACCCTGTTGTACTTCTCTCCTGCTCAGGTGCCCAGGCGGGGGACCCTCTGTGCTGTCACATTTTCAACAAGGCTGGGGAAGTCCTGGCTCGACACATTGTAGCTGTGCTGCCAAAAATGGACAAGGTAACCGCCAGGCAGCTGACACTGCTGGGCCTGCAACACGCCTGGGCCTCCTGCTCCGTCTGTGCTGTGCAGCGTTTTGCACTGATTCTCAGCGGCGCGGGCTTGGGTTGCACTTGCTAATTCTGCTTTCCCCCTAGAGCCTCTTCGGAGGCGAGCTGGGGCTGCCGATCCTGTGCGTGGGCTCCGTGTGGAACAGCTGGGAAATGATGAAAGAAGGTGAGCCAGAAAACCGGGCAGAGGGGGAGGGCGCAGGAGTGGAAGGCGTCCGGGTCCTATTCCCAGTTGTGCCCTTGGGCAAGTCACTGAGCTGCCGTGCCCCGGTCCCTGCAAATGCCAAGTCTGCTGCCATATCCTGGCTCCCAGCTCTTGGTCCCCACCCTTTTGTGCAGCAGCCCACCCCCTGCCTTTGAACAGCAACAGCTGTATTGTCTCAATTGGAACGTGGCCGCTTGACTCTCCTTTCTCCCCCCACAGGGTTCCTCAAAGTCCTGAACCAGGCCCGGCCTCAGGAGCTGCACAGCATCTTCTCCAAGTTCACCCTCTTGAAGCTAAAGCACTCGTCAGCGCTGGGCGGAGCCAGCCTGGGGGCCAAGCATATAGGGCAGGTGCTGCCTCTGGACTACACTGCCAATGTGGATGTCTTCTACACACACTCCTTCTAGGGCCCCATGGGAGGACTCAGCTCTGCTCCCTCCTTCCCTGCCCTGGCCCGTGCTCTCTGCCTGGGCAGCATCTGGCCAGGCAGCCCTACTTTTTAAATTGTTTCTTGGTTTGTGTCTCTGGTGCAGCCTGTGGGGGTGGGGTGGGGAAATTATTTACATAGACAGGAATGGCACCTGGCTTTTTGTGTCAACGTGTTTTGTAATTCGTCAATAAAAGGTCACAGCCACAGCTGACTCCATCTGTCCCCCAGGAGCAGAATCTGTTTGTTGTAGGGCCTACAGGCCAGAAGCTGGGCCCTGCTCTGAGCTCACAGGAACAATTACAGGCCACCTGTAGCCAGCTCAGCTCTGTGCATTAGAGTGGGGAGCAGCTCCTCTTAGAGGATGGGGTGGAGGGGTGCAGGGAGGTGACTGAAATCCTCCCACTGAAACGGCTGTGATGGCAAACAGCTTTGACTGACCTGGAACTTCTGTGGGAAGCGTTGCCGTTTTCTCAAACTTCTGCGCTTCTTTTGGCCAGCTGAGAAGGTTTTACTTGCTGAAAACTAAACCCCCTTCCTCGTAATGTATTTCAGCCAACTTGAATTTTTGCTGAAGCTTATGGGGAATCACTTGCTGATCAGCCCAGGCCAGTGGAGTACAGGGAGCAGGAGGTCAGTTAAATGGTTGGAACAAGGGCTGGTTAGGCCATAGGACACCTGGGTTCTCTCTCCAGTTCTGGCCCCAGCTAGGAATGAAATCTAGCCCTTGAGCAGCCCAGAGCAATGCTTCACTCTGACAATAGCTTCTCAGGCATTTAGAGTCCTTTTTATTGCAAGGTTTTCTACCCCAGGTCAATGGCCAAGAACTGCAGCCTGGAGCCAGTGTGGAAGGGGCTAGCCTAACCTTTGCAAATATGGTATCAACTGACTTAATTGGGAGTTAATTCAGGAAAAAAAGTTTTAGCAACTGCCCCAACCTACTACAGCCTGGGTAACAAACAGGAAGTGGACTTGTTCATTTATTAGCATAAAGTTGGCATCACTGAAACCTGGTGGGATGATTCCCATGATTGGAATGGTAAAATCAATAGTTCAAACCAGTACAGGATTGAGTGAGCAAAAGGGCAGGGAGAGGGGTGCTCTATGTCCAAACTGGGATTACCTCTTTCCAAGTCCCTGATAACTTGGAAGAAAATGATCTTGAATGCTTAGGGTCAATGCCATAACAGGAAAAGCACAAGATGGGGGATTAGATGGTACCTGCTAGAGACATCAAATGGGAACAGGCTGACTGTCTCCTTACACACCTATCTGCAAGGTGTAGGGGGAAAAGCTGTGTGATCACGAGGGACTTCAGTTTGAGTGAAATAGGCTGGTCCTAAAACATCCTTGAGATTTCTAAACAATTTCCTAACACAACAAGTGTTGCATCCAACACAGAGGAGTTCTATATTCAATCTCATCTTGAGGAATAAAGATGAACTGAGCCCAGAGGTAGAAGAAATAATGGTAATTTAGGTACAAGAGTTCATGACTTCATCACATTTATAATTTGAAAGCAGAATAAAGTCCAGATCAGTACTATATACTCAATGCTTGAAAGGGGCCAATTTCACAAAGCTGAAAACAATTTGAGCTAAAATACCTTAGAAAAAAAGTGGGTGTGATAATAGAGAATGTTTAAGAACACTTTACTAAAAAGTCACAAAATTGAGAGACATGGCCTTTTTGGTTAAAAAAATGATCTAGTTTAGAGGGAAAGTGAAGGCAACTATAAAAAAATAATAAATACAAAATGTAACAAATGGAAGTTGGTAGTAATGAATATAAATCAGAAGCTAGGAACTGCAGAAAATTGATAGGGGAAGCAAAGGGACAAGGAAAAATCTGCAGCCAGCAGAGTTAAGGACAATAAGGAGTTTTTTAAATATTTTAGGAGGAAAATGAATCCTTACATGGGTGTTGGTCTACTACAAGATGGAAATGGTAGAATTATCAATAATAATGCCCAAAAGGCAGAAGTGTTAAATACCTATTCTGTATTTGCAAAAACAGATGTATCATACAGTAACTCTTTCCATTCCATGAGCATCTCACAGGAGAATATTAAATAGCAGCTGCTAATGTTGGTTTTTAAATCAGCAGGTCCAGATAACTTGCATCCAAGCATTTTAAAAGAGTTGGCTGAGGAGTTCAGTGGACTTTTAATGCTGATTTTCAGTAAGTTTTAAAGAAGTTCCAGAAGACTGACAGAAAGCTAATGTAAACATTGGCACAGCAAAGGGTAAACGGGATGATATGGGTAATAAAAGACCTGTGTGTCTGACACTGATCCTGGCCAAGATAATGGAGCTGTTGATATGGGACTCTGTTGATAAACAATTAAAGGAGGGTGATCTAATTAATGCCAATCAACAGGAGTTTATGGAAAACAGATCCTGTCAAACTACCTTGATATCTTTCCGTAATGAGATTACAAGTTTGGTTGATAAAGGTAACAGTGTTAAGGAATATAGAATTCTGCAAGGCATCTGACTTGGTACTACCCAACACTTTCATTTAAAAACTAGAATATAAAATGAACACGGCACACATGAAATGGATTAAAAACTGGCTAATTAATAGGTCTCAAAATGTAATTGTAACAGAGAATTATCATTGAATGGGTGTATTTCTAATGGGGTCCCACAGGGATTGCTTCTTGGCCCTACTCTATTAAACATTATCAATGATCTGGAAGGAAACAAAATCATCACTGAAAGATTGCAGATGACAAAAAGCAGGGGAGTGGTGATTAATGAAGAGGACAGGCCACTGATTCAGAACGATCTGGAACGCTTGGGAAGCTGGGCACAAGCAAACAATATGTTTTAATACAGCTAAATGCAGATGTATTCATCTACGACCAAGGAATGCAGGCCACTGTCACATGATGGGGGACTCTCTCCTGGGAAGCAGTGACTCCGAAAAAGATTTGGGGTCATGGTGACTAATGAGCAAGTTCCCAGTGTGATGCTCAAAGGGCTAATCCAATCCTTGGATATACAAACTTGAATCTTGGGTAGTAGAGAGGTTATTTTACCTCTGTATTTGGCACTGGTGTAACCACGGCTGGAACACTGTGTCTGGTTCTGGTGTCCACAATTAAAGAAGGAGGTTGATAAATTGGGAGAGCTCAGAGAAGAGCTACAAGAATGACTAAAAGATTAGAAAACCTGCCTCAAGGAGCTCAATCAGTTTAGCTCAACAAAGAGAACGTTAAGGGGTGGTGCTTACAATCTATAAGTACCTACACAGGGAACAAATATTTGACAATTGGCTCTTCAATCTAGCAGAGGAAGGTTTAATGTGATCCAATAGCTGGATGTTGAAGCTAGACAGACTGGAAATAAGGCATAAAATTTTAAAGGCAAGAGTAATTAATCATTGCAACAATCAAAAGGGTTGCAGTAGATTCTATATCACTGGTGATTTTTAAATCAAAATAAAAGTTTTTTCTAAAGTTCGGCTCTAGGGATTATTGTGGGGCAGTTCTATGGCCTGTGCGATGCAGGAGGCCAGCTTGGATGCTCACAACTGATCCTTCTGGCACTGGAATCTATGAATCTTCCCTTTCCTTCCCCAATTCCCCATCCGATGACAGCAGAAACCGCCCCCCCTCCCCCCCGCCGTACACACACACCCAGCCCTGAAATAGGTCACTGCCTCTTTGTCAACACTACCAGAGCTGCCATTTGGTTCAAAAGCAAAGCGCAGAAAAAGGTGCTTATGCCTCTTTCCAATTTTAGGAAAACATTTCCCGCTGTATTTCCTCCTTCCAACAGAATAAGACAGTGGAGCAACCGTCTCTAACACCACAGCCTGAAGACAACTGCTTATTTAAACACCATTTTGATCTGGCGTCACAGCTATAGGCACTGGCCATAGGACGGACAATGCTTCCTTTGGGAGCCCGGCTTGGCGCTGCTGTTTATTCAGCAGTTACCTCTGCCCCCTCACCCCCCTTTTGCAAATGGAAGAAAACAGGGCAAGGGGGTCTTTTTGTTTGAACTTTAGAAGCATCAGGTAAACCAAGTCTCATTCATCTTCCTTGGATGGTGAACTGTCAGCAGAGCTGAAGCTTTTCCAGTTCTTATATGAAAGGAGAGGTGCAACCGCTTTCTTCTCTCAATTGGCTGTACTGTATTTGAGCTAAATGTGTCCCCAACAACCCCAAGACCTAAGAAAAGATCACTTCCCCTTACAGTAGATCAGGACTCACGTGGTAATGAGGACATCAGCTGGCTGCCTAAAGACACAAAAACAGTTTCCAGATGTGGTTTTTGCCCTTTTATATAAACTTCGCTGCATGGCAAAGCAAACCCATTTTCTTCCCTTTGCAGATCACCTTTAAAATCTAGACCTGCCCAGGGTCCGTTTCTGTTAGGGACACAGGACGGGGAGGCACAACTTCCTATTCAGACTTCCTGCTTGAGCCTGCTATAGCTAACACCCATGTGGTTGTCATTAGGCCCCCTCAGAGAGCAAGGATCAGTGTTTAAAACATGGCCAATGCATCCACCCCTGGCCGCAGGAGATGTGGCTCAGGGGACGCAGCTATGATAACCAGAAAATCCCAACAAGTTCCTGCAGCCGCTTGCTTTCCCTGCCCAACAGCCCGGCCTTGATTGCAACAGGCCTGCAGAGAATTAACCTCACTGCCTCCACGTCTGGATTTGCCGATTTAAACCTGCTGCCTATTAATTTAATTTGGTGATCCCTAGTTCCTGTGTTACGAGGAGTAAACAACACTTCCTTATTTACTTTCTCCACACTAGTCATGATTTTATAGACCTCTATCATATCCCCCCCCTTAGTTATCACTTTTCCAAGCTGAAAGGTGCCAGTCTTATTAATCTCTCCTCTTACAGCAGCTGTTCCATACCCCTAATCCCTTTTCTGAATCTTTTCCAATTCCAATATATCTTTTTGGAGATGGTGACATCTGCACACAGTATTCAAGGTGTAGGCGTACCATGGATGTATAGAGAGGTAATATGATATTTTCTGTCTTATCTCTCCCTTTTTTAATGGATTCCCAACATTATTTGCTTTTTTGACTGCCGCTGCACATTGAGTGGATGTTTTCAGAGAACTATCCACAATGGCTCCAAGGTCGCTTCCTTGAGTGGTATCAGCTAATTTAGACCTCTGTCATTTTATATGTATAGTTGGGATTATATTTTCCAATGTGCATCACTTTGCATTTATCAACACTGAATTACATGTGTCTCTTTTGCAGAATGAGGACTTGTGAAAGAAGAAATTGACACAGGACATGCTACGGGGGGGATCTTGATGTCTGTGGGAGGTGCCCATGGATAAGGAGTTTGCCCAGCCATTAGAGAGACCTATGCACTATTCTGCACAACTCCAAAAGGTTTATTTTTAATAATGCATCATCTTAAAAATGTACAGCACGTCATCAGAAAGTGTTTTCAAAAAGTCAGAAAGAAGCCAGAGCAGGGTGGCAGGGGGGAAATTGAGAACTCAACCAGTGATACAAAAGAAGTTTGACCTGTATGCCCACCCTTACCACTCCTGCACAGTCATGTGGGCATTCATCTCTCATGGCAGTGGAATCCACACTGACCCAGCAGACTGGGCTGTTCCAAAGGGCAGCTGGAGTTTGAACATTTTTGTTCCTGTGCCATAGTCCATCCATCGCTAGATACGTAGCAAGGCGTGTGCTCTGGCTCCAGATAATGGAAAAACCCCTTTTAGAGGGGGCAACAGAAAGTAGGCACTGAAGGCAACGGCTGTACCCAAGAACAGGAGAACATAACACAACCAGGCCCAACCCTGCCATTGTGTAGCAATATTCGTATAGGTACCTGCAGATTTCAGTGAGACTCCAGTCTGAGCCACTTCTGATCCTGGGGGAAGTTTGCAAGGGAGTTTAGTGCTGGTTGAAGGCATCAGCCTGACAGCCACGGAGACTGGATTTCTCAGTTTAATCTCAAAGTAGGTCCCTTACAGAGAGCAACAATGCTGTGTGCTTTGATTGTGCCCCAAGGCGAAGTCATGCTCCATGGATCCTTCTTTTGAGCTTGCCAACACTGAAGCCAGCCAACACCGGAGCCAGCTGGCACGATGAGGTTTGCCAGACAAGTGGGAACTGGCCTGAGAACCTCACTCATTTCACACAGGCCAGTAAGCAGCCCTCTCATGTAATTAATTTCCATCTTACCAGCCCAGGCGAGATCTGAAAGGACTCCAGAATCCCCATTGCCAATCTACTGAAAAAAAGTTTGAAGGGACGATATAAAAAGTTGCAGCAAGGAGGGGAGATTAAAAACCCGGTGACATTCTAAAGATGGGAGTTTGTGGCCTGTGTTGTACATGGACAGAGCAGAGAATCCCAGTCTACTTCACCAAGGCCAGATGTAGTAAAAAAAAAAAAAAAAAACCTAGGCAACCTCACTGAGAGACAGCTGGTTCCACCTGGCACAGAGGTTGCTGAGCTTGGTTCCCAGAAGGAGGAAGCCACCAACCTCCCAGAAGATGGTTTAAAATCCAAAGAGGCTGGGGCTCTGCGTGGGGAAGCTAAAGCCTGGATCCCGCGGGGCCTCCTGCTGCAAGAGGAGATGGCTCCAGCTTGGCACAGAGGAGAGGGAAGCTGTGTGTCTGTCTGTTCCAAATAGAGCTGGGCCTGCGGTTTCCCAGCTCCTGTTAAAATTTCTGGTATCTGCTTCTACAGAGAGCGTGATCCTGCAGGCCCTCTGGCAGCCCAAGGGCTAGGTGGCGGGCAATGCCTCCTAAAAGCCACTCCCTCCCCCTTACGCTGAAGGTTCCCCAGCCTTCTGTACAGCCCCAGCTAGTCCATCTGACAGCTCCCAGGGAACTTCCTCTGCCCACTCCCCCGGACCAGTCAGGATGGAAATCCCTTCCTGTTACAGGAAGTTCTTGTGTTTCCCAGACCAGTGTCTAACCATGGCTCGGAGGCTTCAGAAGTGACTTCAACTCCTGCAACCCAAGATGCTTTTAATCTCTAAATATCTGGAGGCCTAAGTTCTATGGGGACCGTGCCACTGCTGAGACAACCCCATAAGGGTTAAATCCCAAACCATGGGACCATTCAAAAAACACTGGTTGACAACATGGGCAGCATCTCCTGCTCCCAGCTGGTTCCCACAGGTCTCCTGGGGGCTCTGATTTGTTTGCCAACAATTCTCATCAGCTCAAAGCATTCGTTATCAGAAGCCAAATTTGCCTCCAGACCCACAAAGCATCTTACACAGCAAGAGGCAAATTGTGGGGCACAAGTCAGGCCATCAAGCCAGGCCCCTCCGTGCCTGGGGAAGGTGATGACCAGCAGCCCCAATGCTTCTCTCAACCCATGGCAGCATTCTCATGACACACTCGTGAATGCCCAGGGAGCAGACAGACCACACTCCAAATAGCCAGGGCCTGATCTTACAAGCTGCTGAGCATCTTCTTCCAAGGGGAGCACAGCACCTTGCAGGATGGGGCCCATAAGGAGCGCACCAGACGTGGCTGGATCGTTCTCTCTAAGAAGGGTTTGCCGTGTGAGCTGGAACACACCTTTCCACAGCATGTCAGGGAGTGGGAGCATTTAGTTCCCTTTGGGTTTGTTTTTCGTTTAAGCCAAAAGGTGGGTCACTTTGCCTAGTGATTTGTAAACGGCAGATGCCGGAGGTTTCAGAGGGGCAGCCTGCAGTGCTGAATAAGCTCAAGAGCCAGAAACAAATAGCCAAGGCGAATGGACATTCTGTAGAAGGAGCCATTTCCCTGGTGGTCACTTGGCCTCCTGCTGATCTGATCTCCTTGGCTTGAGAACTTCCACCAACAAGAAACGCAGGCCGGGCTCCTCTCAATCTGCGGAGAGTTACCCAGTCCAGTGGTTGGTGCATGCAGAGGAAGGGCGTTCGTCGTGTTTCCAGAGGAGAACTGGGAAATCCAGCAGGCTGGAAGGATTTCGAGTCGCAGCCTCATTACGCTTCGGCTTTTCTAAAATCCCTGCTGAACAGAAATCGGAAGCGCACCCAATCCAGATCCTTCCCCAAGCCCTACCCTTCCCACAGCACTTCCTGGCCCGCTGCGGATGGGAAGGAGAGCAGGGAACCTGCTTTCAAAAATGGCCTCTGTTAGCTGGTTCGAAGCACACACCTGGACTTGGCCATCGACGGAGTAGCAGTCGCGAGATAAGCCCGCAGGGCCGCAAGTCCCAGAAAGCCGCCTGCCCAAACAAGAGATGCTATAAAGGAAAAATATAAAGGTACCCGAGAAGCTTATAGAGCAAGATTTCCCTGCATCGCGGCGACTCCATTCACAGTGCCGAGTTCGACTCTCGCCCGGATCCTTCCCCACCCCCCGCTCCCACTCCAAAAGCCAGGGACACAGTCTGTTTGCCTGAAGGTTCAGTACTTCACTCCAGGAACAAACTCCTTGGCATCAGGGTTCAAGTTGCTTTTGCTCTGAAATAGAGGAAAGGGAGATGGATCATTCCTCTCACTGTGCATTCCTCTCCACCTCGCCCCCCTCTCCACCCAGAGATCTGGCTGCTCAAGATGCCATGTAATGGGAACTGATGCAGAGCATCCCCCCACCATTCGTCTGTGCTGAGGGATAACCCCCACAGGCCTGCTGCAAGGCCCCATGGTCAGCAGTGTTTTCCAGATCAGATCATCTCAGGTGCCTGGGGTTACCCCCGTGATGGGCATGACTCATTCCTATGACAACCAGCCACCCGCAGACCCAGGAGGAAGCACAGCAGAATGTAACCCCTCGGATATAGCGAGATGGGATGGTTACTCCTGGCCTGTGGGATCATCATGGAAGGAAATGAGAATCATCAACCCTGAGGGGGTCTATCCTCACCATGCAGTGGTGATGACACAAGGGCAGAGTAAACCCCACCAGCAAGAGGTGCTCTGCCCTCACTGGTGCTCCCCACCCTGAGACAGGGCGGAGCAATCCCGAGGGACCAATGCCCTATGTTAGGATATGGATCTCTGATCACATGAGAAGGACCAGGGAAGTGGGAGGGTGAAGGAATAAGCCGCCTAACATCATACACAGCCTTCTCCCAGATCTTTACCAAAATATCCTCTGAACTGCAACTGTCGCCCACCGAGAGGCCATTCAGCTGCTGCTGCAGCTGCCCGATGCCCTGGGGCAGGTCGCGTGATGGAATGAACCAGTCCTGGTCCTCTTCATCCAGCATCTCCTGGAAACAGCGGTCAAGGAAGTCCTGCTCCTGCAGCTCCTCCTCCACCTGGTCGGGAAGGGGAAAGAACCATCAAGGCCGAGGGTTGCAAGCCACCTGCCTTAGTGTGCACAGCATGCTCAACACAGTACATGCTTCTGGCGGTCAGACTAGATGATCACAATGGTCCCTTCTGGCCTTGCAATCTATGTATGAAAGTACATCTCCCCTTGCCTGTAGAAAAGCTGTGGGATGGACACTTTAGGAACATAGCTGTGGGAAACCCATGCCATGCTGAGACATGCTTTTACCATGCCAGAGCCACGGTTTAATCCTGGGCTAAGATCTGGCCATGCTGAATGCAGGTTCTTCGCACTTTTGAAAATTAAACTTGGGGGCTTAAGTAGCTGGCCTAAAACCCTGGGCCTAAATGACTGGCCCAGGTAGGTGGCAGAGCCAGAAACAGACTCCAAGGTAGCTAGGCAAAGCCAGGCGTAAACATGGCTCTCAGGGTGTAGACGACGTCAGAGGGACGGCGAACGGCACGCAGCAGTCAGTGCAGAAGGGAGCGCTACAACTTTAGGTCCATCTACACTACACACCTGAACATGCCAGCACATCACTCCCGGCCATGACTACGGCGTGTGTGTTCCAGCAGAGCTTGCTCATAGCATGCGTCGCGCTGGGCATTCGAGCCAGTCAGAGGACTGTGACAGTGGAGGTTGAGATGAAATGTAGATGGGGCTCAAAGCAGGAAGCCCAAACATTTGCAAGGCATTAGCCCTGGGAAGGTAATAGGATTCTACAGCCCTGCCTTCAATTGCTTGTTTGCTTCACGCTGCTCCAGCCTGTTATTAACACACACAACAGCAATACAACACTGGAGTGCCAGCACTGCAGGGAGCGTTCTGGACAATTACCGTAGGACGCAGGGAGGCAGTGTGCTCTAGTGCAGTGGTTCTCAAACTAGGGCCACCGCTTGTGCAGGGAAAGCCCCTAGCAGGCCGGGCCAGTTTGTCTACCTGCCGCGTCTGCAGGTTCGGCCGATCGTGGCTCCCACCGGCTGCGGTTCGCCGCTCCAGACCAACAGGAGTTGGGGGAAAGCAGCACGGGCTGAGGGACGTACTGACCACCACTTCCTGCAGCTTCCATTGGCCTGGAGCAGCGAACCGCAGCCAGTGGGAGCCACGATCGGCCAAACCTGCAGATGCGGCAAGTAAACAAACCGGCCTGGCCTGCCAGGGGCTTTCCCAGGACTGCCAGGGCCACCCAGGATGGGGGACAGTGGCACAGCTCCTGTCATCAGGCTCTGGGAGGAGAGAGGGCGTTGGCCTCCAGCCCACAGAGTCCTAGAGGGGGAAACCGGCTCCTGAGAAGGGAAAGGAAGGAGAGGTCTGAGAGAAGAAACCCAAGGGGAGTTGAGTAGACTCCTATGGGGGGGGGGGGGGGGGAGTCCTGAAACAGGGCTCCTAAGGAGGAGCAGGGCGACCGCGGGGCAAACTGCCAGAGACCCTGCGGGAGGCAGCCAGCATGGGCGATCTGGCTGCAGAAGTGGCTATTAGTTTGGCCCATAAGGGGCAGAGGAAAAACAACTACTTGGATTTGTTAGGATTTTCACTTGGACCTTTTTGTTATTCCGGAAGGGACCGAACTTTTGACTTGGTTGGAGGCCGACATCTAGACGACCCAGCGAGAGGCAAGCGGTTAGCAATGGCGCCGGAGAGCAGTGCCCCTTGCAGCATCGCACCCCGACACAAGGGGGAGCTATGGGTGGTGGGTACACTACCTCTCATGCCCTTTTCTATCTATAGTGCAGCTCAGCTCCAGGGTTCGGTGGAACATCAGTTTTGCACAGACGTGACAAAACCCACCACAGAAGTAGCTCAGCCAGTCGCTTTTGGCGACACGCCACAAGGCAGCTCAGACAAACATTCACACTCTGCGTGCAGGGGATAAGAAGTGAGACTCTTGGAGACGAAGCTTGCCCTGGGAGCTTTCCATCAAAGAGTCCACAATCACTAGTTAAACCCCACCCAGCAGTGTGCTGATGCCGACACATGGGGGCAGGCTACTCCTGCTGAGCGAGCACACACTGGAGAAGGGAGAACTCCTCCACCCGGGCTCGAGCTCTCCAACACAGCCAGATGGCGGAGGTTCACTGGAGGTCGAGAGTAGAGATCCACCTGCCATAGAGGGAATCGAGGACAAAAAAATGTAACTGAAGATATTCAAAATCAGGAGGTAGAAGGATTGAAACACTGAGTGGATGTTCTCAGAGAACTATCCACAATAAATCCAAGATCTTTTTTGAGTGGTAACAGCCAGTTTAGACCCCATCATTTTATATGTATAGTGGGGATTGTGTTTTCCAATCTGCGTTACTTTGCATTTATCACCACTGAATTTCATCTGCCATTTTGTTGCCCAGTCACCCAGCTTTGTAAGATCCCGTTGCTACTCTTCACTGTCGGCTTTGGACTTAACAATCTTAAGTAATTTTGTAACATCAGCACATTTTACCAGTTCACTGTTCATCCCTTTTTCCAGATCATATTGGGTTTTCGCAGCCGCTCTAATCACCCCCACCTCCTGGTCAGGGGGTCGGCAGTATATTCCTGCTGCTATGCCCTTACTGTTTAGGCATGGAATTTCTATCCATAGAGATTCCATGATACAGTTTGATTTAAGATTTTTACGATATTTGCCTGTGTTTTCTTTCACATATAGTGCCACTCCCCCACCAGCACGACCTACTCTGTCATTCTGATATATTTTGTACCTTGGTATGACCATGTCCCATTGATTACCACTGGTGCACCAAGTTTCTGTGATGCTCGTTATATCAATATCCTCATTTAACACCAGGCACTCGAATTCACCTCTCTTAGTATTTAGTCTTATTGCATTTGTATACAAGCACTTATAAATTGGTCAATACTTAGTTGTCTGCCTTGATGGGATATAAGAGAATGGGACTCTTATTTGGTCTGACTGTTTTTTCTTCAGCTCCTACCTTATCGACTTCTATCCTCCCTCTTTACCAGCATGTAGAGAATCCCCCTTAATAAGTTCTGCCCCACCTCCCCAAAAGGAAGACTATGTCCAAACTGTGCTCTTCCACACCTGTTGGCTTTCCCCCTGCCCTTAGTTTGAAAACCTCAATGACTTTTTTAATTTTACATGCCAGCAACTTGGTTCTGTTTTGGTTTAGGTGGAGCCCATCCTTCCCGTATAGGCTCTCCCTTTCCCAAAAGGCCCCCCAGTTCCTAATAAACCTAACCCCCCCCCCCATCCCTACACCAATGTCTCATCTACACAGTGAGATACTGCAGTTCTGCTCTGGAACTGGAAGCATTTCAGAGACTGCTACCATGGAGGTCCTGGACTTTCATCTCTTACCTAGCAGCCTAAATTTAGCCTCCCATGACCTCTCTACCACCTTTCCCTATGTCATGGATACCTATATATACCATAAGTACATAAGAATAGCCTACTGGGTTAGACCAAAAGTCATCTAGCCCAGTATCCTGTCTTCCAACAGTAGCCAGTGCCAGGTACCCCAGGGGGAATGAACAGAACAGGGAATCATCAAGTCATCCATCCCCTGTTGCCCATTCCCAGCTTCTGCAAACAGAGGCTAGGGACACCATCCCTGCCCATCCTGGCTAATAACCATCGATGGTCCTGTCCTCCATGAATTTATCTAGTTCTTTTTGGAATCCTGTTATGGTCTTGGCCATGACAAGCTGTTCCTCCCCAGCACTGCACACAAGTATGTTTAGATGTCTTAAGAGACCTGCAACCTTCACACCCGGCAGGCAATTCACCATGTGGTTCCCCTGGCCATCACAAACCCAGCTATCTCTGTTTCTAATAACCAAAGCCCCATGACTATTACCTGTCTCTTCCCAGATATCCTCTGGAGGGATATCTTCAATGCAAGGACACCGTGATACCATCTGGAAGGAAGGTCCCAACTATGAGAGTGTTTTCCTCCATTCCAGCTTGATGTTCTCCTTCCAAGACTCTCGTCCTTCTCAACAGCCCAGAAGTTGTCAGAGTGGGGATGGGGCCGCTCTGCCATGTCCCTGAAAGTCTCCTCTTTGCACCTCTTTGTCTCCCTTCACTCGTCCAGTTCAGCCACTCTGGTCTCCAGAGCCCATAGTTGGTCTCTGAAGGCCATGAGCTACCTGCACCGAATGCACACTTTTGCCACCTGCCCACAAAGCAGGTAATCATGTATGCTGCATTCAGTGCAGTAAACTGGATGTCCTCCCCCACCCCTGCTCTGCTGCTGGACTTCTTTTTACTCTTGCAGGATGTTTTTGTTTTTGTTCTTCATTAGGGATGGGGGGTGTTATCAGTCTAAGCTTACAGAATGTTTGTTTGGTGCCTCTTGCACACAGCCAACCCCCAAACTCCCTCGCAAACAGGGGAGTTTTGCTAGCTCCTCTCGTTGCTTAGGAGCTGGCTTTTTAAACCCCTCTTCTCCCTGAGCAGCCCTACCCCCCCGACAAGGGATCCAAGGACAGCAGGCTAGAGCCTCCTTAGGAAGCTCTCAGCCTTGGGTAGCAGGCCCCCATGCTCAGCACACAGTCCCCCCAAACAGACCACACTACAGCAGGCACACAGCAAGCGAGCAACGGAGCTAACAGTGAATCTCTCTCCTCTACTCTACCACCTCAGCTTGCATCTTCTCCTGCTGTCCACCCAAACGTGCAAAAGCCTCGTGGTCCCTGTACTCCTGCCCCCCACCCCAAATCAAATCGCTCCTAAAGACTTGCTGCTGCCACATGACCCACAAGGCCTAACCTGCCCCCACACATGCACCCTCCATCAGCCAGAATCCTTCTCCATCACAACGCTGAATCCCAGGAGATAACAAAATAAAGCATCAGAAGTGCCACCTTCCTTCCGCCTCCCAGCACATCTCATCTTATCTGACTAAGCCCTTAGGACAGGCACTGCACTACCAAAGCCAAAAACCACATCACGGCATAAGCAACACGTTAAAACACCCAACAGCCCATTTCACAGATGGATAAGCTGAGCCACAGCAAGAGAACGCGTCCTGCCCATGATCACACAGGACACTGGTGACAGAGCTGGGATATTGTGTGTTCTGTTCCCAGCTCTTAGTCCCATGCCTTAAACACATGGCTACCTCTCCTCCTCTTTGTATGCAAGTCACTTATACCAACAGCCCTACTAAAGTCATGGTCCATATTTGTAAATTTCACAGTTATAGGATTTTAAAAAATCTGAAATTTCACAGTCCTGTAACTGTGGGGATCCCGACCCACAAAGGAGTTGTGAGAGGGTCACATGGCTAGCATTGGGGGGGTTGCAGTGTTGCCACCCTCACTTCTGCGCTGCTGCTGGTGGCAGCGCTGCCTTCAGAGCTGGGCAGCTGGAGAGTGGCAGCTGCTGGCTGGAAGCCCAGCTCTGAAGGCAGAACTGCCAACAGCAGTGCAGAAGCCACCCTTACTTCTGCACCACTGTTGGAGGTGGGTCTGACCCAGCCCCGGGAGCGGCCCATGCAGGGGGAAGGGGAAATCCCACCCCTCCACAGCCCAGCCAGGACTAGCAGCTAGAGCCTGGCACAGGGTCGGGGCCCCCAGCCCTGCTCTTTCCCAGTGCTCAGGTCTCATAGGGGCCTTGGGCTGGCTGTGTAGGGATGGGTAACATAGCACCCCTCTGCCCCGGGCAGTCATCCACATCACTCATAAGACCAGCCCTGCCCCTCCCCCAAAAGTGATGATACCCTCCCATACCATGCCACCCTCACTTCTGTGCTGCTGCTGGTGGCGGCACTGCCTTCAGAGCTGGGTTCCCGGCCAGCAGCCACCGCTCTCTGGCTGCCCAGATCTGAAGGCAGACAGACGTAAAGGTGGCATTACCACACCCCCACAATAGCCAGATTTCATGGTCCATGATGCGTTTTTCACGGCCGTGAATTCGGTAGGGCCCTACTTATGACCTATTGCACCAAGCAGGCAATTCACTGGGGAAGCAAACATGCCACAGGGTTTTTATCTGGGCTCCAGGCACACTCAAGCTACTTCACAGCCACATGGCCAATTAAATTATAAAGTTCTTCCTAAAAAGCCTCAGACTATTACCCGTCCAAGAGAGGCTTGGCAAAGATTATAAAGGCAGGGGGAGGCGCTATCCCCTCTGCCCCAGTAGAAACCCTGACTCACTCCAAACCACAGGGGAGCAGGGTTTGCTGTGTCAGAAAAGAGCCATTCCTTGACCTTGCAGTTGTAGTGGTGTTTAGCAAGCCCTTGTGAAACTGCAAGCCAGAGGCCAGCGTTGGAAGCATCTGTCAGGAGACAGCGCCAAGCCCAGCCTGGAGCAAAACAAAACACAGAACCACCATCACCACACTTCAATATGTGATCCTGCCTGAAACCTTACAGACCAGCTCAGGACTGAGATAAGATTCCCAACAGGACAGGGCCCATCCACTTTAACAGCTGATCAGAGACTTCTCTGATCTTCAGGTTATTCTACAGCAGCAATGCAGGCTAAAAACAAATCTCCGCATTAGCCTCCTAAGCCAATTCTGGGACACTTCCCCTGGGGGCTGGTCATTCCCCAGCTGTTGCCTCAGGGTTTCTAGCAGCTTTCTCTGCAACATTTAGTGGTACAGGATCCCAGAGTCAGGATACTGGACTAGGTGGGTCCTGGTCTAACAGGGTCTGGCCATCCTTATATTGCTGTATTCTGCAAGGAGTTTATTGCAGATTGTCTGACGAATGTTAACTTAGACTTATTTCAGCAGGGACTGACTGCCACAGAGCTCCCCCAGCGTGCACAGGACTGGCGCCTGCTGCTGCAGCTGTCTGATGGATATAATCAGATCCAGGTTAGCCCCCCAAATCAGCTGGTTAAACCACTAGACTGCACGGAGGCTGCGAAAGAGGACGGTGGGGGCTCTCTTCAGGTCCTTGAGACTGGATAGTACCTTGAGGAGAAACAGAGGTTCCTTGATTGCCAAACTCCCCGCTCCCAAATGAGCCGACTACTCCAGGACATCCCACCTTGTGCGGTTTTATTCCTAGAGCAGCCTTCTTGCTTCCTCTTTCCCGTCATTTAAATACAAATCAATGTAACTGTCACCCCATGCCTGCTGGTTGCTTCATGCAGGTGTTCAGAGCCTTCCCTGCACTTCAAGCCCCGCTCTGGATCCCAACCTACTGAGGATGTGCAGATGAATGCACAGTACTAGGTCTCAGACCGGCCACGGTAGGTAGAACCCTGCCTTAACCCAACATGAGCTACAGATCCCGGCAGGAGCATGGCCCCTGTAGGCTGAGCAAACTGCACCTCCAACAGCCTCACAGATTCATTCAGGGCTTTGCATTTTTGCTGTGGACACTGGAATGATGCAGTGGAGGCCGTTGAACTGACACTGCCAAGTTGGTCATGGAGACGCCAGCATTTTCTCCCAAGCTACACAGAGGGGTTGGCTGCATGGTGAGAAAGAGACACTCATGAAGTACAGAACTCCACCTTGCTGTGAGCAACAGAGCTGGGCACGCTTGGGCACCGTTGCAGGTGCCTGCGTGTAGAGCTGAGGTGTACCACAAGGAAACCAGCAATGGTGCTGACAACGCCCAGATGTGGAAGGGAGCAGCCACACTGGCACGATCCGGCAGGTGTCCTGCTAAGCCAGGCGTGTAGACAGGTGTACTATGACAGTCTGAGCTCGGAGACTCACAGATTCTAAGGGGATGGCTGTTAATCCTAGTCTGCCCTCCTGCACGACACAGGCCACAGGACTTCCCTGGATTCATTCCTCTATGAACTGGAGCAGATCTTTTAGAAAATCATCCAATCTTGATTTAAAGGTTGCCAGCGATGGAGAATTCACCATAGGCCTTGGGAAGCTGTTCCAGTGGTTAATTGCCCTCACTGGTAAAAATGTGCCTCATATGGGGGGGGGGGGTCTTAAAATCTCCTTTGTGCCTTCCCACAAGCATTACGACTCCCCTCACTGCATCTTCTAGCTTCCTCTGGTATCGAACCTGCGTTTTCTCCATTACAGCCAGAGCCCACTGCCTCCTGGGATGTGCAGGCTCTCTGGCTCAGGAGCCTTCCTTCCATGGGAAAAGGCCAATGGAATCAATGAGGGAGGAGCGTGGCAAGGAGCCTGGAGCTTATGAAGACACCCAGACACTTCTCTGCTTGGCTAGCACCGCACGGAAGAAACAAACACTCCAGAAAACTGGCGGGGAAGGGGAAGAAAGTGAATCTGGGAAGGATTCAACCCCGATTCTAGGGACAAGTCATCCAGTTAGGGCTGGCCACAAGTCAGGTCTGTTCCGTCGCTGCCTGGGCCCCCAACCCCCACAGGGATTTGTGGGGGCAGGGAAGGGGATGGTCTCTTAACAGCCTTTTGAAGGGATAAGACTAACAGTGGGAAACAGGGCCAAGCCCACCTCAGGCTAATTCCCCTCACTGCAGTGGCATGACCCACAGCGATGGGCTCAGAGTTACCTCTGTCTCATATGACATGGGAGGTGGGTTCCCACTTCTATGGTTCACCTGAATCTGTGCCCCAATCCAGTGCTGTCCCGCAGGGGGGCTCCCCGCCAACAACCATCAGGACTAGAAACCGTTCAGTGAAACCTCAGACTGTCCCAAAAAAGCTGGCTGAGCTTCTTATGCCCCCGGGAACGTTTTCTGCTCCCCACGGGTGCATCGAGCCCTGCAGTCTGGATCACACACTCCCAGGGGCAAAAGCCAGACCTCGCCACTGTCAAGGCTGTAACGCAGATGGTCCCATCTAGAATGGGCAGCACCTGGCAGCTCTGCAAGTCCTGGTCCCGCCCTGTGCCCGTAGGTGCTCCTGCAGGACAAGCTATATGGCCTGGCTGCTATAACCCCACACACGCACCTCCCGGCAGGCTCAGTTCATTGGGATAGCTCCAGATTCAAAGTCTGTCTAGTCTAAGAGCTAAGGCTGGCAATGCAGGAAGGTGCAGACTGGTTTCCCTTTGCAATCTCACTGAAGAGTCCCAAGCAATGAGACCCCATTCCCCAGTGAAACACATCCCCAGCTTTCACCCCTCACCCCATCACTCCTATCTACAGCCCCTTAGCACCCCCATCTGCCTCCATTCGTAGTATACTCCCTTCAGGGAAAAAAGGCAAACTGGACTCAATTTAACACTGCTTATGAGTGCTTCCATGGGGCATCCAGCAGCTGAGTACTTTGCAAACATTCTCTCTAATTAGTCTAACACAGTCCCACTCGTGCAGCTGCTCGTGGGCGGCAGCTGTGTCTAGTTGCAATTAAAAAAAAAAGAGCTATAATTCAGTAACGACTGTTGCATAATTTGGCGTGGCAAGACTCCGGCTCTGCGCCGAAGGGTTGTTGTGAGCTGGAGGCTGGGGTTTGCTCCCATGGGAACAAGCTTAAACATTACCAGATGGGAGATTTTCTGATGAGAACATTAAAGACTGAGGAAGTTCCCCTTCTGGGGAGATGGCGAAGGGGAGGGAAGCAAGGCCTCTGTCCAGTCGCTCCTGCCCTCAGCTGAATCACTCCCCATCATCATCATCCCCCCCCACCACACAGGTACACCGAGGATACCCAGTGGGCAACTTCAGAAAAGCAGCAGGCCTCTGTCCGCTGGCTCCAGCAGGGAAGTTTCAGGTTGCCTGCCCATAGCAGGCGCTTCCTCAGCCAGTGGAACGGCCAGTGGCGGGTGAGCTCATTCCCCGCCCAGCTCAAGCAGAGTCTAAGTTTCCTCCAGCTAGAGGCATGTGCTGTTCCCCTCTGCAGAGCTCCGGCAAGGTTTCCCCTGCCACATCGCACAGGCTTGGCATCAGGACAAAAATCTACGTGAGTCCAAGGGATAAGACTGTGTGTTGGGAATGGGGAGACTGCCTAAAAACCAAGCCCTGCAGTGCTCCCAGCTCATCAGCTAAGTCACAAACTTCTCCTGGGACAAGAGAGTCACGCAAAGTTTCGATCATCGTTTAATCAAGTATTTTGCACACCATTAACTCTCTCCTACCAAGGTTTCCTCTGCTCGGTTGCCATCTGCTAAAATTCAGAGCAAACAGCTTTTAAGGTTATTGCAACACCACTGTGACCGGATTGAGTCCACCTATTGGCAAGCATCTGACGCTCAAGCCATTAACCCCGCTCCCTACAGACAATGCAGTTGGAAGTGACCTGTGATTTGGGGCACATCCATTTCTGGATGCCCAACTCAGGCCTGATTTTTCCAAACTAGGCAGGCAGAAACTGGACTTGCCCTTCCCCCAAACTTTGCTCTGAATTTTAGGCATGTCCTTTCTGTCACCGTGGCCAGATGTAATTGGGGGATGGGAGGGTGCGGAGAAGAGGAGCAGATTGTCTCTCCTCTGTTCATCCCCTGGCCCGTTTGCACACCCAGTTGGAACAGCACAATTTGGTTCGGAAGTGACGGCTGCAGAGAGATGTGGAGCCAGCTGCTCCCGCTCACCTGTCTGTTGAAATCCTCTTCATTCTCCATCCACATGTACTCTGCGAAAGGGTTGTTCTCCTTCTCATCGTGCCCGTTCACTACCTGCTCGTCTTTGGATTTAGCGTTGGACGTAGTCGTATTGGCAACGTTGGAACCATTCATCATTACTGGTTCTGTGGGGAGGGGAAAAACAGGGCGCGTCAAAAGGAAGGAAGCAACAGGCCAGGACTCCCACACCATCGCATGACTCAACCCCAGAGCTATAAAAGGAGACACGTGTGTAGCGCTTGGGTCTTGCCCACCGGGGTGGCAAACCTGCCAAGCATATTGCAGACACTCTGTGTTGTCCAATCCCACAAGATGAGAGCTTCCACCAGATGTACAGCACCTGACACTCATCTTATTACTCCAGCATGCGCTCCTCTCCTGGGGGATGGATGTGCAGTGCCCAGAAGATCCTTAGGGATCTACCTGCATTTACATTTGTTTAATTAAGGCTTCATCTTTCTATCAAAGTACCTCATGCAGAAGCAGCGCATGCTGCCCGCAGGGGAAGTTCTGCCAGCGCAGTAACCGCACCTCCCCGAGCAGCAGCAGCAGCTATTCTGACCAAAGCTCTGTTTGCACAGCTGCATGTACGCTGGGGGTTTGCCAGCTTAGCATGTCACCGGCTGGAGTGTGGTCTTACACCCGTGGCCGACACAGCTATGCTGACAACTTTGTAGCATAGGCCTGACCTTAGCGACTCGCCTAGGGCCACAAAGAGTCAGCGACAGGGCTTGGAATGGAAGCCAGCTCTCAGATTCCCAGCCCTGGGCTTTCCCACCCCGTCCTCTTTATGCGACGTAGAAAGTAAAAACTAAACACGCTCCTTGAACGTTTAAACACAGGAACACTCAGGACTTCAAGTTTCGGATTCTCTTCGCATTAACCCATCCACACTGCCCCCCATCCTATTCCTACTTAACCAGTTCGCCATGCGGGAGGTACAATAGACGCAGGCTAACACTCCAAGGCGAGCCCTAAGGGGACAAACACACCCCAAACTTAACCTTCTGCCTTTCCTACTTCAATGGATTCCATGGGGGCAGTACTGGCCTCTCCCCCTCCTGGAAGGGGGAGGTTACATGACTGAATAGGTATGTTCATTTCTAACGTCCAGGATGGTTGCCAACCGGTGCTGAGCCCATTTACAGTCTTGGCCCTAGAACCAACATCGCCAGCCCACACACATACCAAAAAGCCAACCAACAGCAAAAATTACAACTCAAGCCCCCAGAAATTCTGAGAGTAGCTTGAAAGTCATGAGATTTTTTTTAAAAAATAGGGTTTTTTCCCTCTACCTTCTGGTTTCTCAGCCTGTTGGGATGCACCTGGGTTAAGTTTTTAAGCTGTCTCCTATAACCATGAGAGCTAGAAACTTTTTACACGAAAGCTGAGACACACATTTCCATGACTCCAGAAGCTGGAGCTTTAATAACTACAAATAAAATGGCATGAGGCGAAACACATCCATCTAAGTTCCTACAGTGAATGGAGGGGGAAAGCAAGGAAAGAGAGGAATGTGAGATGTAGCAGGCTGTAAGTGTAGAATACTATTAAAAATCAAACCCCACAAATTAATTACAATGTGTCTGTAGATATTTAGTCTTCCCTGGGGTTTTGGGTAGCTCCAATTCTGGCAGATGCCAGCTTGCAAGGCAAAGGAAAAGTGGGATGAGTCTTATTTAACTCCACCCCATGCACTTTCCTGTCCACACACAAAAGAGGTCTCATTCCATAGCACCCTCTCCCCTGTCCCCGCCCACAACCATGCTGAAATGCTTTCTCCTGTTTGAATTGGGATCACAGCTGGCTTCAGATCTGGATTCTGGGCAGCAGACTGACACAGTCTCCCTCCCCAGCCCATGCTTCCCACAGCAGCTGGAATTCTGCTATACTCATTTGGCACATGCTACTCTGTGGGAGGAGGGGAAGAAGCCACATTTCCTGTAGGAGAACAAGCCCTGAAATACTTACCCATCATTTATTTGCTACAGAACTAGACCCACTAGGCAGAGGTGGATCCAAAGCATAAGGCTGTGGGGGCTGAGAAGCCCAGTTCCCCTGATGCAGGGATTTCTACCCTAGATCCTGACTGGTTACTCCATCCTGTGATCAGCCTCTGGCTTGTAGAGGACTCTGATGTGAAGCTCCACGCCCACGTTTTAGCTGCAGGAAATAAGGATCTTTCCTCTTTCACCTCCCTTTACCACAGCCTCCGGGTATGTGGGGGAGAGGCCAACCCCTCCTCCCACGAATACCTCTGCTGCTATTCCAGTTGTCCCCAAGCAGCAGTAGCAATCAGCTTGTTCTGCTGCTGTCTATAGGGTTCTGAACAGCGGCGGAAACGGACCAGAATCTTGTTAACTCTGCATCTGCAGAGCAGCATAGCAGCAGCAGGGGCCCTGGAGCGGTCTGTCTACTGACTCTGGAAGACCACACTGCACCAAGTCCCATTTGGAAGGTTTACCACAAGCAGAGAAGCCGAAGATGTTTTGGTTTTTAAAATGAATGCTTAAATGCTGCAAAAGTTAATGGGGTGGGGTCCTCTTCCTTGCCCGGGCAAGCTTCCCAACTGGGCATCACTCAAAGCCTGTGGGGGGGAGGTGGAGAAAGAGTTGTGGAGCAGAGGGGTGAGGGGAAGATTACAGCAGCAGGGGGGGGCCAAGAGGATGCTGAAATTTTAGAACACAGAGTTTTTCCTCCTCTTTAAAGAAGTCCAACCCAGTCTCCCCTTATTTCTTTGCTCTGCTGAGAAGATAAGATGTTTACAAAGGCAAAACCAACCCCTCAGTTGCAACAATGTATGCAGTGTTAACAACTGACAGGGGTTACTGATTGTTAACACTATCCAGAGTAAATCCTCCTATGCAAACACAGGGGTGCGGCAGGGACACTGCTCTTAAGCAGGAAGGGAAATTTGCACCAGGTATGAGCCAGGAGAAGCTGTACCAGTGACTGCAGAGATTGGGGCAGTTAAAGTTGCAGCACAAAAATCAAGCACCCCAAAAATAAAACCAAACAACAAAGGACAACCTCTGCCAGCCACCCACACCTTGACAGCATCAATCAGCTGTGTTGGGTGCAATCCTAGGCCCGCCCCCTCAGTGCAGCTCGACCCACACTGAGCAGAGCATTGCAGCGGTTTCCCAGTGTCAAAAGATTCCCTCACCGCTTTGCCAGGCACTTGAGAACCAAATGTGAGTTCAGCACCAGCGGCAGGCCCTGCTACCTGCATCAGCACTCCCTCCAGCGCTGGAGCTGGGGAAAGGAGAGCTACCCTGCTGAGCAACACCACGAGTAGGCAGGAGTACAGAACTGTCCACAGAGAAATAGCGAGAAAGCACCGAGCCCTGATGAGGGACACACACCAGGCCTGGAGCTCAGAGGCTCAGCAAAGGCCAGGAACTTTGAATTGGAGAGAAGCAAGATGTAGCCAGTGAGACAGCTAGGGCTGAATTAATCCTTGTGGGCCTGACACCTCCTCCATTGCCTGTACTCCACCCTGAGGCCCTGCCCCCCGACTCTACCCATGTTCTACCCTGAGCCCCCATCTCTGCACAGCCCCTTCTCCCCGAGGGAGGGGGAAGGGGAGTGAGCGATGGACAGGACCTCAGGGGGAAGAGGCCAAGCAAGGCCATAGTCTGGGTGCCAGGGCTCCTTCTGAGTGTGGGCCTGGAGCCATGGTGAACCCAATACCAGAGACAGCTGGTTACCGAGTTACGGGGCCTGCTGCACAGCACACCCCGGCTGTCTCCCTTTCTCACATACCTTGAGGGCTGTGCTTCTCTTTTCCTTCCCACCATACCAGTGTCACTCAAGAGGGCATCTCAACACCAGACTACAGATGGGGACCATAGAGGCCAGATGGAAGAGGACAGCTGTTTGTTTGGAAAGGAGCTGTCTGTTTGCAGGAAGCAGAAAGTGAGCCTATACCCTTCGTCCATTTTTCACAACCCGCTTGCCTTTCCACTTCGGAAATCCTGGTCCTCAACCAGGGAAGTTCCATGGTGATGCCAGGGCCCCATTTCACTAGTTCTCCAAGCACTGAGCCAATGCTTGCCAAGAGAGAAAGTCCCTCCAGCCAATGTCTCACGGCACAGCTGCAGTTCAGGCAGGTCAGTTTCACGTCCAGGGTACACAGGGGAGCTATGTGCCCAGTCTCACGGCCGACCACCACGGACTGCCCTACCCCGCTGGAGCAGGTACCCATTCTGTAGCAGGAAGTGGCCTTTCAATGAAAGACTTTTAGTCAGACTGTTTAACATAGACATTCTTTCTCCAAACTGCCAAATAGCTACTGAAGTTACAGATTCAGCACTCTGCCCCTTCACCTAGCCTGCTCTCCAGAGACGCCCTCCAGCAAAGCCCCGCAAGAATAGCGCTGGCAATCCTGGTATTTACAGGGCTACAGAAAACAGATCAACTCCTGCCCCCTCCAGCCCCTGTGCCACACAGAGGGACAAACCCTGGTCCTAGAATACCCTTTGTGGATTACCTCTACAGTGACCATTCAAGTCCCCTGAGAACATGTCATACTCGTACAGAGCTCTTTGGAGTTCTTTACCGATCTTCTGTGATACAGAAGAACAAAACCCCAAGAGTTTTGGCAGACACAAACCCTCCTGCTTCAGGGTTTAACTCAACCAACAATCTTGGCCTCCCCAATACCCATTCAAAAGGCTACTGCTAAGATCATTTCCTAGCCCATCGCTTTGACCATGTCACCCCTCTTTGCATCCCTCCACTGGCTCCCACTGTTCCAGCACAAACAAATTGACTTCACTTTCAAGGCCCTTCACAGCTAGTCCCCACCCTACCCATCTCATTTGCTACCAAGCTGTTGATCCTCGCTCACAATCAGCCCATGGTACCAGCCTTCAGCACCCACTTGCCAAATTTTCACACACCCCTCATGCTTTATCCCAGGCTGCCCCATATACTGGGAAGGAGCTCCCCACAAACATCTGCAAAACTAACGTATAGTCCTCCTTGAAACTCTCCTCTGCCACAATGCTTGCAAAAAACTGACAACAGTTAAGCTGCCGCTGTGCTCAGACCACCGCCTGTCGTGCTGACCAAAGCGGTCTGATTGTTTCCTTCTGCTCATGTCTGTCTCCACCTCTTGTCTTATGCTGAAACTAAGTCCCTTGGGGCAGGGGCTGGGTTTTGTTTTGTTTTGTTTCTAACAAAGAAGCACCATAGCTAAGTATCACCATGTTACAGATGGGACAAGTCGGGGTGGAGCTAGGGTTGCAACTAAACAAACAAGACCGGTAAAAAGACACCAGCCGTCATGCTACACTCGGACTCCCATCCTTGCTGCCATCAGATTTTGCAGAGAAACTCGGTGAAGACACTTAACCAGACGAGTGTACTGTTACCCTGAGCGCCACTGGCACGTGAAGCCTTTGTAGGCATGAAGCAGTTCTCCAAAAAGAGCCAGATTTTTAGAGCTTGAACGTGCCCACCTCCTACACACCAACATCACAGATCGTTTGAACCCTTGTATTACGTATGTTTAGACGAGGTCTGACGTGGAGCTGTCCAGTGCTGCCAGCAGCCTGCAGGCAAGGTAAGATAACAGTGCCCAAAGAGAGCCATTCTTTGCACAACTCCAGAAATAAGGCAACATGACTACGGTGGTTCAGTTCAACAACTTACTGTGGTGTCTATTGGTCAAAGCTACCAAATGACAGTGTATCCCAAGATCGTTATTGGTTTTGCGTGGACAAGTGGCCCCCCCTCCCCTCGCAGAAACAATGAAGCTGTTTAGCATGTGGCAAAAATAGCAGCGATCAACATTCTGCAATACACTAACACGAAGTGTTTTCAGGTCGCATATTCTTAATTGTCAAATATCTCACAAATAGTTTTCTGTATTTTCCATTGAAGTTCACCGACCAGGTGAGACTC
This sequence comes from Gopherus evgoodei, assembly GCF_007399415.2. NCBI lineage: Eukaryota > Metazoa > Chordata > Testudines > Testudinidae > Gopherus > Gopherus evgoodei. The sequence continues at coordinate 2,710,700 of NC_044326.1, forward strand.
ACACTGAAGGTTGTGCACCAGCTACAGTAGACGCTGTGTCTACAGTTTGTACTGCATAGCAGGTAGATATAAAGTATAGAAATTCTTAACGTACTGCTTCTCCATTGGGAAACGTCTGTATGTACATTGTAGCATCTAGTCTGCCTGGTAGAAGGTTTTAATTTGCAATTACCTACACCTGCTGTACTAGCCTTTGAAATATTCTAGAAACTAGCTTTTGCATTCAGACACTTATGCACAGGTCAGTATTAGTGTTAGAGATGACAATACACAGCTTCATATTATGAATATGCAAAAGCTATGACCTAACAAGAAGCAGCGAGGACAAAGTCCATAAACAAGTCCTTGTCGCTACATGGAAGAGAGATGAAGGTCATGTTACAGCTCTTACCGACCACATTAATCGATAAGACAAACCTATTTGGCCCTGAATCACATTCAGAGGTGCTTACCAACAGACCTACTAGTCTGCATGTAACATTAGATGTATCAAGTCTCCAGACAATAGCAGATGTTGGTGAAGAACAAATGAGGAGATCTGAGAGACGTGCACTTGATTCTACTGAGTCATCTAGCTTCAGCCCCAACAAGAAATCTGACATGGAGACATTTGCTGCCATGGCCAAGACCACCAAATTTAAGTGTGGGAAGAGGGGGACAATCCAACAGCTGTCAGTCCAGAAATTGTTTTCTACACAGCCCTGTTCTTCACAAAATACATAGGTGATGTTTCAGTGGGAACTGGGCATGGCCACCCAATGAGACCCGTTATTATCCCTGTTTGCTGACGCAACAATGAGAACAGAAGACAAAGCTGAATTAGACATCAGCTAGAAGCTCAAGTGAAGGAATTCTGGAGCAAAGAGCAGGCCACAAAGAAACCACAGTGTACACCAGAGCTGCCCTGGCTGTCTCACAGGATGGCCGGAGACTAATGCCACACATTCGATGAACTGGCTGCTGGGTACTTGAGGCAGGTCCGAAAAGGATTTGACAAAGCTAATTCTGTAATTGAAGTCTGACAGATAGGACAACAATACCCCTGTGAAAGCTGCAGAAAGATAGTGCCGGACAGGATCTAAGGCTGAATTCAGAAAATACCAGGTGGCTGATAGATACCCTGTGCCTCCATGCGAAGTTTCCAAAAGTCACATCCAACAAGCAGTCCCTTCAAAATCCACCTGAGACTGTAGAAGCACACCCAACACAAACACTCCTCCTAGCTGGATGCTTTCCAATGGTGAAGCAGCACATCCATCACCAGCAGCAGGGTTGTAGAAACCCAAGACGTGTACAGTCCTCAAGGACACAAGGATGCTTCTTCATGCTGTATGTGTCAATATGGCTTTTGGTCCCTTGGAGTCAAAGGAACCATAGTAATGAAGTCACCCGACACAAATGTTTTGGTTCTGGCTGTTCACTAGTTTCCAAAACTGGAACACACAGACACTAAGTGGACTGAAACAAGCACTATAACCAGCACAGCTGACAAGCACCACTCACACCTGTGCCTGCAACCGGGGATGCACCTCACTCCTGACTCCTGCAGCAAATCTCCTCCTGCTCTACACGCGTGAACAGGAGGTGACTGCGTCATCCCTATTGGGCACACGTAGCAAGGCGACCAAATCGGTGGGGTCTGCCACTCGCCTACTGTCAGCGTTATGCACTTCCGCTCGTGCACCGACGCCAGCCCCCAGCCAACTTGTCCTGGAGCACGTGGAACGTTACACGGCCCAACAACTGGATCGAACACGTCTCCTTCTAAAGCTAGCCTTGCCCAGCGTTTGGGCCTTGGTCGCAGCAGTTTTCTGCACAGGGGGAGCGGGACATGCTGTGAGCTCGCATGGTGCCGGATACCAGCCAGGTTGTTCCGACTGCCCGGGATTTCACTGAACAGAGCTAAGGCCCCGGAAGCCCGGAAAGCACAATAAGGCATGGTCACTGGCTGACACGGGCCTTTGCTGTTAGATCAGCAGGCTGCTGCTGCTCGCACAAGGAGCAGGAACTGTACAGAACATGAGTGGACTGCATCCTTCAACAAGCTTATTGTTAACGTGTACCACAGCGATGGGCACCAAAATAATACCTGCACAGATAGCCAGAAGGGAAGGAGTTATGTGCAGGGGTCAGAGCCCCGTGTCCCGCACCAACTGTTCTAGCTTTGCAGCTCATCTTTCGCCACACTATCCCCTGACTCCATTGTAAAACAGCTGTGTCAGTCAGAGGGGGGCACCTTCTCCACTGACTCACTCCCCCTGGTACAACTCAAAATTGGCCAATATGTATATGTCAGAGCAGGGAACTGGAAAGCAGGTTCCACTGAGGTCAATGGCACAACTCCCATTGGCTTCATCAAGGCCAAGATTTTACCTCAGGACTCCTGGGTTCTTTCCCAGCTACACACGAATGGCAAAGGCATTTAGCTGCCCATTGTCTGTCTCCTGGAAGAGGAAAGTAAGAAAACTTATGTCTGCAATGTTACAAACACTAGTTAACATTTGTCAGACAGCTTGTGATGCTCAATATCCATGGAATTTACCCCAGAGTTCACTTCTAGGCCATCCTTTGCAGTACAATTCTCCAGCACGTAAGATTTTCATTTAAGAAATCACATTTCTAGGCCTCACATGCTCCAAGGGACATTTCTGAAAACAAGACCAAATATAAAATGATCCAGTGCTGCCTGCCCGAGTCTGCAGACAGCCTGAAACAATGGCTCTAAGAGGGGTGAATCACCCCATTCATCTCAATAGGGTGTTAACCCTGAAATCTAAAGATGGCATCAAATGTTAACACTCCGATTCCTTTGCAACTGATCTTTTTCATCAAACACGTCCCCCACATGCAGGCAGTGTGCTTATCACACAATCCCAAACTTTCTCCCGTTAGATGCTGAAAGCCCAACCGTGCCCTGTGTAGCTGCAAAGTCCACCAGCTTCTCAGCCCCTTGACAACCGCTACAATGCAGCGATGCTTGGTCAGTACAAAAGTGAGCAGTGTCTTAAAAAGTGCAGGATCAGCACAAAATCAACTGAATTCATCATCAAACTAAACCCAGGGACGACTGTACTGAATGGATTACTCATTTTCATACTGCAGTCTTTAAATTAAAAAAAACAAACCTCCATTTAATTTAAGTGAGCATGTCTCAAAATTGCCATTCTGCAGCATATGAAAGAGTCCAGCAATCCTGCAGCAGACTAAAGATCCTGTTCACAGTTGCATTTGCACCACGACACCTTGAATAAAGGTCTCTTTGCACCTTCACAGTGTTTTACTATAAAAATCAGGCAGGTCACACACTGGTCTGAAGTCCCATGGGTGTAAATCTGGAGCAACTTCATTTAAATTAACTATTACTCCCTATGTACTCTGGTTTAACCCAGGCCAGAATCTGGCCCGATGGTTTCATAGCACCCCCCCATCAGACTTAAGATGCAATCACACATCAGGCAGCTTCGTGCACATTGTTCACCACTCACAGCCACTCATGGTACTGCAGTGTTTCAGGGCTCTACTTCACGTCCTCCTGCTGTCCTTATTGCTTGGCACTTCAGCCAGAAGGCGCCTCAGAGCTCTAATGCCAGGGCTTTTTAATTCTCATCAACAGTCTGATCTTCTGGTACCCGCGTCCCCTCAAAACCCAGGAGTCCAGCTCCAGCCAACTCTTGCCATTTCAGCAGACCTGCCTCTTGCCTGGGGCTTGCTTAAGGTCACACCATGGTGGATTCCTTTCCTTGTGGTCTCAATGCCAGGTCATGCTTGGTCAGGGGGCCCCAATGCACACAGCTGAATTCAGCCAGCTTGCACCGTACGGTCTGACTTGATTTTAGAGCGAGCCCAACACATCTAGAAGGTCCATCTGAAGGCAGTTAAGCTACTGCTTCTAGAGGAGGTCTCCTTCATGCCAACCCTGATATACAACGGAACCAACTTGGGGACGAGCACTCTTCAGTGGGATCTGTATTCAGCCCTGCATGGCAGGTATGTCATACACTCAGTTCTGAGAGAGAGAAGAAAGCACCATTAGGGTCCATCAGAGTGCAGTATTTAGTGGTTTCATACAGCTCTTTGCTGATAAAAGGATAACCACAGCAATCTTCTGGAAAGGAAAGCAGGCAGCCTCTTCTCCACAACGCCAACTCAACAGGACTCGTTACACCCGAAGCACTAATGCTATTGGCCGAGCTGGATGCCACAGACTAAGTCCAAGTTTGTGCCTTCCCTTACCCAGGCTGTTCAGGACTCTTGCCCAACCGTCCCTCACCCCCCGCACCATTCCTGGCAGTTCTGAAGAGCCCACCACTGTAGTTCGGAGGTGCTAATAATGCTTTGCACTTAGAAAGCACTTATAACCCAAGGATTTCAAAGCCCTTTACAAAATACTAGGGTCTAATCCTGGTCCCACTGAAGACAGCAGGATTTTTCCAGGTTAGCATTATTCCTGTTTTACAGATGGAGGAACGCAGGGTACGTCTCCACTGCTATTCAACATCCACAGCTGGCCTGTGCCAGCTAAGGGGCTGTTTAACTGCCTGCGTGCAAGCTGCAGCCTGCACTCTGGGACCCTCCCACCTTACAAACATCTACATCACAATTAAGCAGCCCCTTTGCCAGAGCCCGGCCAGCAGCATGGACCAACCACGGCTTTTTATTGCAGTGTAAACATACCCTATGTACAGTTACTCAGCATGTCTGTGGCAGAGTCGGGAATAGAAGCCAGCTGTCCCAGCAGGCCCCATAGCTGTGCTGTTACCCCAAGGCCATCCCATCAGGAGAATATGCCCCACATCCGATTCAGGATGGACAAAAGTTAACTGAAGGGTGTGTGCAAGGACTCTGTCCCACGCAAAGGGCCAGTGACAGCGTGACGGAGGCTGGCTCGCATCCACCGTCTAGGTAGCCGCATACCACCTGCTCCTCCCCAGAGAAAAAAGTCATACGGGGCAAGAAAAAGAAGAGACAACAGGAGGAATCGAGTGCTAACACTTCCTACCTTTCATTCCAATGTCTGCAAGTTTCTGGATGCATGTGTGTTCTCCTTGCTCCTCTGCCATCTCTTCATCTTTTCCTGGGTTCCAATGGTCTTGCTAGGCAACATTTCCAGAGCAGTTCTCCTCCTATTCCACCTCTGTACGGCCTGAGTGCTGGCGCTTCAGCAGACTGAGCCAGGAGCCTGCAGAGCCACCAGCCTGGATCGCTTCCCAGGTCAGCCTTTGACATGCAGCAATGCAGCAACATCCCCCCGCCCCAATCTCCACTTTGCCAAATCCCAAGCACCAAATGCCACAGTTTCTGTTCTAGATGGGGCAGGGTTAGAGCATTTTTTCAGCTTTGGAGAAGCACTTCCAAGGTTTATTTATGTATTTTTAGTCTCCATGCTACGCCAGGTTAAATGTAAAACTTTGCCCCATGTGTTATTTATCTGAGAGTCCAGAGCAGAACTGCAACCGCTGGGTCTGTTGAAACTCCACCACAGTGTTCTCACATACGGACTGCATTGCAGAAACACTGCACGGCAATCTCTCTGGTTTAAGCAGCGACTCTCTGTCATAGATCCGAGTGAGCACCCTTTTCTCGCTAGGAGGGGAATCCATGCCTGGATTCCCAGGAGTGTTTCAAGCTCCTGGAGCCTGAATGGAGTCCAGTCACTGCCCTGATCTCGGGGTCCCGGGTGCTCTCTCAGAACACAGATCTATCTGACCTCCCTCAGTGTTGGGACCTGCTGTCCAGCCACCTAGCCCCCTAGGTGCAACGCTGACCCTTCAGACCCTCTCCCCTGAACCTAAACACACCCCTCCCCCAGAACACCACTCAAGAGGTGGGAAGCTTCTGGTTTACAGCTGAACTCTCACTCAGGAATGCAGCAGCTGTGAAGCAGTCAGTACACACATGCTTTGATACTCTTCCAACTTTTATGCTCTTCTTTATTTAATCATGTAAAGCCCTGGAGAGTAGAGATCACACAAAACAAGTGACCAGCCTAATCGCAATATCCCTCACTAGGTCACCCTTCCCTTGAGGGATCATCTGTGGTCCATCAGGCAGGGTTCTCCACCCACTGGCCTACACTGCCCCCGCCTCCCTCATCTTAATCTGGTGCAAAATAGCTCTCCTCCTCCAAGATTCCCTTTATAGACTCTGCTTCTAGGTGAGCAGTTGCAATATCCTGCATGCCCATGGGGAGACTAAGCACAATGACCCACAAGGTACAAGGAGAACTGTCACTTTCCATCATCAAACTAGTTCCATTTCATACAGCCTGAAGAGCAGGGGGCCAAAGGCATGGGACATTGTGCAAGCGCCATACAAGTGGAAGAGAGTTTAGAGAAGAGCAACAAAAAGGATCAGGAGGGACTGATCTGTGAGCAAACACCTACAAGGATTGGGTGCAACAGGTGTCCACAATGCTACTAACGAAGTTCAAGAAGATATCAAACCAAACAAGGAACAGAATTGAAAAGCTGCTGTGTTTGCATATTGACGGGGCCAAGGTGCTAGCATTTTGGCATGGAAAGACGCAAGACATTCCCCATCTGATTCATGACATTGCACGCAATCTTGAGACAGCACTTGGAAAGGCCATGCGGACTACCTATGTGAAAATCCAATACTAAGGACGCCCTGGTTGCAGCTGCAGCATTTGAACTCAGGACCCTTGGCTCTAAGAGCACCAGTTTCTATTGCCTGAGCTATCTGTCACTGGCCCACTGTCAGCGTTACGCTGTTCCGCTTGTGCACCGACACCAGCCCCCAGCCAACTTGTCCTGGAGCAGCTGGAATGTTGCACAACCCAACAGCTGGCCTGAAGGATCAAAAAGAAGCAGGTCCATTAGCTCAGAGGCAGGCGCTGACTCAAGCCTCTAACTGGTCTCGCCACTAGAGGGCGACCAAGCCGTGAATAGTGGATTACACAATAAACAATAAAGAGTCCTGGGGCACCTTATAGACTAACAGAGGTTTTGGAGCATGAGCTTTCGTGGGTGAATACCCACTTCGTGGGATGCTGCTTTTACAGATCCAGACTAACACAGCTACCCCTCTGATCCTTGACAACAAACAATACTGATGCAAGTATGTCACCAAAGCTACAGCAGCAGCTGAAGCCGATGAGGAGCCTTAGATGTTATCACTTATCTGGGTACTTTAGCCAGAGGGGAGCTGTAAGGAGAATGTGAGACGGCTGTGTTGACTGGTGTCTCTGGAAAGAGCTGCTGCAGATGTCAGCAGAAGCTACGGGTTAATTAAAGAGCACAAAAGAGTGCATTTTATGGAAACAATTATTGGCTTGATGTGAGACACAACAGCGGTGTCAGCTGTGTTACAGAGATGAAGGTTGCCAAACAGAGCTCTGCTGTGTTCCGAGAGGCAAGTATGTGCTTAGGACTTACTCACCAGCCAGATCCCCACCTACGCGCCATCGGTAATTGGTACAATGAACAAAGCTTTAAAGAGACTTAAACCTGTCTGGGAAAGACAGAGGGAGAAAAGGAACTGGAAAAACTGCCTGGAAGACATTTCAGAGCCTGCACCAGACACCGCAGCCATTCAGTGTCTGACTTATGCCAGCTTCACGGGTCCAAAGAACACAAATTGTATGTGTGTGTGTATAAGACTGTAAATCACTTCTATTGCAGTTGTCCCAATCACGATCAGGGTCCCTGTGCTAGGTGCTGCATCAACATGGTGGGACACTGTCCTTGCTTTGGAGATTTTACAATCTCAACAGACAGCAGGAGAAAGGTAAGGATTCTTACTCCTGTTTACAGATGGGGAAACTGAGGCACAGGGTAGATTAAGTGACTTGTTGAAGGTCAGACAAGGAGTCTATAGCTGAGCAGGTACCAGGTCCCCCTACTACCAGGTCCCCCTAGTCCCAGTCCAGCATCTTAACCAGAAGGCCACCCTCTGCGGGGGTCAGTAACATGCAAACATAAGAAAACCTCAAAATGTTAAGTTATACTTCAAGAAACTAAACACAGGTGTTATATGAAGATGCTGTGGTCTCCTTCCTCTGAAGTATTAGCGATGGCCACAGGACACTGACTGGGGTGGGCCAGTGCCCTGAGGTGGTACCAAACTCTCTCTGTGCCTCCTGAGGGCTTGACTGGCTGGTTCTTGCTCACATGCTTAGGGTTGAACGGATCAGCATCTGTGGGGCTGGGAAGGAATCCCTCCAGGACAGATTGGCAGGGACTTCGGGGGTATTCCACCTTCTTCTGCAGTGTGGAGTGCGGATCACTTGCTGGAATTATCTTGGTATCTGCCCCTTGGTCCATCCGATTCTCTGTCCATAGCACAGAATGGTTGAGTCTCCTGGGGGCTGTAATTCTTTGGTCTAAATCCTGTTGCTGAGTTAGTGTGCAGGTGACATGGGTGCCCATACAGGAGGCCAGACTGCATGATCCCATGAGCCCTTCTGGCCTCAAACTCTATGACTCCCAGGTACATGTCTCCATCCAATCCTACTTGGCCACAGTGACTAACCCAGGATCAGAGGAGGAGAGTCTCCAGCTGTGCAGTGGGGAGAGGAAGGCAGTGGGTATTGCAACAGAGGAAAGAGGGCTTTCCCACTGTCAAGGTGGACAGCGTGCTGCCATATGGATGGATGTTCCATGATTTCGGTGGGGAGAAGAGGCCAGAATGAAAGTGGAAGAAACTCAGAATTCATGGGAATTAGCTATAGTTAACGGCTCCACAGTGCTTCCAATACGTAAGTCACTGTATATAAGCCCAGTTAAATTTGTCCAAGGGGCTAGCACTGCATTTCCACTGCACTTCAAGGCTTGTTTGCTTTCTTGTGTCTTCGTTAAAATGCAACCAGGACTTGGCACTCTCTGACTTTCGTGCTTGCTTTATAAAAACCGCAGTTGTGTATTAAAGATTCCCACCCCCAGTTAAGATGTTGACAATCTTAAACCTACCACCTTCGACGGCCCGCAGAAAAATTGGCCTTGTGCCATTTTTTATTCTTTTTGAGGGATGCAAAGGCTTAAGCAGTTTGTCTGGGCCGCTCCAGATGACTCCTCATTCCCATTTCATTAGCCGAGTTGCCTCTTCGCAACTGATTATCACAGAACCATCAAATTCAGATTTACACAATGTATTCTCTGTGCTCACCACAGCTCCAGATCATAGCTCTCCTCCCTACAACCCAACAGGTCACTGAGCGTTCCAAGCCTTTGCAATTATGGTGCAAACGCTTATAAGAGACATCCTCCAAGACCCTCAAAAGTTCTCCAGCAAAACCAGGGAGAAGCAGAGCTAGACTCCTGAATTCTAAGATATAGACGGAAGCCAGAAACAGGCTTTCCGTATCCATCTTAAAGTAACAAAGCGCAAAGGACCAATTTCATTGGCCGAGCAAAGCAAGGCCCTACACAACTTGACGGCATCTGTCTGTAAGGTGATGACTGGACGCAACGTTCAAAAGTTAATTCCAGGGAACGCTCTAGGCAATGATGGGCAAAACCCTGCTGAGTCTGGTGAAAAAAATCAGAAAAGCAAAAGGGAGAAATGGGGGCCACACAGAGCCCCTGGGTCCTGGTTAGCAGAGCTAGCAGCTTCAGCCACCTCTGTAATAGGTTATAGCTCAAAGAACCAGCTGGTAACAGCCACTAACACCTTCCAGCTAACACCCCCCATCTCAGCTCTGCCCATGCTCCCAAGGAAATCTAAAATGTTGACCACCTCCCACCAGAGTGACTTACCTCTCAGCAAGAAAAAATACTGATGGGCCCTTTGGTTTGCAGAGCCCCTGAAACAGGGAGGGGGGTTGCAGGGAGTCTCTGACAGCGTGGGATGGGAGGGTGACACCAAAGGGGCTTGTAGGGGGAGTGGAAAGACGCTCGGAGCCCCCAGTGCATGCAACACGTGAGACCCACTAGTTCCTTTTTAAATCCTTTGCAGTTCCTCTTTACCTGCGGAGGGGCTCTTGCGACACTGGAGAATGAAGTTTCTCAGCGCGTCAGCTGGTTCACTTCCCTGGCAATCACTGACTAAGATGGAAAATATATTGAAGTCTGCTTGCCGCTACCTGCTCAGAGCGAAGGCACAACATACCCACGAGCGTCCTGCTGTTAGCGCAATCCCTGCTGCCTGTGAGAGAGGCTTTAAATGCTCAGCTCTTGCTCCGTGCACCAAGACCGAACTCATGAGAACAAGCAAAAGTGACTCCACCCTGATGAATCTTAGCCACACTTGGCACGCAGGAAAGTTGGAGACTCCACGCCAAGAAATGAAGGACATGCACTACAAAACCCATCCCCCCACTGCTGCCTAACCAGAAGCCAACCCTGGGAATGGGGTAGGGACATCCCCGCTGCCGTTGCAAAGTTCTTGCCCCAGCATGTTATGTTGTGCAAGGCACACCTTCTGCCCCTTCCCGAGAGCCAAATGCAAGAAAGGCGGCACAGAACGTGGTGCTAACTCAACGTGGGTTCTAGGCTTGTGTTTGCAACTTTGTGTGGTCTTGCTGCCTAACTTCTCATCTCAAAATTCCACCTCTGTACAGTGAAGCTAGAACATGGACCCCCCACAGAAGGGCTATGAGGCCTAACTCATTTGGGTTTTAACCCCCAAAGGAGGTGCTCACATTCTACAGCCACAGAGATGGGTCTAGGGCCAGTCAGTGGGGAATGCCAAGGGCTGTGCCCCAGGGGCTGGGCTAGGGATCCCACCACCACGCTGGAAATCCATGTGTTTACACACTGGCTGATCATTTACCACAGGAAACAACTTAGACACAGAAAACCCAGCTCCCCTCTCTCTGGATACTCGCATAACTCTCCGCCTTCGCATCCAAGAGCAAAGGTTTTCTAGCAAACCTTTTGATGGCCAGTAGATACCATCCCAGCAGTACAACATACTTCAGGCTTCAAACACTCACATTTTAGCTGAAAAAGTCACATCCAAAAAAATCCATTACATCTCCCTCCCCCAAGCCCTAACCATCACTGCAGAAGGGCTCTCTAGAGCATAGTTTCAACGTTCCTACCATATTTCCTAGGAGTCTATTCCACACAGTCTGACTCCTTGTAGAGAGGCAGGTTCACCTGGACTCCCCCACCCTGCCCCCCGCACCAACTCATCTTAATCAAATTTCTACCGACACAGGTTGTGGCTATGCTAGACGTTTATTAGCCTGATGCAGCCCCACTATCCACAGCCACAACTGGAGAGTGAGTGTAGACAGCCACCAGCATTTGAACTGTGGGTTCATCTGGCCATGCCCCCAATATGGGTCCAGATGATATCGTGGTGTATCTACCTCCGCAAAGCGGCACCAGTGCTAGAACAGGGAGTAATTGAAAGAGAAAAAGATTCTACTGCAGACAAGACCTCAAGTCCCCTATGGGGAATTCTTCACCTTCCCTAGAGTCTGTGCCTTTCAAACGCCTGCAGTGCCCTATAATACTCCCACGTGCACACCTTAATACTAGTCTTGTCAACTACACAGATTTAGTTCCTCTGATCTTTCTTCATAAAAAGAAATTGCTTGCGCATCTAGCCTCTCCACTCACCTCCCATCCTTCTGGTCCTTGGGCACCTAGAACAGCACTCTAAATCCCATCTCACCAGTGCCGTATTCTGAGGAGTTCTCAGTGCCCTGCTCCGTGGCATGACGACTCGCCATACACAGCCCAAAACTACACTTCTCTGCATTTCAACACAAACTCATGGCCGGTCTGCAATCCGTCACTACCCCTAGGTCTCTGTCCATTTACATTTCTCTTCCATGTTCAGTTTCCTTCTCCAATTTGCTGAAGGATTTTAGAGTATCGTGTCATTTACCTAAGTGACCCCCAAGCTGCTCTCCCATTAGCTAAGTAATGGCACTAACGTTTGCCGCGGCTTACATCGGGGAACAGATGGGGAATCCGCAATGATTTTAAAAAAGAATTTAGGCTGCCAAGAAATTAGATCCCATTTCAATCTCGGATTTGGATGCCCATCCTGCCCCATGCTGCCATTTTAATCAGCTTTTGATGTGTGGCAGTCCACAGCAGGTCAGAATCCCCTCCAAAGCAGAATACAATGGTCTCACATTCCTCCCCACTCTGCATGCCGGCGTGGAAAGCATGCTGCTAGTTTAAAGAGCTGGTCAATGTTCAGAACGCTTAACTACAGCTTTTCAGCACTATTTGGCTACAGGGTAAAATGACATTGTAGCCTTGAGCGTGGGACAAGGGCTTCTACTGCATTTGTGCAGCTCATAGTGCAGTGGGTCCTGGTCCAAAGGAGGCTCCCGGAGTGTCACTGCAGCATAAAATAGCAAATGCTGTAACCAAAGTGGTGCTCTAGGCCATAAACAAACATTGCTTGTCTACACTCCAAGGAAGCTGCCAGGGACTGAGCTGCGAGATTGCATCAGAAGGTGACCTAGCCAGCAGAATGTGACATAAGTCAAGGAATGGCCTGGTACTGAACCCTGCTACCCTAGTTACTAGCAGCAGGTGTCATCTGGGGAAGTATTCCAGCCTCCATCAGACACGATCACAATGATCCCTCTTCTGGCCTTGGAATCTATGAATCTACCAGAAGAAAAAAGCCACTTGCCCCTCGGCATAGACAGCAGGTGCCCAGTAATGAGAGAGACAGGTAACAGCTCAGCGCAGTTACTGCATATGAGCACGTCACCCACAAGCACCCAGAGAAAAACCTGCAAACAAAATTCCCCCGAGATGGGACATCTCGGTGAAGAGAGCCCCCCGCAATGCTCTTTATCTGGAGAGCATCAGCCCACTCTCAAAGTAGCCTTGTATTTACATACCAGCCAACTGTCACTAAAGATCACACACCCCTCCCATTAGCAGGGCAGGGCCTTACTGGGTACGCACCCCTCTGTATTTATCTATAGTACTTAGATGGCTCCAACACCATAGCATCCGAGCACCTCATGATCTTTCATGCAGTCATCCTTGCAACCCCCTGCAGGGCAGGGCAGTGCTATTATCCTCATTGCACAGAGGGGAAACTGAGGCACAGGCAAAGATTCTTGCTCAAGGTCACACAGGAAGTCTGTGGCAAAGCATGGAACTGAATCCAGGCCTCTCAAATCCTAGGCTAGTTCCCTATCCACTGGGCCACATTGCCTCTCTACCATTCCCTTCCTCACAATCTGCATTCAAGCTTACAGGGCTGCCGGTGGCACTGCATTCCAAGCAGTCCAGAAACAGCCTGCTTGAGGCAAACATGCATTTAGCTAGTAAGGGGCAGACAGGCAGGTTCAGAAACTTGAATTTCAGCAACATGCTTCATCCTTCAATGACACGCCAACCTGGGCTGGATATCGATTCGGAACCCAACCTGTGGCTCCGGAGACACGTGCGGCTCCTTGTATAGGCACCGACTCCGGGGCTGGAGCTACCGGTGCCAACTTTCCTGTGTGCTGGGGGGTGCTCACTGCTCAACCTCTGGCTCTGCCCCAGGCCCTTTCCCCACTCCACCCCTTCCCACGCCCTCCCCTGCTGTGCCCTTGCTCCTCCCCACTCACTCCCGAGCCTCCTGCATGCCGCAAAACAGCTGATCGGGAGGTGCGGGGAGAGAGAGAGACGTGCTGATCGGCGGAGCTGCTGGTGGGTCGGAGGCACTGGGAGTGGAGCCGGGGGAGCTGACACGGGCTGCTGGTGTATGACTGTGGCTCTTTGGCAAGGTACATTGGAAAATTCTGGCTCCTTCTCAGGCTCAGGCTGGCCACCCCTGGGCTAATGCATCACATTACCAGCTCTTGTGCCCACCCTCAAATCACCACATGTAACTGGAACAAAGCTCAAGATCACTTTGTGTAATGATTTAAACTGTCCTTCCTTCACGCACGCACTGGTTTCTATAGGGTTGCTCACAAGCATTGGGATGCTGCTATTTTTCTCTAAAAATAATAAAAAGTACCCTTGAAGTGTTTGTTTAGAAAAGAACCATGAAAAGTGAAGTGGATTTTGCCAATTCTGGGGGCCTCCTGAAAGCTTGACGGCATCTCCTCTTTGAATGGCTTGAGAGGGAAACAAAGTCAGATACATTTTTTTAAAAAGGGCGGGGGGGGGCCTTCTGTAGAGAGTTTTTGCCTCCCTGGGCACCATTTCTTAGCAAGAAGCTTGAGGCAGCCAGCCTGCGCACACGCACACACAAGCCCACCCAAACACAAGGCTGGGAATCTATTCCAATACTCCCGAGAGCCCAACAGCTCACATTCCCAGCACTTCAGTATGAAGCCTGGTGCGCCACGTTAATGTCTTCGGGGGGAGGGGAGCCATTAGACATCGGATAAAAATTTTATTCCAAACAAATTGGGAGAGTCAGCAGGAGAGGAGGGGAAAAAAAAAGAAAAACCAGCCACGTCACAGGCTGACTTCACTCAGATCCTTCCAAAGCTTTAGTCTGCCTCAGTTTTGGATGCAGCAGCGTGTTGTCGAATTCAGGTACAATCAGACAAAGCATTGTCAGGGCTCCCAATGGTTTCAGGACTGGAGCCACGAGACAAGTGACAACTTTACACTAACAGCCTTCGGTGCTTTATTCCTGCAGCATCTACGTGCCCAGGCAGCATGTTCCAGCTCTGCCCCCGGTTCACGAGAATCCGAGACCACTTGGCACAAGGTCTGCCCAACCTGTTGGTCTGCCATTCCTCAGGCACCAAAAATTCCTGTCTCTGCAAGGCAAACCCAGCTACAGGTCCAGCACATCCCTTTGCTCCCCTTCTATGGGTCACCACTCAGTTTAGGACCAAGAGATTACAGGCTTAAGTTAAGGCACCAGGATCTGGGCTCCTATCCACTGCTAACACAGGAGTACTAGTAACATAATAGTTTGTTTACATCACCTCATGCAAATGACTAGAATTCCTATACTCATCTCCAGTAACCATTCCAGTGGGAGTTCAAATATTTCTTCTTATGAGTCAAGCATATGCCTATCTCCCCCCCACCCCCAATAATGACCCCTTCTGGGCTGAGATTAAGTATTGGATGTTTTTAGGCTTGACAGAATTCAGTTTTTACTTTTTATAATTTCAAACAGTAATATCGATGTTTATTTTGAAGCATTTTTTATTTTTATCATCAATGTCACCATGCACAGCTGTGGGAAATTATGGAGGGTTCAGACATCAATTGCTTAATGACAACAAATGTTGTGATTCAAAAAGCTAAAGCTTTGTAACTGTTATAACACAAACTGTCAATATCACATGTAAAAATAAACCAAATAAATATCCTTAACTCAAATGCTAATCAGTTCTCAAGCACCATTCGTCTTACTTTGCTTCTCTGTACGTTTCGATTATGTATAGCAATTTTTTTCATCCGTGTGAGTGCACACGGTGAAATCGACGTTCACCGACATTTGCCGATAACAACCTAACCCTTCCAAGTCTAGACATTCTCAACCCAGGATCTATATAAAGTTACGAGCAGCTGAATGAACACAGAGGGAAAGATTTCCTGCAACCTGAACTATGGCATTCACGGTCATGAGAGCAACAGGACCGAACGCCAGCATGCACCAGATTAAATTGGCTGTCCCAATCACCTGACCAGCAAGGAGGCCCAAGGTTCAGCCAGAGAGAAAAGTTGTGTGTGACTGGCCATGACGTTCTCATACCAGTATAAAACCTGTCACTGCACGTTAGGATGGAACCTGAAGAGCCGGCATGTAACAAGTACCTGAAACACACAAGGCAGGGAAGGAGTTAAGCAGCATGGCGCCTGGTTGCTGACCTTGTTCTTCCCTCAATAAGACAGACATGATTCTGGAGAAAGTGGGGCTTGCAGTTCAGTAGGAAGCACTCTGCCCTCTGACTCAATCCTCAAAACCTCTGGCCAGCAGGTAGCAAGGGTCCCTGTGGTGCAGGACAGGCTGTCTTTTGGGTGAAGATTAAAACAGCCACTGGTGATCATTGAAGACCCCATGTCCTGAGATGAAAAGCTGTTAGCCCCAGCATCCAGGTCCCTTTTCAATGCGGGATAATTACATTAATGCACCAAGGCTATTGTGTCCCATTCAGAATTTTAGGCAGCTTTAATTATACTCTGCCAGTCTACAGCACCTTCCATCACAGAATCTCAGAAGAGCCCTGTGTGAATTAGGTTTCCACAGCCCCCCGCAGGGTAAAAGCATTATCCCCACTCCCAAAAGTCAGCAGATCTGACTGGCTCTGCAGGCAGGACCAAGCGGCATAGAGAGACACTGGAAAGTTAGTTTCTTTTGCTTTGTTTTGTAGTAGATTGAAGTGCATCAGCGGAGAGGGTGAGGGGCAAGACAGAGCAGGAAAGCTGCAGGTCAGGACTGAGGTGCACCAGCAAATCTGTGGATGGAAGCCAAGGAGTGGAACAGCAGGGAGTGCTGTGGGTCAGGATTGAGGGGACAAGGGGCTGGCACACTGAGGTTTGTTAACCAAGATTAGTTGAGATATGGAGAGACTGGGAGGGTGATAAATGCACAAGACCTGCCCACAGACCGGGCATCATCCCTCACAAGTACTGCTCTCACCCACAAGAAAAGTTCATTGGTCTTTTTGCCCTTGGAGCCTCGCCGTGATTTCTCTGGCAGACACACACACATAGGCAAAACAAAGGAGAAACTCACGAAAGGAAGTTCTGGCACTAGAGATGCACAAAGGTATTTCAAAACTAATGGCTGTCTGGTAACCTGCTGAAAGCTTGCAGCTGAATTGTATTTACTGAGATTGCTCTTCCGTCAGGTGTACACCCGCTTGTTGTGGTACGATTTCCATGTGTGTGCTGGGTCAATAAAGCACTCCAAAGCCTAAGCCTTCAGCTGGAAACCAGAAGTTTCCAGACAAGGAACACCGCAGAGAGGACAGAGAAGTAGGTGATATTTTCAGTTGATAATACCGATTCTGACACCATCCCGACGAACATGCTAACTCACTGCACGTAGGCCTGGAAGGACACATGGCTCTGGCCTCTAGGCAATGGCTGCCTTGTCGGGCAATCTGCTTCTCCAACTGCGAGGCATCTTTCTGTTAGGTTGTGTGCAGCTCTCAGAACAGCAAGGAATCCTCTCTAGGTGAGGAGGTTCATTTCCTTCTGCAGATGTAAGCCACTCTAGCAGGCTTGCTCGTCTTTAACGTTTGACCTACACTAGCTATTACACTGCACAGCACAGTTCAGTGCAACCACATGGCGGCAGTGGGGATGCAATCCCAAAGTCCTTGCTCCAACAGCAATGGTTCCATTTAGGGCTATCCATTAATCGCAGTTAATTCATGCAATGAACTCAAACCAATCAATCACCATTCATCGCAGTTTTAATCGCACTGTTTAATAAGTTTCCATTGGTATTCTCTTGTTTAATATTTTGGATGTTTTTCTATATTTTCACATATACCTTGTATTCTGGGTTTAACTGAAATTAATGTATTTGAAAACGTAGAAAACATCCAAAAATATTTAAATAAATGGTATTCTATTGTTTAATCATGCGATTAATTTTTTTAATCGCTTAACAGCCCTAGTTCCATTAGCTGTTATCGCCATAAGGTCTATGACACGTGGTAGTCCAGTTGCAATTCCATCCAGGAGGGGAAGGGGACAGTGGCTTGTGCACGCACACACTGCCTAACAGTATATACTACACATATCAGCTGTGCTCTGCAGTTCTCACACCACCCCAGGTAAACCAGACAGTATCTTAGATGAAAAACATGGAGGATCTTCGTTTTTCCAGTGCTGCAACCTTGCTCAGTGTCTATCTGGTTTGCTTACCGTGAGCCAGTGCACATGGCAGCAGCTCATCTAGAAAGTGCCAGTACTCCAGATTAGCCCCTCAGAGCTTGCTGCTGAAGTTACCGCCAGTGAAATTGTTAACGTTGACATTTAAGTGTCATATGGGGGCATGACACACCTCACAGGGCTGCTGTTTCCAACTGTCTGCAGACGTGGGCAGACAGGTCCCATTTGTGGTTCTCTTTTCACCCAGAAAGCCTAGGAAATTTTTAATGAAAGCTGCGAATCTGCAGAAACCAATGGGCCCACCTGGTGCAGGGAACTGACCAGCAACACCTCAGTCCATCTCCACATATGCCAGCAGACAGCAGCACAGCGACCAGCTTACTTTCCAGGGTTCTGCACGAAGCATGCTCTCACCCATGTCACATGAGAAAACAGGGCTAAGCAGGGCTACAGGACTCTCAGAGATACCCTCAAACTGGACTAAATAAAGGATTTCTGTTAAGCACACATAAAACCAGCAATGCCACAGCCAGTTTAACTTCTCTTCCAAGAGTCTATGGCCATCCTTAGGCCCAAGGATGCAGCCCAAGTGCCTTGCAAACATTCACCTCTACGGCCTAGCGAGGAGTGATACCAAGAGGCTCTGGAAGTAGCAGTGTCCACAGGACCATGATCAGGGCACAGCCTAGCTGAAAGAATAAGGCAGGAATATTTGGGGGGGGAAGGGGAAGCAATTCTCAAGAGCTCCAAGTGCCTCCTGAGAAGAGGGTGGAGAAAGCCCTTTTACAGGGGGAGCAGATCCCTATGAATTCATCAGACCACCATCACCCAGCCCTATACGGAGCTAGCAAGTATATTACATCACTTCTGGGCCTCTCGGAATCAGCGCAAGTCCTTGCCTCAGGCTGCAAGTGACATGCTACAGACAGAGAGCTGCCCAGCAGCACAGAGAGGATGATCAGGGAGCAGCTTTCACATTTCTACTATAGTATTTCCCACCTTCACCCTTGAGTATGTTAGTCCTGCCCCAAAAGGCTCCTGCAGGGAGATTAAGATTTGGAGGAACCTTCAAGGCGATTAAAAAAAAGTTCAAATCATCCTAGGAGACCCATACCCCAGACTGTGAGTTCAAAGGTACGACTGTCCTTCCTCCACCAAGCAGGGAGGACACATTGCTAACTGCTACGACAGTCCCGCTAGAGCGTCATCCTGTTTCTAGCTTCATCCCCTTTCACCCGAGAGCACACTTAAAGCCACCAGTGACATGCTACTTTCTCAGGGATCCCACGAGGAGCTAATAATATGGGCCAAGGCAGCTTTCTCTGGCCTCTGGCTTAGCCCCAGCCAATAGTGCTTAGTTATAATGTTTAATCCATCACAGCCCCGTGCCCAGCACACAAGCCCATTTGTGCCGGCTACGAGAGATGAAAGCAAGAGGAAATTCAAAACTTTTTGACAGCTCCAGACCACAACGGCCGGCAAAGAGAAGCAGAACCGGCATGGATGCTGTTGCTGTCCCCAGTGGCTCCCGTTCAGCCATTACAAAGAGAACATGCCAGGAGAGCAGAAGCTCCCGAGTTACCCTGGAGGTAAAGAATTAATTAGGTGCGTGCACGTTACAGAAATCATTCAGATTGTATAAATCTCATGTGGAGTCCATGAGAATCTCTCACAAGTAAGTCACAGAGCAGGAGACCCGGAGAACCCCTCCCCGTCGGAGCCCATACAACCATGGCCCCTTCCTCAAAGATTATGCACAGACATCACCGCATTAGGCTGATTTTAAGTATCCAAGTTCACCATGCTCTTGGGACATGAACCTCAGGGGCTACTTGACGGCTCCCCTGCTATTTAATAAACTCCTGGGGACACGGGGGAAAAGTCCTGCACAACATCTGCAGGGAGAGTAAGTTAAGGGTCTAATTCTACCAGGCCCTATAGTATTGGCTCCCGGCCTAGGGAATGGCAGCCAAATCAGGAACTTCACTCTCCTTCTGTCTGAGGCGCTTTCTGTGGGAACCCACTTTGCCCACTGAACTAGATAAGGATTATGACCACCTCCCCGTCACTGCGACATTCTAAGGCAACCAGCCTGGTTTGAGGGGAGGCTCACAGACAGGGCAGAGGGCTGGTAGTAAAAGTTAAAGCAGCAAGTAGGGACAACTCTGGGGCAAGTCCTGGACAGCACAGCCAAGGGCTGCCATGTCCCCTCCTACCCCACTCATTTCCAGCGGCACCTGGGGTCAAGCGGACAATCACAGAAAAGACAACCAAGAGCACACTGAGGAAGAGAACAGGAAGTGGTACCCAAGGGGGTCCCCATTGTGGAGGATGAAGGGGAGGGCAGACACCAATGGGAAGCCCAAGCAGGAGGGCTGGTCCTAGGAGGAAGGGGCAGAGCTGAGTGGACAGGACTAGTCCTGGGGAAGGGGGGTATCCTGGAGGAATGTCACAGGGGATGGGGGGCAATCCTGGGGAGAGGTGTTCCATGGAAGGGGCTGTTCGCGGGGGAAGCAATGGGAATCCCAGTGAGGAGGGCTGGTCCTAAGGGGCTTTGATGGAGGAAACAGAAGGGGAAGGGGAAATCAGTCCTGCAGAGGACAAAGCCCAGAGAAGGGAGGCCAGTCCCAGGGGGAACATGATGGAAGGGTCTGCCTGGGGGGCACAGAGGCCAGAGGAGGGGGTGGGGGATAGTCATCCCGATGAGAATCCTGGGCAGGAGAATTGATGGGGGTGGGGGAGAAGAGTCCAGAGCAGGGGGAGCGGTCCCGGGGGGGGGGAAGCTGGGGGATCTGGATGGGGGGGGCAGAGGAGCCCGGGGGGCCAGGGCCAGGAGCCGAGGGGAGGAAGAGCAGGGAGGGGAAGCCCACAGAAGGGGGCATTTCCCAGGGAATCCCGACGGGGGGCAGTCCTGGGGGAAGAGCAGGGGGATCCCAATGAGGGGATGGGGGGAGAAGAGCCCGGGGGCGGGGGGAACAGAGCCAAGAGAAGGGGGCCATTTCCCGGGGGATCCCGATGGGGGGATGGTCGGGGAAGAGCCCGGGGGGGGGGGGGAGAACAGAGCCCAGAGAAGGGGGGCATTTCCCAGAGGATCCTGATGGGGGAGCGGGGAAGAGCCCGGGGGAAGCTGTCGGGGGGGGGGGGGGGGGAACAAAGCCCAGAGAAGGGAGGTATTTCCCGGGGTATCCCAATGGGGGGGGCGGTCCCAGGGGAAGAGCAGAGGGATCCCGATACGGGGACAGGGGAAGCGGTCCCGGAGGGGGGGGGGGCAAGACAGAGCCCAGAGAAGGGGGCATTTCCCGGGGGGCGCAAGGGGGGCGGTCCCAGGGGAAGAGCAGAGGGATCCCGATACGGGGACAGGGGAAGCGGTCCCGGAGGGGGGGGGGGGAGGACAGAGCCCAGAGAAGGGGGCATTTCCCGGGGGGGGGGGGACAGAGCCCAGAGAAGGGGGCATTTCCCGGGGGGGGGGGACAGAGCCCAGAGAAGGGGGCATTTCCCGGGGGGGCGGACCCGGGGGGTGGGGCAGAGCCCAGAGGAGGGGGCATTTCCCGGGGGGGGGGGGACAGAGCCCAGAGGAGGGGGCATTTCCCGGGGGGGGGGGGACAGAGCCCAGAGGAGGGGGCATTTCCCGGGGGGGGGGGGGACAGAGCCCAGAGGAGGGGGCATTTCCCGGGGGGGGGGGGGGACAGAGCCCAGAGGAGGGGGCATTTCCCGGGGGGGGGGGACAGAGCCCAGAGGAGGGGGCATTTCCCGGGGGGGGGGGGGGACAGAGCCCAGAGAAGGGGGCATTTCCCGGGGGGGGGGGGACAGAGCCCAGAGGAGGGGGCATTTCCCGGGGGGGGGGGGGACAGAGCCCAGAGGAGGGGGCATTTCCCGGGGGGGGGGGGACAGAGCCCAGAGGAGGGGGCATTTCCCGGGGGGGGGGGACAGAGCCCAGAGGAGGGGCATTTCCCGGGGGGGGGGGACAGAGCCAAGAGGAGGGGGCATTTCCCGGGGGTGGGGGGGACCAGAGCCCAGCGCTGAGGGGCATTTACCGGGGGGGGGGACAGAGCCCAGAGAAGGGGGCATTTCCCGGGGGGGGGGACCGGGGGGGGCGGCAGCGCCAGAGGAAGGGGGCATTTCCCGGGGGGGGCGGACCCGGGGGGGGGGCAGAGCCCAGAGAAGGGGCACTTCCGGGGGGGGCGTGTCCGGGGGGGGACAGAGCCCAGAGAAGGGGGCACTTCCCGGGGGGGGCGGGGACAGAGCCCAGAGAGGGGGCACTTCCGGGGGGGCGGGACAGAGCCAGAGAAGGGGGCACTTCCCGGGGGGGGGGGGACAGAGCCCAGAGAAGGGGGCATTCCCGGGGGGGGGGGGACAGAGCCCAGAGAAGGGGGCATTTCCCGGGGGGGGGGGGAACAGAGCCCAGAGAAGGGGGCATTTCCCGGGGGGGGGGGGAACAGAGCCCAGAGAAGGGGGCATTTCCCGGGGGGGGGGGGACAGAGCCCAGAGAAGGGGGCATTTCCCGGGGGGGGGGGGACAGAGCCCAGAGAAGGGGGCATTTCCCGGGGGGGGGGGACAGAGCCCAGAGAAGGGGGCATTTCCCGGGGGGGGGGGGACAGAGCCCAGAGAAGGGGCATTTCCCGGGGGGGGGGGGACAGAGCCCAGAGAAGGGGGCATTTCCCGGGGGGGGGGGGACAGAGCCCAGAGAAGGGGGCATTTCCCGGGGGGGGGGGACAGAGCCCAGAGAAGGGGGCATTTCCCGGGGGGGGGGGGGACAGAGCCCAGAGAAGGGGGCATTTCCCGGGGGGGGGGGGGACAGAGCCCAGAGAAGGGGGCATTTCCCGGGGGGGGGGGACAGAGCCCAGAGAAGGGGGCAATTCCCGGGGGGGGGGAAACAGAGCCCAGAGAAGGGGGCATTTCCCGGGGGGGGGGGACAGAGCCCAGAGAAGGGGGCATTTCCCGGGGGGGGGACAGAGCCCAGAGAAGGGGGCATTTCCCGGGGGGGGGGGACAGAGCCCAGAGAAGGGGGCATTTCCCGGGGGGCCGGCCCCGGGGGGGGGGACAGAGCCCAGAGAAGGGGGCATTTCCCGGGGGGGGGGGACAGAGCCCAGAGAAGGGGGCATTTCCCGGGGGGCCGGCCCCGGGGGGGGGGACAGAGCCCAGAGAAGGGGGCATTTCCCGGGGGGGCGGTCCCGGGGGGGGACATAGCCCAGAGGAGGGGGCATTTCCCGGGGGGGGACAGAGCCCAGAGAAGGGGGCATTTCCCGGGGGGGGACAGAGCCCAGAGAAGGGGGCATTTCCCGGGGGACCCGGGGGGGGGGACAGAGCCCAGAGGAGGGGGCATTTCCCGGGGGGGGGGGCAGAGCCCAGAGAAGGGGGCATTTCCCGGGGGACCCGGGGGGGGGACAGAGCCCAGAGGAGGGGGCATTTCCCGGGGGGGGGGACAGAGCCCAGAGGAGGGGGCATTTCCCGGGGGGGGGGGACAGAGCCCAGAGGAGGGGGCATTTCCCGGGGGGGCGGACCCGGGGGGGGACAGAGCCCAGAGGAGGGGGCATTTCCCGGGGGACTCGGGGGGGGGCAGAGCCCAGAGGAGGGGGCATTTCCCGGGGGACTCGGGGGGGCAGAGCCCAGAGAAGGGGGCATTTCCCGGGGGGGGACAGAGCCCAGAGAAGGGGGCATTTCCCGGGGGGGCGGTCCCGGGGGGGGGACAGAGCCCAGAGAAGGGGGCATTTCCCGGGGGGGCGGTCCCGGGGGGGGACAGAGCCCAGAGAAGGGGGCATTTCCCGGGGGGGCGGTCCCGGGGGGGCCTGGAACAAGACCCCTCTCTCCCGCGCGGTACCTACCTGGCCGGGCTCCGCCTGCGCCGCAGGAGCCTCTCCGCTCGCCGAGGCCGCACACGCTGCTCCGCCGCCACACGCACACCGCTACCCTCAAACGCTCCCCTGGCTCTGCAGGCTGGCCCCGAGCCTCATTGGCGGAGGTGCCTGTCACTCTCCCTGCACTGCTGCACGATGGCCCGCCCTCTCCTCTCCATTGGTCCCACTTCGCACAAACATTCGTCCTATTGGCCTACGAGGCTGTCGTACCTTCCGCCTCCCTAATCCCCGCCCTCTCTCTCTTCCCGCGCCTCTCTATTGGCTCCGTGGGGCAGACTCTTGCAGCCCATTGCTCAGAACGTGCCCCTCCCCTCTCCCTCAGGGCCCGCCTCTCTTCCTTATTAGGCCGCATCACCCATCCTCCGCTCTCTATTGGCCGAGAAGTTTGTCACTCCATGTGCGCTTCCCAAATCCCACCTCGAGAGCCATTTCATTGGTATTTCCGCCACCGCTCGACCTATGCAGACCAGGGAAAAGAGACACGTGGGCCGTTGCTTATTGGACGACGGTCGAGTTCCACAACTAGTTCAGTGCGTCTCCCACGTGGGGCCAAGGAGCGGGAGCGAATCCTGGGGAGCGTGGGGAAAATAAGTTTACACAGGAACGCCTCTGCCGCTCGAGGCGTAGTCTGACTGGATGAAGCAGCTGTCGCTCAACGTTGGTTTTGACCAACCAGAGGAGGAATTACAGAGTGACAGTTCTGCCAGCAGGGCTGAGTTTTGTTTCGAGGCCGGTGATTGGGGGAAAAGGGGCTGAGGGGGGAATCCGGTGGGGTCAACGGTCTCGGGCGCTGTGGAGAGGCGGCCGTTGGGGGTCTCGCTCCCGTGTTCAGTGAGCTCCGGCACCAGCCCCTCCCCCAGGACCTCGTGCCCCCGGCTCCAGACCTACACCCCCATCCCCCCCCGGCCCCCATCCCCGCCATGGGCCGGTACGCCCAGCCCCCCCCTTGGGGCCCCCGGCCCCCATCCCCCTGTGCCCGACCCCCATGGACCCCCAGGCCAGGCTCCCCCCTGTGGGGCCCCCATGGACCCCCAGGCCAGGCTCCCCCCCGTGGGGCCCCCATGGACCCCAGGCCCTGCGCCCAGCCCCCATGGACCCCCAGGCCAGGCTCCCCCCCTGTGGGGCCCCCATGGACCCCCAGGCCCTGCGCCCAGCCCCCATGGACCCCCAGGCCAGGCTCCCCCCCCTTGGGGCCCCCGGCCCCCATCCCCCTGTGCCCGACCCCCATGGACCCCCAGGCCAGGCTCCCCCCCCTTGGGGCCCCCAGCCCCCATCCCCCTGTGCCCGACCCCCATGGACCCCCAGGCCAGGCTCCCCCCTGTGAGGCCCCCATGGACCCCCAGGCCCTGCGCCCAGCCCCCATGGAGCCCCAGGCCAGGCTCCCCCCCGTGGAGCCCCCATGGACCCCCAGGCCAGGCTCCCCCCCTGTGGGGCCCCCATGGACCCCCAGGCCCTGCGCCCAGCCCCCATGGACCCCCAGGCCAGGCTCCCCCCCTGTGGGGCCCCCATGGACCCCCAGGCCCTGCCCCCAGCCCCCATGGACCCCCAGGCCAGGTTCCCCCCCCGTGGGGCCCCCATGGACCCCCAGGCCCTGCGCCCAGCCCCCATGGACCCCCAGGCCAGGCTCCCCCCCCTGTGGGGCCCCCATGGACCCCCAGGCCAGGTTCCCCCCCCCGTGGGGCCCCCATGGACCCCCAGGCCCTGCGCCCAGCCCTCATGGACCCCCAGGCCAGGCTCCCCCCCCTTGGGGCCCCCGGCCCCCATCCCCCTGTGCCCGACCCCCATGGACCCCCAGGCCAGGCTCCCCCCTGTGAGGCCCCCATGGACCCCCAGGCCCTGCGCCCAGCCCCCATGGACCCCCAGGCCAGGCTCTCCCCCCTTGGGGCCCCCGGCCCCCATCCCCCTGTGCCCGACCCCCATGGACCCCCAGGCCAGGTTCCCCCCCGTGGGGCCCCCATGGACCCCCAGGCCCTGCGCCCAGCCCCCATGGACCCCCAGGCCAGGCTCCCCCCCTGTGGGGCCCCCATGGACCCCCAGGCCAGGCTCCCCCCCTGTGGGGGCCCCATGGACCCCCAGGCCCTGCGCCCAGCCCTCATGGACCCCCAGGCCAGGCTCCCCCACCTTGGGGCCCCGGCCCCCGGCCCCCATCCCCCTGTGCCCGACCCCCATGGACCCCCAGGCAAGGCTCCCCCCCTGTGGGGCCCCCATGGACCCCTAGGCCCTGCGCCCAGCCCTCATGGACCCCCAGGCCAGGCTCCCCCCCTGTGGGGCCTCCATGGACCCCCAGGCCCTGCGCCCAGCCCCCATGGGCCCCCAGGCCAGGCTCCCCCCTGTGGGGCCCCCATGGACCCCCAGGCCCTGCGCCCAGCCCTCATGGACCCCCAGGCCAGGCTCCCCCCCTGTGGGGCCTCCATGGACCCCCAGGCCCTGCGCCCAGCCCCCATGGACCCCCAGGCCAGGCTCCCCCCCTGTGGGGCCCTCATGGACCCCCAGGCCAGGCTCCCCCCCTGTGGGGCCCCCATGGACCCCCAGGCCCTGCCCCCAGCCCCCATGGAGCCCCAGGCCAGGCTCCCCCCCTGTGGGGCCCTCATGGACCCCCAGGCCAGGCTCCCCCCCTGTGGGGCCCCCATGGACCCCCAGGCCCTGCGCCCAGCCCCCATGGACCCCCAGGCCAGGCTCCCCCCCCGTGGGGCCCCCATGGACCCCCAGGCCAGGCTCCCCCCCCGTGGGGCCCCCATGGACCCCCAGGCCCTGTGCCCAGCCCCCATGGAGCCCCAGGCCAGGCTCCCCCCCTGTGGGGCCCTCATGGACCCCCAGGCCAGGCTCCCCCCCTGTGGGGCCCCCATGGACCCCCAGGCCCTGCGCCCAGCCCCCATGGACCCCCAGGCCAGGCTCCCCCCCCGTGGGGCCCCCATGGACCCCCAGGCCAGGCTCCCCCCCCGTGGGGCCCCCATGGACCCCCAGGCCCTGTGCCCAGCCCCCATGGACCCCCAGGCCAGGCTCCCCCCCGTGGGGCCCCCATGGACCCCCAGGCCCTGCGCCCAGCCCCCATGGACCCCCAGGCCAGGCTCCCCCCCCGTGGGGCACCTGGCCCCTATTGACCCCTAGATCCTGTGCCCAGCCTGGGGGGGGGGAGTGCCCGGGAGCGCTGTGACCCAATAACCTCTTCCTGCCCCCGGGGGTGCAGTGTGGGGGAGGTGTCACTGATGTCCAGCCTGGCACTGGCAGCAGCCTACCCCCGGCATGTCCATACAGAGACCGCATGAGGGGCTATAGGGAAAGCATGTGCTGAGTCCCTGTCCCCAGGGCTCAGTCAGCAGCCAAGGGGCAGGCGGGAGGTGTCTCTGCAGCTCTGGTTACCTGGTAGCCCAGTATCGTTCCCTTCACAATGGGGCTCCCACAGCAGGCTGCACTGAATGCAGATGAATCACAGACACAGGACAGGAAGGGACCTCAAGAGGTCATCTAGTCCAGTCCCGTGCACTCAAGGCAGGACTAAGGATTATGTGGTGATTCTCAAACTTCTCTACTGGTGATCCCTTTCAGACAGCAAGTCTCTGAGTGCGACCACCCCTTACAAATTAAACACACTTTTTAAAATATATATTTAAGACCATTATAAATGCTGGAGGCAATGCGGAGTTTGGGGTGGATGCTGACAGCTCATGACCCCCCACATAATAAGCTCATGACCCCCTGGGGGGTCACGACGCCCATTTTTAGAACCCTTGATCTATACCGTCTCTGACGGGTTTGTTTAACCTGCTCTTAAAAATCCCAGATGGAGATTTCACAA